>NW_012106086.1:991085-1116471 GCF_000951045.1 Mandrillus leucophaeus | reverse complement strand
AAAAAAAAAAGAAAAGTGTTTCTATTACTTTCCAGTGCTCTATACGATATAATATCTACTCATCACTTCACATTTAATAACTTGAATGAAAGCTAAAATTTATATATCTCATTTTTATCTGTAAGATTTTGCTCTAGTCTGTGTAAATCATTGTAACAAAGTGAGAGAGAAATTAGACTAAGTTTATGCTGACACTCTATTTTAAACGATCAACATCTGTCTAAAGAGACATCATTTTTGGTTCAATCTTTGAGGAATTCAATTTCAAAAGAAAGTATGAATTGTTCAAGACTAGTTAATTTCTAGTTAATTCTCTAATAAAATAACCCCATCAATGACCCGGGCCTACATTTAAAAATAACAAACTACTGGGCTGGATGTGGTGGCTCATGCCTGTAATCCCAGCACTTTGGGAGGCTGAGGCAGGCGGATCACTTGAGGTCAGGAGTTCAAGACCAGCTTGGGAAGCATGGCGAAACCATCTCTACTAAAAATAAAAAAAAATTAGCCAGGTGTGGTGGCGCACACCTGTAATCCCTGCTAATAGGGAGGCTGAGGCAGAAGAATTGCTTGAACCTTGGAGGTGGGGGTTGCAGTGAGATCGCACCCCTTTAGTCTGGGTGAAAAGCAAGGCTCTGTCTCAAAAAAAAGGAAAACAAACTACTATATTTTGCAATAGATATAAAAGAATAGCATTTTCTAATAGTCATTTCCTGGTTTATGTAATATTATTCTATATATCAAGAGGGCATCCCCAGTTTTAATTTGTTAATTTACTTGGCTGTTCTATAATCTCTGAACCAGAGTCTTTCAATTCCTACATTAAGTCACTGTAATTTTAATTATCTCAAATTATGGCAACTTGTGTAATTTCATAAGATTTAAAATATCTACTGCAACTAAATCTGGATCCAAGTTTTTGAGAACAAATTGCAACAAATTTTCCTGACAGTAAAATATAAATTCCCTTTGCTTAGATATTATTATACTTCTGTGCCTCTAAAAATTTCTGATGGAAGACTGCCGAACTTAAAACCAGTTTAACTCATGCATGAGCAGAAGCTTTTTACTTGAAAGCTTTATAAAGAATGAATAATATCAATATGATTGCTTCAAGGTTTTAGTGCATGAAAGTTCTCAAGAATATAATCAATTCTACCAGAAGTTCTCTACGTTTAATAACTCTAAATATCCTTAAAAACAAAATATAATGGTAAATTTAAATTTTAAAACATGTTGAGGAAAACAATGAGTGTAATATATAAAGATCAACATTTAGAAATCCATAACAAAAGTCGCCACTAATGGTAACAATGCAGTTGTCCAGTAAGCAAAGACAATAGGAATTATGGACAGAGTTTGGTGATTGGAGCCAGCTGGAACCAAAGCAAATACGATGTTTATTACAATCACTACACGTATTAACAACCTCTAGAGGTGCTGAATGGATGTGGCAACAGGACAGGGAGCGGAAGGCAGGGGGGAGTTCAAGGATATTTACACAAGTGGATGTATCTGTTTAAACTTCTTTGATCTCTATTCACATTTTTTTGAACCAGTTCAATAATAGTATAAGAAAAAGTACGGCCAAGGCCAACTCTGACTTAAAATACATTTTGGAGTAAACTGCTCTCACTTGATGTTATATTTAACAATCTTTTATCATGTAACCTTTCACCAAGATCTTGAAAAAACTAGGTGTTATCTGATTCATCCTCATTATATGGCCACAATGGCAGAAAAGCATGGTATGAACACTGTGCTGGATGCCTTCTTTTTGTTGCTCCAGATAGTCTCTGCCCTAGAAGTGGACCTATGTGTGCCATATGCCTCCAGTTTCTTATTGGCTTTGGCCAATGGGAAGACTCAGCAGGAATTCAGAGAGAAGAAGCAGCATGAGGTCAGGATCCTCAACTCTTTGATTTTCCTCCCAGCAAAGCTGTCTAGAGCTTTGTGATTGCCATTACAAAGTCAATGTCCATCTCAGGAAGCCTGCTCTACTTGCTTTCTTCCCCCTGGATTCCAGTAACTGCTCCCCCTCTTCTTTTCGGGCCTGGGAATGGTAACAACCTGACTGCGAGTAAGACTCAGGTCACAGCACCATCCCCTGAGTTCCCCTAAACCCACATCTCTGCAAGTCATGCCTGTATCAAGAAATCCTCCTTGAACTACTTGAGTTTGAGTGTGCCATGTATTTCCTGTTGGGACCCTGGTTGATACATCCTGTTTATAGATGGAGAAACTAGCATGGGTGGCAACTTCTCCAAGCTTCAGTTTTCTTATCTGTTAAAGAAGATGTTTGGACTGGGTAATCTATAAGGTGTCCTCTATTAACATTTTAAGACTCCCTAAATGATATGGCAATAGCAATGAAGATTTAAAAAACATATATACTTTACAGTCCCAAGAACGTTATCTTTAAATATCCTTGCTGTCCTTTGGTTTAGTAATTACTTACGGAGTGTTCCAGTGTGGTGACATTCTCTTTCTCAGGCCCACTTCACCAACATGTCTCAAATGTAAACACAGATAATGGTTTATAAGGAATATAAATGTAATCTTTGAAATATCTCCGAATCTTTATTTTGTCAAAGTGAAGGTTTTCTAAACTGTGCTCTAATCTGTTTATTTGAATCAGAGCAATACAAAACTCTCTAATACATATGTTTTTCTCCCTATAGAAAACTAGTGTGGTTTTGTGAAGTGAAAATGAAAACTAGTGATAATTTTACTGACTTTTCACAGAGTTGCAAAAGTTACTTTTTTTTTTTTTGAGATGGGAGTCTTGCTCTGTAGCCCAGGCTGGAGTGCAGTGGTGCGATCTTGGCTCACTGCAACTTCTGTCTCCCAGGTGATTCTCCTGCCTCAGCTTCCCCAGTAGTTGGGATTACAGGCGTGTACCACCATTCCCAGCTACTTTTTTGTATTTTTAGAGACAGGGTTTCGCCACGTTGCCCGGACTGGTCTCGTACTCCTGACCTCAAGTGATCTGCCTGCCTTGGCCTCCTAAAGTGCTGGGATTACAGCGTGAGCCATCGCGCCCGGCCATAATTTAGTTCTTTAAAATTATATATTTAAATTAAGAATATTATAAAGAACTGGAATTCTAATTCTGCCAAGCACAGTCTTCTTATTATAACCCCTTAACTGGTTATGGAAACTATTAAGAATTAAATACTGGCTCGGTGTGGTGGCTCACACCTGTAATCCCAGCACTTTGGGAGGCTGAGGAGGGCGGATCACCTGAGGTCGGGAGTTTGAGACCAGCCTGACCAACATGGTGAAACCCCATCTCTGCTAAAAATACAAAATTAGTCGGGCATGGCGGTGCATGCCTGTAATCCCAGCTACTCAGGAGGCTGAGGCAGGAAAATTGCTGGAACTCAGTAGGTGGGGGTTGCGGTGAGCCAAGATCACACCATTGCACTCCAGCCTGGGCAACAAGAGCAAAACTCCATCTCAAAACAAAACAAAACATTAAATACCCATAAAATAATAATAGAGTCATCTCAAATTCACCCATTTGCAATCTAAGAGCTAGAAGGAGATGTTTTGACATATGACAAAAAAAAATGTCTGAGGTCAATACAAAGATGAGAGTCTCAGAGCATGGAGTCCTGTGCCAATAACTTTGTCCTCACCTCTGCTCTGATGCATCCATTACCAACAGGAGGGCTGTATTTCCTCACATCTAGAGCTGCCTTGGCTCACATGGGGCCACTGGCTCCCTTTAGATATGTGGATGTCCCATCACCTGCTATTGCTGGTGTGGTTCTCTGATTCTGTCTCTGAGATTCTCTTTCTCTGAGTCTCTGCAGGTCCAAATCCTACCCATCTTTACCTGGTTCACATATTGCCTCCTCCACAAAGCCTTTCCTGATCTCCCAGCTGGAAGTAATGGCTCTTCTCTGAGCCTCCACTGCACTTCTATAGTAGTTGACCCTTTCTATCTTGCATTGCAACTCTTCCATTTCTTGGCCACGATGCACTTATAGTGTCATGCATGGAAGGTGCTCAGTAATTATCTGATAGCTGGATACATGAATGAACCACAGGAAACTCCCAGTGGCAGTTTGGATAGAGGCAATCCCCTAGACTGGAGAATATGAGGACAATACTGTCCCATAATAACTTAATACCTTTGAGTAATCATGTATTTTTAACAAAGGAAATGGTCCTGTGGAGGGAGGAGCTGACCCTGATTAGATTCAGAGAATGTGTAAGAAAACGCACAGGGCAATGAAAGGCACAGGGAAAATGAGCTGAATGGGTGTTCCCTCCAAGTAGAGACGAAAGGCATCTTGGGGGAAGAGAGCCACTCAGTAAACAGTGGGGCTGTGTACTTGTGTCAGGGGAGGGATGAAAATGACTCACTGAAGGGCCAGCAAAGGTAGAATTCAGGGATCCAGGTTTCTGACCTTTTGTGACAGCAGTGGCACTTGCCATTTCTTACTGAGTCGTATACCTCTCCCCCATTTTATCTATGTCTAAGCAGATCTACCTAAAAAAGGCCTGGACAGCAAGTCTTTAGGTCAAAGTAAGCTTCCAGTCAATTCATCATGTGAATGTCTACTCTGTGAGGTACCATGTTAGTCCTGGACAGCGTGGTCACAAATTAGGAAAGCAATGAGTCAAATGACTTGGCTGAAGTACAACTGGGTTGGAAGGAGGGGTGGTGTCTGTGTAGCAATTTAAGTGCAGAATGCCACGGTCCTGTCCTAGTGCCTTTGTGTCTTTTAAATTATTGCTTAATCTAAGGCGACATCCTCAGGCAGTCACTTTTCTTATATGAAGCACAATCCTTGGGGAGCACTCCATGTGCCTGTCCCCACCCCTGCTCCAATCCATGCTGTACTCAGAACTCTGCAGTCTCTGTCCCACAAATCCAACTGTCTCCTGGACATCACCACATAGTGCTGCTACCAGTATCTCCAATTCAAAATGCATGCATTGTCTTTCCTCTAAAACTTGCTTTTCCTATATTCCCTCTCTCTGCAAGCAAAATCACCACCTACCCAGTTTTCCTACTTCTCTTGACTTTCAATGAAGCCACCATCAGATCCTGACAATTCCATCGAGAGAATGTCCTCTCCTGGATGGTCCAAATAGCTTCCTCTGTGATCTTTTCCTGCCAACATGCCCCCTGCCACTCTGTCTTCTCTACTGCATCTGAAGCTGCGCTCACCACTGTCCTGCTTAAAATCCTTCATCCATTCTCCGGAGATTTCAGGGTCAAGCTCAACTCTAGTTTACCTCCAACGCTCTCATAATCTGGTTCCCATCCACTCTCTGGCTTCATTAACTGCTCCCCCTTCAGATGAAAGCTTTCTTTAACTTGCCAGAGACCTTGAGGTTCTTCAAACATGTGTGCTATGTCATGCCTCATGTGGTCTTCCCTTAGGCCCTTCTCTGGAATGCTCTCTTCACAACCCCATTCTTAATTCCTGTGAACCTTGCCCTGCCTAGTCCTCCCCAAGCATAAATGATTTCAGTGCTTACCATACTGCATCTCAATCATTGTATCCTTATGGTCTACTAGGCCCAAAGCCAGTCCTTTGAGGGTAGAGAGTATTTCTAAGTGGACTTTTAATCCCAGTCCCTCGCAGAGCGTTGTATAAAGCAAGCATAAAATAAACATACGTTCCAACAAATGTATGGGTAGCCAGAAGACAGAAGTATGGAGAGTTATAGGGTAAGGAGGGATAACACAGGGCAGGACAGGGGGTTTTTATTATAGTATAAATTTTACAGGACATAGTTGTGTCCCCATGTCCACACCAGGCATTCTGCAAGTCCACCAACATGATCTTTAGTCAACAGATGACTTTTTAATAAAGTGCAAGGACCATTTTATTTTTGTAAATGAAGTTTTAAAATGCCTGAAGGGCCCATGTTTTCCTTCAGGCTGCACTGTTTAAATTTCCTCCTGAACTCGTGAAACTTAAAATAGTTACCACTTATTAAACGTCTATTATGTTTCAAGTAACAAACTCATTCTCTTTGTAGAAGTACAGTATAGTGTAGTTTTGATTTTAACACTAAACAATCACACATTTGATCTCTCTGCCTTCACCATAGAAACCAAGCAAATATTTGTAGACATTCCTTCAACCTTCACAGATAAGTAGAAATGAAAATTATTCTGAACACAGGATATGGCAGGCTGCAGGACTCATTGTTTACTCTTAAAAGTTGTTTTAACTCTTAAGGAAATCTATTTGCTTTGAGAGGTCACATAATTACTCAGATTTGTAAAAGAATTTTAAAATTGGGGTTTTTTCCCCCTTGCTATGAGAGGCCACATAATTACTCAGATTTGTAAAAGAATTTAAAAATTGGTTTTTTTCCCCCCTGCTATGGAAACAGTCAAATGCCTCTAAGGTCTAAGGTCCATGCCTTCTTTTTCATTGGTTACTATGCTCCTTTTGACACAGGCTGCAAGCAAACCTACTAAATGAGTACTAGCAGGTTATATGGTTAGTGCAAGTGACGAAGGAAATGGAAGCATAGTTTTAACATCCAAGTTCAGCCACACACATTCTTTAACATTTTAAAATTCCATGAGCACTGCCTTCCTTAAATGGGGAGGATTTGCAGATTGTCAGGTGGAAGCAGTCATGAAGGTATAGCTCATTCCGCAGTACGCTCTCCTCCTCAAACACCCCCACCTAAAACGGGTCATCAAGATGCATGCAGGAAAATAAAACCAGCCACAACATTTCCCAGTAATCCAGGCTACCAGAAATGAATTTAAAGTCTACAGAGGACTGTGGGGGGTCCCACTATATTTTGTGCTTTAAGCTATTAAAGGAAAGACATAAAGAAAATATGCTTCTGAAGATTAGGGTGTTTCATGCTGTTCATTTAGCAAGATTAAAACTGCGAAGAGAAAAGGAGGACACACCTGAGAGAAGGATTTAGATTGCAGCATTAGGAATTTGGGTGAGACAGAAGGAAGTATTTTCTGACAATAAGAACTGTTAAATATCAGAATGGATTACTGTGGGGCCTTGTAATGTTTTCTCTTCTCTAAAACTTTTCAATAAAAAAGTTTTTATTTTGAGTGTAAATAAGCAGGGGGCTACAGAAGGAGAGAAAGGAAACACTTGTAAAGCACAGAAGATGTAATGTACTGTGCTGAATTAACTTCATCTGTTCTCTTATGTAATCTTCAGTTTAATGGTGTGAGGGGAGTATCAATGACTCTATTTTTATAGATAAGGAAGCTGAGACTCACAGAAGTTAAGAGCCAATGGCAGAACCAGGATCTGAAGCAGGTCTTATTGAACTCAGGTTCATTCTCCTCACTGTGGAGTCTAAATGACCTTAGTTCTTTTCTGTTTTGGTCTTAAGCCTAATTACAATAAAAAAGTTTGTATTTCCAGAACAGTCAACATTTCCATAGTAATGCAGTTTACCAGAAAAGCTGACAAAAACAAAAGAAGTTGTTTTTCTAAGACAAAGGGTCCCCAAGGGATTTCACCAAGATGGCTGCCAATTGAGGAGTCAGGGTCATGGATGTGCAAATGACTGGGTCCTGGATGGAGGGTAGGGAAGGTTTGCCTACCCGCAATGTTCTGCACAGGAGCCAGAAGTCGGGCACTGTGTGCACAGGCATGTTTCTGCTGTCCCCTAGAACATCCCTTCCCTGGAGACCAAGTATCACCCTTCCTCCCTAACATTTTCTCCTTTTGTATTCTGTCTCTGCAAACGAGATCACCATCTCACCAGTTCCCCATGTCAGGCTCTTCCTCAAAATCACCCCTCACCCATTTATGCAGATGTAGTGAAAAAAGGGCGCCTTCTTGTTTACAAAAGAACAAAATGCACAGAAGACTAGAGCTGTGGAAATAGGAGAGAAGGAAGATACACAATTCAGGGAACCTAAATACTATCACCTACAATTTTCTAATACAGTCACTAAGCAACATTAAAAAAAATCACCTTACTTGGCATAAGAATTCTTTGGGTTTGAACACAGTGCAATTGTATGGACTCGATGACATCATCTAGATTTTACCATCTGATTTCAAAGTTGCTAAAAAAAGAAAGGTCTAATATGTAATATGTGTCCTAGCCCTTTATTTAATTTCCTCTTTCTTTAATAACACAGTTTTCTGTACTTACTAAATTTTAAATGTCTTCAAAATTTAAAATTCATTTCATATTTTTTCTATGAGCAGAGATGAAAGAAAGGATCACTGAAAGGGAATATAGTTCTGTAGATGAAATAATTACAGAATATATACATTCATTTGCTCTTAATGGGCCACAATGCTTTTCTTAAAATTGTCTCAGTTTCTAGGAAGAACCACACTAACACCAAGGACTTACAGAGTATTTCTAGGTATATCCGCTGTCAGGAGAGATACATGTGTGAACATAAAAACCAGCGGAAGGCTTCTCACCTAGACTCAGGGACTCATGCTGCACGCGTGTTGGGGGCAGTGTGGTTGCTGCATGCAAACACTACTTGAAAGGAAAAGTAACCCTCTGAGTTTGAGCAAAGCTTGGCTTCTAACTTAGAACTAATTCAAAGAAATACTACTTTTCCATTTATAAATATTTCAAAGAATGTTACTGCTTTCTAGAAACCTGTAGCAGGTAGCTTCTTTTATCCTGGAAACTGTTAGGGTTTTGAAAATGGCTTAAGAAATATTCAACAAAAATTATAGGATACCATTATTTTGCACCAAACTCCTGCATTAGGCCCCAACAGACTGGATTAAAAGTTAAAATGGAGTCACTCATGCTCACCAAACCAAAACTGGGTAAATAAGGAGAGACAGAGAAGTCAAAAGAGAAAGACAGCCTAATTTCCCAAACAGGCCAGTTTCTATCTTAAATCAGCACGATAACGAAGTTCCCTCTGTTTTAATCTTTACAACATAGTAATTTGAAGTAACCTGATGTTAACCAGTTATCTACTGTTCTGTCTCCTTGTCCTTTACATGGAAGTAACTTTGAAATGACTAAGCTGCTTTCTGTTCTTTTGTTTCTGCTTTTTTCTGCCCCTTTTCTGTCTATAAAGCCAGTCTCCTTTGTTTGACTCATTGGAACACTTATTCTATTTTACAGACTGTGGCGTTGTCCACTTCTAGAATTGCAATAAAGCCAACTGAGATCTTTAAACTAAATTTCTTGTAATCACAGTAATCACAGAAGTGATTACAATGATATCTAAGACAAACATGTAGTATCTTTTAGTAACTGAAAAGTAATTTTTTCTCATTTATGTATTTATTTATTTTTGTACATGAGTAAGTTCTTTAGTGGTGATTTCTGATTTTGGTGCACCCATCACTTGAGTAGCGTACACTGTACCCAGTGTGTAGTCTTTTATCTCTCACCCCTCTCCCGCACTTTCCCCGAGTCCTCAAAGTCCATTGTATCATTCTTATGCCTTTGCATCTTCATAGCTTAGCTCCCGCTTATGAGTGAGAACATACTATGTTTGGTTTAACATTCCTGAGTTACTTCACTTAGAATAATGGTCTCCAATTCCATCTAGGTTGCTGCAAATGCCATTATTTTGTTCTTTTTATGGCTTAGTAGTATTTCATGGTGTATATATATATATACTACATTTTCTTTATCCACTTGTTGACTGATGGGCATCTGGGTTGGTTCCATATTTTTGCAATTGTGAATTGTGCTGCTATAACATGCGTGTGCAAGTATCTTTTTCATACAACTTATTTTCCTTTGGGTAGATACCCAGGAGTGGGATTGCTGGATCTAATGATAGATCTACTTTTAGTTCTTTAAGGAATCTCCACACTGTTTTCTATAGTGGTGTACTAGTTTACATTCCCACCAACAATGTAAAAGTGTTCCCTTTTCACCACATCTGTGCCAACATCTATTATTTTTTGATTATGGCCATTCTTGCAGCAGTAAGGCAGTATTGCATTGTGATTTTGACTTGCATTTCCCTGATAATTGTAATGTTGGACATTTTTTCATATGTTTTTTGGCCATTTGTATATCTTCTTTCTATTCATGTCCTTAGCCCACTTTTTCAAAGGAATGTTTGTGTTTTTTTCTTGCTGATTTTGTTTGAGTTCCTTGTAGATTCTGGATATTAGTCCTTTGTTGGAAGTATAGATTGTGAAAAGTACTTTTAAATCACTACTGTAGATACTTAAAAGAGAACTCTGACATATGGCGAAAATAGAAGCAGGGCCTCGTGATACCCTCTGTGAAAGCCTTCCAGAATATTCTGAGAGAGGAAGCAGATTCCTACCCCACACTCTTGCAGTACACCTCTCTTACAGCCCTTGCTGACTTGTGGTGTGACCAGAAGAATCTGCTTCCATCTCTGGTACCCCCACAAAATTGAATGCTACAATGGCAGGGACTGGGGCTTAGTAGCTAATCTTTGGATCCCCAATGCTTACTGCAATATCTGACACACGGTAAGCATTCAACAACTGTTTGTTAAATGTATGACCAAGAAAAGTATCTTTTCTGATAAAGAAGTTCTTCCAAATTTGCCCCCAAACTCCAAAAAACAACAAATCAAAGCAAAAAATCAAAACAAGGAGGAAAAATCCATTTGTGTTTGTGTGATTCTGAAGGTATGAAAAGTGTTCCAGATTAGTAATTATGGCAATAGAATAAAATTTATATATAATAGCTTAAAAAAGATTTATTGTAAAGAATAATTTTGGCCTCTATTGGCATTGCCTCATATATATGTATAATTGCCTAAGGCATTTATTTATCTATTTATACTGAGGTGTACACAAATCTTAACATGTTTGATGTATCTTCACACATGTACACACCTATATAACCACCACTCAGACCAACATATAGAACACTTACATCACCACAGAAGGTCCTCTTGTATTTTTCCTAGCAATACCATTCCTGTACCCCTATTTACATAACCACAGATTAATGTTGCTGGTTCTTGAATTTCATATAAAAGAATCATGTGTCTTGCTTCTTTTGCTCAAGATAATACGTAAAAACTGTGTATGCTGTTGTAGTTACCAGGACATAGTTTTCTCCCTTTCATTGTTGTGCAGTATTCCATTGCATCATTATGCCAGCGTTTGTTTAGCCATTTTTTTCTGTTGAGTTATTTCTAGTTTTTGGATATAGTAAAATAAGCATTCTGCTCTGAACATTTTTGTACAGTCTCTTATTGGATATAGACATGCATTTCTCTTGGGTATATATACAGAGAGGCAAACATTTAGTAGATACTACCAGTTTTCCAAGTGGTTGAACCATTTTACACTCCCACCAGAAATGTATGAGAGTTGCAGTTTCTCCGTATCTTGGCCAACAGGTGATATTCCCAACCAATCGAATTAGTGTGTAGTGGTACTTTCTATACTTTTGACTAAACAATTTGTATTCTAAAATGATAATATAATCTGGATTTATTAAAGGACTAACTAGACTTTCTTGGTAACGATAGAATAAATAGTGTCTGTCATTCGTGACTAACATTTTAAATTGTTTTAAACTATTGCGTGACTCAGTAGTTTAAGACAATTGTAAAATATTAGGCTTTTTTCTCACTTTTGTCCCTTCTATGTCTGACTTAGCAAACTCCCAACTCTTTAAGCATCTGTTTGTCCTCCTCTTGAGGTGTACAGACTATATATACATTACACACACACACACACACACACACAGTTCTTACACAATTTGGGCATTGAAAAAGAACTGAACTTAATATTCTGAAGTGTTTGTTTGAACATTAATAATGTAAACATTTTAGAAGCTGTTGGATAATAGTTTTTACTGGATTTCTTCTATGGACATAATTCTGAAACATCATTATACACTAACCATAGAACCATATTTGTCAGTTTTATAGCCCTGTAGCTTAGTTAAGGGGCAAACCATATTCCCTCTAAAGAGGTCATGCAGTCATATTTCCATTTGTTGTGAGTCTTCCCATTCACCCACGCACAGAATTTTAAAATGGGGAACCACAGCAACTATTTTGGGGGAGGGAGGCTGAAGGACAATAATCAGTGTACACATGGTGCCATTTCCCCCTTGTAGTTTAGAAACTCTGAATTAGGGTAGGAATTATTTTTTTAAGTCAACAAACATTTGCAGAGTGCTACTTGGTGGCCAACATTCAGTGCCAGTGAGCTCTAGGGAATGGTTCTTGCCCTTACAAGGTTCATAGGCTTACAGGTAAACGTGCGTCACAGGGGTTCGTTGCATTGATTATTTCATCACTCAGGCGTTAAGCTTAATATCCATTATTTTTCCTGATCTTCTCATTCTTCCCTCCCTCCACCCTCCAGCAGGCTCCAGGGTTCCCTTCTACGTGTCCATGTGTCCTCATCGTTTAGCTCCTACTTGTAAGTGAGAACAGGCAGTATTTTTTTTCTGTTCCTGTGTTAGTTTGCTAAGGGTAATGGACTCCAGATCCAGCCATGTCCCTGCAGAGGACATGATCTCATTTCTTTTATAGCTGCATAGTATTCCATGGTGTATACGTACCACATTTTCTTTATCCAGTCTATCATTGATGGTCATTTGTGTTGATTCAAAATGCCCATAAAGAAATAAATGAATTGATAAAGAAAACAATTCTTTGCTATTGTGAATAGTGCTGCAACGAACATACACAAGCATGTATCTTTATAATCGAATGATTTATATCCTTTGGGTATATACCCAGTAATGGGATTGCTGGGTTGAATGGTATTTCTGTCTTTAGGTCTTTGAGGAATTGCCACACTGTCTTCTACAATGGCTGAACTAATTTACACTCCCACCAGCAATGTATAAGCATTCCTTTTTCTCCACAACGTCGCCATCATCTGTTATTTTTGACTTTTTAATAATAGCAATCTGACTGGTGTGAGATAATATCTCTTGTGGTTTTGATTTGCATTTCTTTAATGATCAGTGATGCAGAGCGTTTTTTCATGATTGTTGGCTGCATGTATGTCTTCTTTTGAAAAGTGTTCATGTCATTTGCCTACTTTTCTATGTTTTTTTTTCTTGTAAATTTGTATAAGTTTCTTATAGATGCTCCATATTAGACCTTTGTTGGATGCATAGTTTGCAAAAATTTTCTCCTATTCTGTAGGCTGTTTACACAAAAGAAACATGATAGTTTCTTTTGCTGTGCAGAAGCTCTTCAGTTTAGTTAGCTTCCGTTAGTCAATTTTTACTTCTGTTGCAATTGCTTTTGGCGTCTTTGTCATGAAATCTTTGCCTGTGCCTATGTCCTGAAAGGTATTGCCTAGGTTGTCTTCGTGGGTTTTTATAGTTTTGGGTTTTACATTTAAGTCTTTAATCCCATCTTGAGATAATTTTTATATATGATACAAGGAAGGGGTCCAGTTTCGATCTTCTGCATATGGCTAGCCAGTTATCCCAGCACCGTTCACTGAACAGGGAATCTTTTCCTCATTGATTGTTTTTGTTAGATTTTTTAAAAATCAGACAGTTGTAGATGTGCAGTTTTATTTCTGGGCTCTCTATTCTGTTCCATTGGTCTATGTGTCTGTTTTTGTACCAGTGCCATGATGTTTTGGTTACAGTAGCCCTGTAGTATAGTTTGAAATTGGGTAGCATGATGCCTCCAGCTTTGTTCAAAAATAAATATTTAATTCAGCATTTTCCAAGCTGAATGACTTTTTCCCCCTCATATAACATCTATTAACATTCTACAGAATTAGTGATCCTTGGAAAACGAGTTGAAAAGCCCTACTCTATGACAACGTATGGAGTTGAGCACAAATAATCTAAAATAAAATTTGAAATGTATGAATGCATGTAATTTAGTAAGAAAAATAAGAGCTGGTATATCTTGCTTTAAGCAAGCAAAATATATGAAAACCTGGTTTTGCATTAAAAGTGAACGTAAAAGTTAAGAACCCTTCAGGTCTTTGGTATAACCATTATGGGAGTCAATTATTATAGATGTAGATGGTGAGGACATCTTGCTACATATCTGTATTAACTATACTATTTGTATTAGTTCAGATATGCTCACATTCAGGCAGTGGCTTTTCTGAATAAATACCTTATTTACTTTCAATTACTTCATGATAAAAGTAGAGTGTAGAACAAATTCTAACTACTTATACTTTGTGGCTGTCTATACAGCAAATGAGAAGACATTTATTGTAGTATAATGTTGAAGTTCATTAATAATTACTGGCAATCAACCTACCAAGACAGAAGCTGAGACTATAAAGACAAATAACATATCATGTCTGTCCTGGAAGAGTTCATAGTCAAGCTAGGCAAATGTAAAAAGAAATAACTGTAATACCGTGTGGCTGGAAGTATAATAAAGCATTGAGAAACTGCTACAGAAACACAGATGACTTCATTAAACAGAATGAGTGATTAATTGCTCCTACAATAAAGTACACACAATGTCTATGCACAATAAAAATATGACTGCAATCAAGAAACTAATAAATATTTATTGAGCACCTATTATATATTGTAAATGTATATGCCAGAATTTCTTAATTATCAAATCACTATTAGTCTCATAGAATTTCATATTGTTCTCAAAAGGAATATAAAATATTTCTTAGATTTTTGGGCAATTTTATTATTCAGAATCAGAAGGAGCTAAACAAAAGTTTAATTTTACATTTCAGAAAAAAGTCCAAGGCAAATACCATCATATGCAAGCAATCCCTCGAACTGGTAATCAGAACTATAAAGATTACACGTGCTTTCATTTCACAGTTAGAGCCAGCAGAGGGAGTAAACCTCTTCAAAGAAAAGACTGAAGTATATATGGAGAAATGTAAGACTTAGGATGTAAAGAATGCCTTTGATAAAAAAGAAAATCTGAGTATTGAGACGCATATGTCAAACACAGGGAAGTACTTTAACTATACTTTTAACATTCATTAAATGTAAGTGCCAGAGCAAGAGCAACCACTGAGTAAACTGAAGGATGCCATCTTACTGCTTTAATGAGACCTACAGGACTGAAAAGTATTAACTTTCCTATATGAAAGCCGTGGCAATAAGGAAATTCTGCAGGCTGGGCGCGGTGGCTCATGCTGGTAATCCCAGCACTTTGGGAGGCTGAGGTAGGAGGCCGAGGAAGTTAGGAGTTTGAAATCTGCCTGACCAACATGGGGAAACTCCGTCTCTATTAAAGTACAAAATTAGCCAGGCGTGGTGGTGCATGCCTGTAATTGCAGTTACTCGGGAGGCTGAGGCAGGAGAATTGCTTGAACCCAGGAGGCGGAGGTTGTGGTGAGCTGAGATCGCACCATTGCACTCCAGCCTGGACAACAAGAGTGAAACTCCGTCTCAAAAAAAAAAAAAAAAAAAAAAGTCCTGTAAAACGTGTTCTGTAGCAAAATCTGACCGATTGGCATTAACGGGAAGGAACTTCAGTAGTCCATTTGCTAATTATTAGCAAGAGCTACTACTGTCTGAGTACCTGAGTACCTGTTTTACTCCAAAGATAAGTCCATATACACCAATTACAGTACATTTCTGCCTGAATTTCTAAGGCTATGAAACTGCTACCTACGAAGAAAATGAAAATTACCTCGGGTTGGGCACGGCGGCTCATGCCTGTAATCCAGCACTTTGGGAGGCTGAGGTAGGCAGACAACTTGAGCCCAGGAGTTTGAGACCAGCCTGGGCAACATGCAAAACCCTGCCTCTACTAAAAATACAAAAAATTAGCTGGGTGTGGTGGTGCGTGCCTGTGGTCCCAGCTACTCCGGAGGCTGAGGTGGGAAAATCACCTAAGCCTGTGAAGTTGAGGCTGTAATGAGCCGTAATCTTCATGCCACTGCCCTCCAGCCTGGGTGACGGAGTAAGACTGTGTCTCAAAAATAAAAAACAAAAAACAAAATAACGACCTTAGGAACACAAATTCCTTGTGAATATTACAATACATTCATTTTTTTAACAGAAGTACACAGGACTAAGCCTTTCTTTGATTTTCCTCGTGTGGAAGAAAAAACTGGGAGAGAAAAATTTTATCAACGAAAACCAAGCATTTTTACTCACTTTCATCTCTGGTACATCCACAATATTTTTTCATCTTTGCTCTTCACAGGGTACTTCTCGTACCCTTCTCAGTTGGTATTTTTACCATATTTGGTTCACCTACCAAACTAACTATAAACATAATCTGCATGGTGGAAAATTATTAATAGGAATGTCTATTTTGCACGGGCCCAAACTCTCTTTTTTGCAGGATACTATTTTCCCTGTCTTTTGCTTGCCTGTGAACCTATAACACGTATAAATAGGAGGTATTTGTTTTTCTTACCTGGGTTAAGAGAAAGAGAAAGAAATGGGGGTGCCTAGGCTTGAGAATAACTGGATATGGGCTGAGTTCACAGAGAAACCCTGATCAGCACTCCCTCCCAGCCCTATGTAATCCTGTCTCATATGCCACAAGTTCTTTCAAAATCTCTATTACCTAGCAGCAAAGTGGGCTGGCGTGATCTAGAAGGTGACTCTCAGGACCAACTGGTAGGTTTATTTTTCCATTTTACTGTTATCTGTTTTCTAATTTATTCATTTATGCTTTAAACTTTTCCTGCATCCTAATTTATATAGGCATATTCTAATTAATTCATCATAATATACTTTAACAATGTTTTAATTTTTCATAATGAGAAATATGTAAATACAATCAATGCTTGTTGAAAAGACTTCTTTTTCTTTTGTGCTACTTGGATTGAGGGCTTTTACATTTACAGTCAATCTTTCTTTTCCAGTCATAAAAGCAGTTAGTGCTATGAATTAGCCTCTGTGAATAGCTTTGGTCATATTGTCAGCTTTGATGTAGAGTTCACTGTTGTCATGTGAAGTCAGCATTACACATTAAATAGGCAAGAGAAAAGGGGGATTTTACAGATTGTGAGAAGTTTATAGTGAAATTGGGGTATGGCAAGTTGATAAGCTGAACGGTTGAAATGTCAGTTACCAGGTACCCTTGGGAATAAGTAAAGATCAAGACCTCATGTTATCGACTGCTTGGTGTACAAAACGTCTGTTCATAATCATTTATGTGGTCATCTACTTGCTGAAGATGATCTAAATATCAGCCATTTATTAGTCTCATCTTTAGTCATCTGTGAACACCATACAGTACAGGGGTATATGACTAGATGGACTAAGGGAAAGAGTCCCTGAGATTTTGAAACCTGAGTTTTTGTTCCACATATACTCTGAATATTAGTTATAAATAAATAATTATATCCAGATATACCTCTGGATATTAGTTATAAATAACCTCTGTATATTTATTATATTACAAGAAAGTAATTTTATATCGTTGGGCCCTAGTTTCTCAACTATAAAATCAAGAGGTCATATTTGATTATTTCTAAAGTCTTTCCAGATCCAGAATCCTATAATTGAGAATAAATAAATTCTACATGCTCAGTGACACCATCTGAACATTGCACTGTGTACCAATACATCGAGGTCAGTGATGTTGTTCACAGAAACTTGACATTTACAGAAATCAAACTTTAACCAAGAGGAAAACTGAAAGAACATTAATAATTACCCAATATAATTTGTGATTCCATAAAGCAAAATTGGAATTCCAGAAGAGCCTGTGAAGAACCTTTAAGAGTCATTTAGCCTGACTGCAAAAGGCAAAGGCACCTATCACTTATCAGTGCAGCTACAGGCTAGAGAACAATCATGTCTGTATGTCATGTAATATGGGAGAGGCTGTTGTCTGTCTCACATTCTTTTCAGAATCAAGCATCATTGTTCAAACAGAAATGTGTAGTGATTGTGCTTTCGTTAGGTAAGCATCCAAATTTATTACAAAATATGCTCAGAATGGCCATTTCAGAAGACATGTCTGTTTCTGAAATAGACAATTACATATATATATACATATAAAGACCACAGCAAAAAGGAATGACGTGGGGTATAATTTTTCTGTTCCTACCTATTGAAATATATCTCTGGTTCTTGTCTTTAGAAATTACTGAAGAGAAAAAGATGATCTCGAATGACTGAAATTACTTATAGATAGGATATTAACCTCCTACAACATATTAAAAAGTTTGGGAGGGAGAAATTTAAGCTACCCATAATACCTCTGGAAATTCCATTCTGTTTCATGCAAATGATCAGTGCAAGTTATAATGATACAAAGTTATGTCAATAATAGACTTTTAAAGAGCCAAGTATAAATGGCAGTGTAAATACACAAATCATCTTGTTCTTTTAAACATTACCAAACAAATATGATCCTAGGACTAAGGCAGAAATTAGGGGAAAAATGTCTCATAGCTTCTTTGTTGGTGATTAAGGGACTCTGAGGTAAAAAACAAAAAACAAAACAAAAAAAACAAAACCAACAAAAATGAAGAAGCAATGCTCAAGGTAATAAGTGCTTTCATGTTTCCAGTTCTCATATCTGAGGGCACTGGATCAAGCTAAAGGACAAAGAGATAAGGACAATATTGCAAGTTACGAACAAATGGCAGATAAAAGAGCTCTTCTGGGTTCTGATTAAGTGACAGCATTCTACACATTCTTTTGACTTGAGAAAGTCAGACTAAGAGCAGCGGCTAAGTTCCATGTGAAGCACCGCTAAATAAGCGTATCTGCACGCTTTCACATTCTGGCAGGACAGGATTCCTCCCCTTTCATTGAACAGAGACATGTTCTCTGGGCTCACAGCAATAATGCGCCTCTGCTTCAACTTCCATAAAAAAGCATAAATGTATATGCTGAAAGCACAGAGAAGTTTTGTGCTTTGGGACGAGGTGGCTGGGAGCCAATGTTTACAATCCCCTGGGTGGGGAAGGCAGGCTGAAAGGCTCAGGACGGCAGGCTTTAAAAGTCTTTGCTGTTGCCGCCAGTGACCTTCGCCTCTGTTTTCAAAGCAGCTCTCACGTTAACCCCTTGGATTCTGTGCGCACTGGAGCTGCACAAAGGAAATACCTTTCTTTGAAGGACACCTCTCTCACGCACATCGGTTTCTGATTTCAGCTGGAGCAGCTCAGAAACACTGGATTAAGAAAGAAGCATGTATTCAATCTGCTGTCAGACCTACGGGCATGTCAGCGGTATTGGATCTGGGTTTCGGAGTGTGCTCTGTTCTACAAAGTGAAAGTTTCCAGCTTTAGGCAATGGACTCAAGGTTACAAACCAGGGGATTGTGAAACATGAGCATATTTGGTCTCCAGGGGAGAAGGAAGCATCCAATTTATGCAGAAATGCTCTTTTCCCAGCTAGCCAATGAGAGGCGAGGCTACAAGAGTGGGCTTCCTATTGGGATCTCCTGACTAGAAGAATGGTGCTTAAAATTAAAGACAGGCTAAATTGCTAACAGGCCAACTTAAAAAGCAGCTGAAGAGAAAACACCAGTTGTAGAAATGAAAAGGGAGTTTTCCCGTTATGAAATCAAAGCTGACCACATTTAGCTTATTATTATATGTTGTTGTTTCACTGGGAAAGAATTAATAATCTTTTATTCTTAATGCTAAGAAGATCCTACAAAATCTTACCATATATGTGTATTTTTTTTTTTTAACAGTCTTTACTAAGTTACTCAAAGGATGATATTCAAGAGTGGTATTATTTAAGGCCTCAAAATGTTTTCAGGACACAAGATTTACTTTGAAAAAACTGGTTCGATATGTCAGGGACCAGAATAAATGATTTTCTTTGAAAAAACTGGTTCGATATGTTAGGGACTAGAACAAATGCTTTGGTCTATGAGAAATTTTGTGGATTTAAAGATGTTTGCCATCTAAACATTGATCATCACTAACATTGTCACCCCTTTATTGAATGGACAGCATATGGAATCCTGGGGTGATGAATTGTGCAATTCTAATACTCAGAGTCTATGAACTCCTAACACATTTCCTGTCTTCAAGAGGGTTAAGATTTCTGGAGAAGAAAATGAAAAGCAACATACATCAGAAAATTTAACCGATTTGCAAAAAAGTCATTAAGCCTTACTAAAATCATCCAATCAAATATGAGACAGGAATGAGACAGAGAATCTTCTCTTCACATTTGGAGATGAAGCCTGGCCTCTACATTACCAGGCAGCCATCTATAATGTCATAAAGTACATGTATACTGTAGCTGGAAGTCTTCTCAGGAAGAATGCTGATATTTGAGACAACTGTTTTTCAGGACTAATAATTGGCTCTTAATAATTGTGCTTCTGAAAACAGTTAATAACATTTCAGCTTCTCGAAGAATGCTTAATAGTAATCATAACTATTGGCCTGGCTTTCATTACAGACCAAACAACCTGTTCCGTGTTATCTACTGTGGAAGTCAATGGTGATTAAGTAAATATATTCTACTCTAATGCAGAAACTGACTAGAAGGAATGTTTTGAGAAGCTCAAAGAAACCCCAGAGCTGCACAACAGAGAAGACGTAGCCGAAGAAAAACAGCTGAAGTTTATCAAGGGTCTTCCATATGCCTGGCACTTCATTAAGGATTTCACACATTTTATATTATTTAAACATAAAAACTTGTGACATAGGCACAGAATATTTTACCCATATTTTAGGTAAGATACTGATATTCAAACATGTTAATAACTACAGTAGTCCCACAACTAGCCACCTGTCAGAGATAGAATCCAAACCCAGGTCTAACTAAAGAGTCTGCAAGTAACCACTGAGCATGACAACCACGCAGGCAGACGGCCCTCTACCACTGCAGAGAAGCCCCCGGGAAACATATTTCACAGCTCTAACCAATTGGTGTACATTGCAATTACTATTTTATTGGGGACTCCAAGGCATGTCAATCTTTTAAGAAGGAAGTTGTGTTCAGTTGGAGATTTTTCATCGTATTACTGAATTAAGTCACATATGACTTCTATCAGAGGTTGAGAAGCTGCAATACTTGGTTTCTGCAATAGATTTACTAACATTTACATATTAATTTCACATTTTAAATGAAATCTAAAAGCAGCAGATGAAACTATGCTATCACAAATTTTCATGTTTTAGAAGCCAGTTGGAAAATGTTTTATTCACACATTACAGGATCCACATTCTCTTCATTCCCAGTCTGGGCCCCTCACTCCTACCCGAAGCTTTTAAGATGTTGTTTCTTATTTGTCTCCATAAATGAATCTTGTCTTAAAAAAAAAACAAAACAAACTGCTGTGAAATCGAATAAAATAATTGTTGCCATCTTTTATAGTAATGACATGTCACTTAAAAAGTTTTCGGCTCAGACTCCGGGTTTTTGAAGCAGCTTCTATGTAACTAATAACCTAACAGCTCTCCATGAACTTTAATTATTGCAATAGAATTATTAGGCACCACCAGTTACAACTGAACTCCTCCACACACAGTATAAAGTTAAAACTGTACAAATGAAGCCAAAATATGCACAGCTAAAAGGAATGTTACAGGGGGGCCTCTCTTAGTGAACAAAGCAAGCTCAGTTTGGCTCTTTTTCCCTCGCGCTACCACATCCGCACATCGTTAGTTGGAAAATTCCTGATATATGCTGTAATTTTTTGTGCTTTTTTTTCCCCCCAGTACACTTGAGGCTTTAATGTCCAGATGCCATTTTCCCCCTTATCTGTCCCTGTTTGGGGATCTGCCAACTATGGTCAACAATTAATACAGCCGAAGAAAAAAATACAGTACGCTCCCTGGCAACTGGTACAGCCTCGCAGGAAATACCAAATAAAAACTTGATTATGTATTGTTTAACCATTTTGTTTGCCTGTAGGCCACCCTGTCGTCGGTGTAATTCAGACGAGCATGCTTCATCTGGACGGTCTGTGCACTGCACCATTGTTCCCAGAGTCTGTCACGCACAATCACTGGCTTCAGCCTGTGGCCCTCTAAATGAAAGGAGCAGATTTGTGGCAGCTTTCCAACCTGCATTCCTTTTAATTAGTCAACTTGTGGCCCAATGTTATAATAGATAAGTAACCTCTTAATATTCATGTAATTAATTTATTTTTTTCTCATTCAGTTATAAGCCTTTGCATGGTGGAAAAAAGGCTTTTTCCTATATGGGCTCTGGCTTATGAAATAAGCATGCTACTATTATAAAGAACATCAGAGACCATGTCTCAGTGATTCTCCAGGAGGACAATTCCAGAAACCACAGTATGCCCATACCTATATTTTAAGCATATTATTTTTGCATTTAAAATAGTAACTGACATGTTTCTTTTGCATGAATCTGATGTACGTAAGATGAATCATCTTCTTGCCAACTTCAACCGGGTTGATAAATTTTAACTGATAAATTAGTTCACTATCAGAGAGACAGAAAGCTTTCACATTTTAGGATCCCTTTTAAAGCAAAGGCTGGCATGAAAAGTGACCAGGAGTTCTCAAAGTACTAGGAAGTCCTCTACTCTAGACCTTGATTAAGTCAATAATTAAACTGTTGATGCTGTTAGCTATTAGCACATGATGAACCTTTAAAAAGATAAGTTGATTTCTATAAATACTAATAATGCCCCTTGGTAACAGGAATCAGAATGGCTTTTAAAAGCTCCATATTTAAGTTCTTTCAACTATTTAAATTTTTCTGCTAAACCAAATTCTCCTCAAAGGCAGTAACATAATTTTTACTTATTTTATATCCTCATGGACAATACACATGGTGGGTGAAATACAGATATACCTGTACTACTCTCACATATTCTTAGTAGCACTTCTCATGAGATTTATGAGACATTTACAACGTCACATCGACAATTCATTCATACATATACAAATGTGCCTACTAGGTGACAAGCACTGGATCTCAGTTGCAAAGATGACACATAGATGACTGAAGACATCGTATCTGTTCTCAAAAGCTCACAGTTGAGCAGAGGAGGCAGACAAGTAACTTACCAATTGCATATGCTCTGTGTGAGGTAGAGGTATATAATTTAAAAGCCTGGGTTCAAATCCTGTCTCCTCTTTCATGAGCTACATCACCTTGGCTAAATAGCTTAACCTCTCCATGCCTCTGTTTCCTCACCTGCAAGATGGAGAATCATAGTACCTGCTTAACAGGGCAACTGGAGAATTATATGGTTTAAGGTACATAATGTACTCTGCAGGTGCCTGACTCTATAAACTTTAGCTATCAGCAAATGTTATATACACGTCAACTCCACAGGGGTAAGGCGGGGTGCAGGATAGCGGTATCTAGTGTTAGAGGCTTCAACGAGGAGGGGCAAGGGCATGACTGGCAGAGAGAGCAACATGAGCAAAAGTTGAGGAGTGTGAAACTGTATGGACCAGATAACAGGACCCCAAGTGTTACTTGATGGAGCTAGGACTTTATCCTGAGGAGAAGGGGAGGTACTAAATGGTTTTATGCAGGGTGTGTATGTCAGATTTGCATTATTCTACATTTGCATTCTGGTAACTGCGTAGGATTGAAATTGGAGATGATCCTGAAGGCAGGGATCTCAATGAAAAGGCTGCAATGATCTAGATGCTCTGGGAAGAAGATCTATAAAACCACAGCAGTAGGAGAGGCAAGGCAGGAAGAATAACTTTAAATGAGTCAAATGACGAAGAAAGAAAGATTAATTGAATCTAGGATAAGTCCCAGGTTTCTGGCCTGGGTAGCCAGGTAGATGGTGAGGCCATCAGTCTGAACAGGGACCCAGAAGGGAATGACTTGCTACTTAGGATGATGTTCAGAAAGATATTTGGGTCTGGGACTCAAGGGAGTGGACCGAGTTGGACATAGATGAGTTCCCTGCCTCCAGGATTACCTCCACAGCGGAGGAGACTGTTGAAGGAGACAGCATGTACAGGCTATGTGCCACAGGGCAGAACCTTTGAGGAAGGCAGAGGTGGGCAATCAGCGGAGAGGAGTGAGAGACGTGGAAGGAAAAGCAGGATACCACCATGTTACAGAAGTCAAGGTGGATATTTACAATAAATAACGAATAGAGAAGCCTACATGTACCCGAAGATGCCAAACAAGGTGAGGTATTTAGAATATTCACTACAGTAACATGATGGGAGCAGAAGGCTGCCTGCACAAAATTGAAGTGTTAATGACATCCACAGTGAAGTCCTTAGTTACAGAAGAAAAGAGGCAGATGACAGAGTCAACTGAAGTTGCTCTCTCCACCTACCATGCCTTTTCCACTTGCCTCTAACTCTGCCCAGAACCTCTGGCCCCTTTAAGGCTTCTTTGGAAAACAGCGGGTACTTATTGTGCTTGAAGGCATGGGGGCAGCAGAGACATGATGGAACCAGGATCTGGAGAGGATCAAAGTGGATGGAATCAAGCGCCCAGATAGTGAGATTAGAAGACCACTGACTCCAAGGCTACAGACTCAGAAGTGAAGATGAGCACAGATAAACAGATTGATTTGCAAGTATATGTTGTAGGGATGCACTGATGGAATTCACATTCAAAGGTTTATTCACTTGATTAAAATACAAACCTAATATTATCATTAAGAGGGGCAATCTCTGGTTTGTGAAGTCTAAAGCTTACACACTTTAAAAAAGCCGACAAATATCACAAAATGCAGAAATAAAATCACAATATTTTGATTAATAAACTGACACCTCCACTAGGAAACTCACTTGCCCTGTGTTATTTTTGGGCACATACTCACTGACTGCCTTTCATCTGACAGCAATTTTTGAAATGTTTTCTACAGGAAGATAACATGGTTGATCAAAAATTATTTTTATCGACAGCTGTGATGGAGAAAACATGTCACTTCACATGTGCTCACTGTTGGGGTAATGCTACAGGTTTTAGCCATCATCAGATAGAATATTGATAAAATCTATTTTGGATGATTCTTATAAGGCTGAGTCTTTCCTTATAAAAGAAAAATTGCATGGTTGTTTCTATCATTAAATATGTTGCATTATCGAGTATATCCTTTTTTTATTTTTTTGAGACAGAGTCTCACTCTGTCGCCCAGGCTGGAGTGTAGTGGCATGATCTCGGCTCACTTCAACCTCTGCCTCCTGGGTTCAAGTGATTGTTCTGTCTCAGCCTCCCGAGTAGCTGGGATTACAGGCGTGTGCCACCATGCCCGGCTAATTACTGTATTTTTGGTAGAGACGGGATTTCACCATAATGGCCAGGCTGGTCTTGAACTCCTGACCTCAGGTGATCCACCTGCCTCGGCCCCCTAAAGTGCTAGGATTACAGGCATGAGCTACCACGCTCAGCCTCAAATGTATTCTTATTATGAAAAAAATTCCATCTTAACTAGGCATTGATGAGAATAGAAACATTTGCTTTCAAGATACATGTCTGTTGCCTTGAAGAATTCTCCTCAGACTAGCCTTTGGCTCAGTATGTTTCAAACCTTGTTTCTCCTCCACTACCCACAGACTTTGGTGCCAGAGACCATAGGACATGGTCATATTGTGAAATGACCTCTGAATCCCAGGTAAGTCAGCACAGTGCTGGGGGGAGTGGATTCCTGGAGGCCATTTCTACAATGGGGTAGTCAGGCATAACTATGTTAGGGGGTTTCTCAATCTGGGCACTTTCGGCATTTGGAGCCAGGTAATTCTTTACTGAGGGGGCTGTCCTGTGTATTGTAGGATGTTTAATGGTATCCCTAGGCTTCCATCCACTGGATGCCAGTAGCAACATCCCTCTCCCCCATATTGTAACAACCCAAAATGTCTCCAGGAATCAATGAGTGTCCCCTGAGGGATAAAATCATCCCTAATCGAGAACCATTGACATATATGTAACCAGTGAACCCTATATAGAGCTTATAAAACCCAAATGAACTCAACATCCCCTTAGCCAGATCTCAAAAATGCCCATGGTCACTCCATTGCCACCTGACACGAGAACTGTGATGGGTGAGGTGGAAGGTTAATCAGTTGCATTCAAAATAGCTCACTTCCACAATTAAAAAAAAGAAAGGCCAGATGAACATATTGCTAGAGCCTCTCCCATAACCTTGGTATGTGATAGGGGCTCAAAGTGAGGAACTCCGAAGTGTAAAACTCATTAGACACAGATAAATCCACTTCTGATCATAATTTTAGTCATAAGGAATGACATATTTTTAAAAATTCTCTTTTTACACTGTATAATAACTAATGATATGACATGTTTCATACACATAACTGCAAATCTCAAGATGGGTGAAAATACATTTCAAATGACCTCATTAATCACTACAATATGACCTATGGTTAAGTAATCAAAGCACCAAACAAGTATTCTCAATTCTCTAAATAAACATCACATGTTTTATGACATGAATGTGTCATAAAAAGAATATCTGTATGTTATGTAGGCAAGCAACTAAAATTTTAACATTTCATTTATCTGGTAAGATGAATGAAGACTTAGATGTAACTAGATTTCCCAGATTACTTACATTTCTCTCTGTAAGCTCTACAAGTGTATTATTTTAATCATTTAAATTTTTTCTTGCTTGTGTCTTATTATCAATTGCCTTTTTCCTGCTGTCATGATCCCTATGTTTATCAGCCTAACTCCGTTCCTAGTTTCTGCTTCTAATATGGACCTATTACACTTCAAAATGAATTCAAGCACATTTACCAGGTCCCCCACAGAGGGGCCTCAGATACCTCCCTGATCTCAGCCCTGACCTCTCTCCTTCCTACTCACTCTGCCTCAGCTGCACTGACCTTCTTGCTTTCCTTGGACAGACCAAACTCCCTCCTACCTTGGGGCCTCTGAATTGACTGCTCCCTGTGACTGGAATGCTCTCCTGAATGTTAGCATGCTCTGTCCTTCATCTCCTGCATAAAAGACCTTCTTTGACCACCTTCCCCCTCTAAAATAGATTCCCAGTGTATCACACTCTATTGCACTGCTGGGCCCCAGAGATTTAACACTATGTAAATTTATCTAACATATTAATTTATCATCTACCTCTCTGACAAGAATGAGGGGAGATTTTATATATATCATTAATTTCTACACTCTCAGCTCAGTGCCTGGCCAGCAGAAAAGATAGCAAAACTTGAAGAAATGTTAAATAAGAATATGGATCTAAACAAGAACTCAAGAGGTATATGAAAGGCTTTAATGATGTTATAGCTACTTGGGCGCTCAGAGCCCTCCTCTCTCTTTTGTTCTTCTGTATTTCTAATTCTACTCCCTTGCTTCTTTACTTCTCTTTACCCCTACAGGCAACCACTATCCTAAGTCTCAGGTTTTTCATTCCCTTCCTTAAAAAATGTTAGATTTATCTATAAATATACCTAAATAATATAATACTTAGTTTTGCTTTATACATATTTCATATGCTTTATAACTTTCTTCATTTTGTTTTATTCCCCTCAATATTGTTGCTAATATTCATCCATGTTATTGCCTGTAGCTATAGCTCATTCATTTTTTTATTTTCACTGCTGCATAATTCTATTGTGGGAATATACCACTGTCAATTTAATCATTCTTTTGTATGTGAACATTTGAGTTGTTTGGAGCGTTGGTATTACAAACAATGCTGCAGAGTATTCCTGAATATGACTCTTGGTACACATGTGCAAGAATTTCTCTAAGATATGTAACTTAAGGCATGGAATTGCAGGGTTTCATGGTATAAGCATGTTAAACTGTATAGTTAATGCCAAATTATTTTCTAGAGTATCATTTTATATTCCCTTCAACAGAGGATCAGTTTTAGGTGTTTCTCGAAAAAGCACAGACTTGGTTTTAGAGAAATATTTTAAAAATCCAATCTAACATTCTTTGCCATTGAACTGGTGAGTTTTGTCCATTTACATTTACTGTGATTAACAATCTATTTGGACATTTTTACCAATTTATGTACTCAACATTCTTTCTTGCATCTCGGACATTCCTTTGAGATTATTTTCCTTCTTTTTGAAATACATCCTTTAGAAAATTCTTGGTAGTAGTAAACTCTCTTGATTTTTGCTTCTGTGAAAATTTCTTTATCTCATGAGTATACTGTGTACTTAGAATTCCATATATACACAAAATAGTAACAAAATATCCAGAATATCCAAAGTATTTTTACTATGATATCCTTTAGGCACCAAAAGAGGAAACATATAACAAGTAGTTGTTCACCAAGTAACCAACCTTCTTCTAGGTTTTGGGTCCATGCTAAGGCATGCTTAGCAAACACAAATCATTGTTCCTGATCTCAAAGAGCTTTGAGCAGCATTAAAAAAAATTGGAAATCACATGAAACCTAAGTAGAGAGTGAAAGGTTTCATGAAAAGGATGAACTGGGTGGCTTAATAAGTGCTGTGGGCGTTCAGAGCAGGAAGTATCCAAAGAAAGCTGGATCCCAGTCAGGTCATGTTGCAGAAGCTTCTGAATTACATTTCCACACAACACTACTTATGTGGCCAAACCACACCTTTACCTTGAAGCTGAAAAAAGCCAGGGTACGTTTTCTTCGGAGATGGTACTGTGGCTTAACTGAATCCTGAACTGGGCACTAGATAGATAAGAGCAATATTAAGACAAATGTTCTTAAAGACTAAATTAGAGAATAAGCAATTGAATAAAATGCTAAATACAAATTTCCAGAATTGCAGGTTGAATGTGCTACTCAGTTATTAGTCTAGGTACCAACTCCTTTTCTGAATGGGGGGCATTCCTGCATGGCTTTGTAAAACAAAACAAGACAGTGCAGGTTACACAAGGGCTGGGCTGAAAGCCTCAGGAATTTCTTTTAACTTTTTTGAAAGGTTAATAGCTGAAAGAGTTCTTATATGACACATCTTAAGTAGACTATGTGAAAAAAGTATATGCTATTTGTGACATTAATTCCTAATCCATAGTACAATGAGTCACTTATTCACTGAAGAAGAATCTAACCTATTTGGGAAACAAATCTTTCTGAATATTAACTACCACCTATTCCCAAGAGAAAGTGATCGATGGAATACAAAATGGCTCAGTACAGAAATAACATTAAAATGCTCATTTTGGCCAGAGTGGTGGCTCACACCTGTAATCTCAGAACTTTGGGAGGCCAAAGCGGGAGGATGGCCTTGAGCCCAGGAGGCTGAGACTGCACAGCTGTGTTTGTACCACTGCATTCCAACTTGGACAAAACAGTGAGACTGTGTCGTTTAAAAAAAGCTAATTTGGACTACGGTAGGGAAAGAAATTTACTTCCTAATTTATGAGCTGTTACTTTCCACTCTACAGAGATTAAATACAAAAAATGTCCTTCATGAAAAACAATTTTCTTGTCTTTGTAGAATTTGTCCTGTGGGTGGTAAAGAAGAAAAGCACAACCATGAAAGTCTGTACTCCAGGGCCACAACTCAATTTTTCTGTGCATCCTCAACTACTTGCCTAGTGGTTGAGAGTAAGCAAGGAACAAAGACTGAAGAAACAGCACTGGATTTCTGGGACTCTGAGATCTCACAATGAGAGATGGTGCCTGAAAGCAAAGCAATTAATACTGTCTATACAGTCCATTCACAATAACACACTCATCCATTCTTAGACTCTCAGTAAAAATTCTGCAACTGTCTGGATTTGTGCATTCAATTTCCTGTATTTCAAAGAATAGATATGTGTGTAGCCTTGGAAAAAAATAGATTTTATTTTTCCCTAGACTTCAACATTGTTTAAGTAACTGATAATGGAAAGATTTCTTCAACATACTCATTTCAGGAATACCAGAAACATTCTCTCTTTTGAGAAATAATAATGAAAAAAGAGAGAATGGTCTCCTTAAGATGTTAGTAATCTAAACTTTAGTAAAAGTGATTTCTAAGTAACTGATTAACAGTAATGAAATGTTTTCATTGGTTTATATTCATTTCTTTACCTGTCTTCATATTCTGGTACAAAAATGAGTATTACCATTACATAATTTAATTATAGGACTTTACTGAGTACTTTTTCACATATTAACTCATTTAATTCCCACAACAATGCTATTAAGATAGGTACTGTCATTTTCTCCATTTTAGCAGAGAAGAAACCCAGGATACAGAGAGGCTAAAGAATTTATTTAAGGCCACACAGCTTGTTAAGTTGC
The DNA here is from genome assembly GCF_000951045.1 of Mandrillus leucophaeus. NCBI lineage: Eukaryota > Metazoa > Chordata > Mammalia > Primates > Cercopithecidae > Mandrillus > Mandrillus leucophaeus. The sequence goes on along the minus strand of NW_012106086.1, from coordinate 1,086,539 downwards.
ACGATAACTTTGTATAAAAGATCTGGTTCCAGAATATGTCCCTTTAACCATGTACTGTGGTATTATACTGCGTATAATAGCAATGTACTGTGCTGTTATACTGCTTTTTGAAGGAAGCAAGGTTTTTCAAAAAAATTATCTCTTCGCCTATATTTGAAAATGGTAGGAGAGAAAAAGTAATATTACAGGAACACTTGAATCAATTCAAGACTTCAAAAACAATGTTGCCAAGAAGGAAGTGAGAAACAAGGGAAGAAATTCTAAAACAAGATCAATGGAGTCACTGTTTAAAGAAAAGAAAGGACTTATTCTCTTGGAAGGGTGTGAACTATTTATTCACAAATACCTGATGAGATATAGAAAACGTGCGTGCATGCGCAAACACACACACACACACACACACAGTCTCTCTCTCTCTCACAAGATAAATAAATGTAGTATTAGAAAGAATGCTAGGTATATAATGTTTGAAATTCTGCTGTCTTCCCAGACTCTCCCAACTTAACAACCTCTGGCCTCAAGAACAGGACACTATTCTCTTAAGAGAAACGACCATTATCAAGGGTATGATATTATGGGCAGCAGATGACCAGATGGAGGAAGACACACAGTGGTGATGATGAAATTTTTAGGCATATTTAGTTGTTTAAAAAATCCTCAAACTGAACACTCTTACTGGATTATATCCAACATCTAATTTATAATCTTGTTATTCTTTAGGAATAGTGAGGGAAGAAGGGAGAATGAAGGTAATTAGCCTCAAGGAGAGAAAAATCTAAAAAGTGCTGAAAAAAATATCTGACGCTTTTCTTTACTAATTTACAACTTTCTTTGAAACCCCAGTTTGACTATCTGACTTTTGAAATTGAGAAACTAATCTGTTATCATTTTTGAGAAATGAATGGATGAGCTGAACCAATAATGGAGAATGGAGATAAACCAAGACCACACAAATTTGACTATAATGAGTATATAGTACTTTTACAATAGACATAAACAGGTTAAAAGTGCATCATCATTACCAATTGCTGTTTGGTGAGCATAATCTATGTGATGCCCATTTCTTCCCTGAAGGTGCTTGTTGTCTAAGGAAAAGAGTATATTATGGTATTTTATGGCTGTTTACATTACATAAACCTCATAAGGGTTTAGTCATATAATGACCATAAGTGAGGTATACAATTTGCCAACTTTAGCAAAAGTTAGATTATGTGGAGGAAAAAGGAGAAACGGAAAGATAGGTGGCTAATGAATTAGAACATAACCATGTCACTGGCACTTTAGGCCCAATAAAGTAAAGCATCTATCATTTAAGACCTGATAAAAAGAAATACATTTTTTTAAAAGTCTCCATTTATAAATGAAAAGAAAGCCATTTTATGATAGATTCATCTGAATTACAATTGGGATAAACATTAAACCACTAGAATATTTCTGTTATACAACCACTAGTGAGATGCCGTATGCAGATTCTTCATTATAGAATTTGCTCCATTTTGAATGAAAATGTTAATCATACCAGGAGAAATTACTATACATATTCAATACCACTGCCAGTAAAAATAGTAGTGATTACATCAGTAGTGGCTACTATGTTCTGAGCATGTGTCAGGACGCATGCACAACAGTACGTTATGAAGGCAGTTATGACCAGAGATACTTACTTGATTTAAATAAATATATTTTTATTTCTTATTTATCTCAAAGTAAATTTCATATGAGATTTTGATATGAACATGTTTTCCCCTGCTTTTCTCTGGATCTACATTTAACAGCCTCCAATTTCTGTCCCATCTCATTCTTGCTCTCATGTAGTCCCTCATCACACATCTTTCTTAAAACAGCCTCCACGCTGGTTTCCCTGCCATCAGTTTCCTAATTCACACCAAATCCTCTCTACCAATCCGTTCATCACATTGTAGTAGACTGTTTTTTTTTTTTTTTTTTTTTTTTTAGGGTAAAAAAGGTTTTAAAGCACCCTGCTCAACAACCCACATACTTCTTGCTGCTTTGCCAGTGTGTGTGTGAACATGAGCTGCTATTTCTCAACCCCATACCTAGAACACACCTTTCCCTGTGCTTTGCCAGGTAAACTCCTCCTCACTTGTAAGCCTGCCTCAAAAATTAGCTCCCCTGTGAAGCCTTCCCTGACTCTCCTAGATCTAACAATGATTGTCTACTAGATTCACCAAAGTTTATCTGGCTAGGTAAGAGTTGTAGAGGCAACTTCAGATTTGCATATACATATATGTAACTAAAAGAACATACACATATATACATATATGTATTTTATGTATACATCCAAATACTGAATATTACTTTTAATCATATTAATATATTAATAATGAACATACTATTTAAGTAATATAAATTACATAAATAATATTAATGAAATTCCTATCTTTTTAAAAGTTCTTAGTTTAACATAATTTTTCTTACTGCCTCACTGTTTTTAAAAGCAATCCTTAGCTTCCTGAATTTGCAGGGGAAGAATGTTACCTGATGATTGCTGGTAGATGGCTCATACTCAAAAAGTGTTTGCTGATTGCTATTATCAAGGAATCTAAGGAATCATCGTCCTGGTGGGTGTGGTAAGCATTCATTCTTAGTTTAATCAACATTTCCATGAAACTCTAAAGCTTTCTGCTTTCAACATATGTGGAGCGTGTAAGGAAAAAAGCACTGTACTTTATAAAACATTTTATTAGACATTGGTGAATATATCAGTGCGCCTCTGAAAGAAACCAACAGCACATGTTCCTACCTATACAGTGGCCTTGCTGCCTTGGTGAGGGTGTATCTCTAGATTAATGAAGGGCCTGTACATTCGTTGTTCACCCAAGAGCCATCCCCTGCTTTCCTGGCTAGCATAACCTGATTTTCTTTTGGGTAGCGATATGCTTATCTACAAACTAATTGGTCAATGGGTAGGTATGGGATTCAATTATAAGTGATGAAACCTAAAGTGGAAGTTTGAAAAGAGCTTTTGGAAAAGATTGTCTTCCCTGATTAAAGAGACAATAAAACCCTTTTTGGCCCCTGCTTCTTTATCTACTGCTTAGAATACTGTTGTACGAGATATAATGCTTTTGAAGTTGTGGCAGCCATCTTGAGGCCCTGAGGGATGACACAATCAACTAACCAAAGAAGGAGGAATGGAATTTTCCCAATATTTGGTTATCAGAACCAAGATGTTACCATGAAGCAATAGCACCAATTGTAGAATTATCTATCTGCAGACTTCTTATATCAGATTTAAAAATTATTATTATTCAAGACACTTTGATTGGATATTCTGTACTTGTAACTAAATACATGATGCTATAAATGGGTCCACAAAAAAATCTGAAGATTCCAGCTTTGGTGATTACTAGTAATGAAGTTAAACAAAGGAGAGCAAAGCAGAATTGCCTAGGAAAGGAGAAGCTGATGAGCAATCTTTTTGTTATGATCTGTTTCTATTGCCATGGAACGCCAGATAGAGAGGTGGGGAAAAGTAGGGATGAGGGCTGATACTCAGAGGAGACCCCGGGCAGACAGATGACTTGGACACCTCTACACAGAGATGAAAGTTACAGCCATGGACCTGAGTCAGACACAGAAAGGGCTGAAGTCAGAGCATGCTGGATGCTTTATTAGAGGACAGGAGGAGCAGAAAGCACCAGCAAAGGCAATGGCCAGAGGCACTCAGGAGAGACAAAGCACTGAGCTCTCTCACATTCAGTTAAGGAGTGTGGGAGTGGGAGCTGAAACCCTTTTGGAGAACAATTTGGCATTATCAAATTTTTCAATGTGCATTCTTTGTCCTTTGTCCTGGTAGTGCCATTTCTTAAATCATTATCCTACAAAAATATTAGTATTTCAGCAAAAAAACATAAGCCCAAAGATGTTCACTGCAGCCAAAAAATGAGAAACCACCCAAGTGTTCATCCTGGGAGGCTGGGTAAAAAATATTATGTAAATTTACACAGTGAAAGTAAGAAAAAGGATACCAGGCTAATATATGTTAGATATGGAAAAATGCCTAGGATAAATAAATGGAAACAAGTAAACAAGAAATCCCAAACAAACAGAAAACCTATATGTATACTATTATAGGCACACCCACATCCACACTCATGCACACCCATACTGAGGGTTGTATACAAGTAGAAAAAAGTATAAAAAAGTTCATTTACCAAACTGTTAATGGTGGCTTTTTCTCTGGAAGGAAGAATTGTTGAGGATTTTCCCTTTTCATTTTTTTACCTATCTGGAATGTTCAAATTCCGCCCCCCCGCCTTTTTTTTTTTTTTTTTTTTTTTTTTTTTAAGACAGAGTGTCTATCTGTCAGCCAGGCTAGAGTGCAGTGGTGTGATCTCAGCTCACTGCAACCTCCACCTCTTGGGCTCAAGTGATCCTCCCACCTCAGCCTCGCAAGTAGCTGGACTACAGGCACATGCCACCATGCCTGGCCAATTGTTTTATTTTTTGTAGAGACAAGGTTTTATCATGTTGCCCAGGTTGGTCTCAAACTCCTGGGTGCAAGCAATCTGCCTGCCTCAGCTTTCCAAAGTGGTGGAATTACATGCGTTAGCCACCACACTGGTGGAATGTTCAAATTTTAAAATAATTTTAGCAATGAACAAAGAATGCAGATAAAAAAACTGAAGAAAGAACCGTGAGAGTTAAGGGAGTGGGGACTTGCATATACAAATGCTACAAAGGGAATGTGGAAGAACCTGCAAAAAAGGTCACTGGATTTGGTGAACTCTATCTTATAAATGGGGCTATTTCTCTCTAAAAAATTGTCTCCTGAGATCAAATTTCTAAAAACAAAATTACCGAGTAAATACATGTGAATTAAAAATAAAGCAACTGATGAATATCTTATTTTTCTAAAATATTATCAACTATTGAAAAAATTTGATGCCTTTAAAAACACGAGTACAAAAATTACAAATGACAAAGAAGCTGATGGAAAATACAAATTGTACTGTGCATACAGTAACAGCAACATGACCTTTAAATGCAGTTTTTCAGCCCTACATCCCAAAACCAAGAAGTCCTTACAGAAATAAAGATAGAATAATAAATACAAAGAAAAGATAAAGACAAGATTTTATTTCAACTCGTGAAAAATTGCTAAGGTCGCTCTTGAAAGCTTTTCTTACTTTAAATGGACTATTCAGTCTTGTCAAAATCTTTAATGTTGTGCTACATTTTTAACATTTACTTGCCAATAAAAGGCATGACAGTGGACAGTTTGTTTGGGTATAAGAACATGTGAGTTTCTTTTTTCTCTAGACATTAATCCTATTTATTTATTTATTTATTTATTTATTTATTTATTTATTTGAGACGGAGTCTCGCTCTGTTGCCCAGGCTGGAGTGCAGTGGTGTGATCTTGGCTCACTGCAACCTCTGTCTTCTGGGTTTAAGCATTTCTCCTGCCTCAGCCTACCTGCCCCAGCCTGTAGCTCGGACTAGAGGAACACGTCACCATGCCTGGCTGATTTTTCTATTTTTTTTCAGTAGAGACGGGGTTTCACCATATTGGCCAGGCTGCTCTCGAACTCCTGACCTCATGATCTGCCTGCTTCGGCCTCCCAAAGTGCTAGGATTACAGGTGTAAGCCACTGTGCCCAGATGACATTAACACTTTACAATTCACGATGGGCTATTTGTGGCTTTTCCTAATACAATATTTTTGAATGTATTTCAAGTAAAAACTACAGTGGCCAGATAGTGTAAGTAGTTTTATATAATATACATAATCCTGGAAAGTCTTTTAAAATGCATCTTAATCCAGTAAATCATATTTTAAATGCATAGGCAGCTTTTGAAAAACTTTGCCAAAGCCCATATGCAAATTACTTGATTTTACATATTTGATTTTTTAAAACATTTATGTAGTTTTATTAAAGCTATATTGATTTTTTGAACCCAAGATTTGGTTTCTATTATAACTCCACTAAAAATGTTTCCTGACTTAAATTAATATTGATAAATTAGTCATTTAACATTAAAAGTGGTTGTGATTAGAACAAGTATCACTGATTAAGCTTCCATTTACTCTTTTTCTCTGTACTGAAAGCTGAAGAAATATACCTTTAAATACCAAATCAATTTGTTTTAAGTCCTCAAACTTTAAAAAGAAGTAAAAAAAAAAAAAAAAAACCAGTATCACTGAGATCTTGTGCACTCTTGACAATATCCAACCAGCTGACTAGTCATGCATTTGTGTAAAAGCAGTAACTTTGGTTTTCCAGAATATCATCTAAATATAAACACAAGATTTTAGCAGTGAAAGTGGCTAACAAATAAGTTTAATTCTTGGTGTTTAAATTTCAAGATGGACGCAGACACAAGCCACAATGGCACCTTTCAGGGAAGTTAATATTTAGAGAACAGCATCCCTTCCCAACCTCAGTCCTCCTCTACCTCCTCTACTCAGAAACCTCTTATTTCACCACCCACATATACTCTATAAACACTCACTGAGCAGCTCCCGTGTGCCTGTGTGTTGTTACCTAAAGTGCTGAAATGGCTATTTTGCAATGTTAATCTTTTAAAAATAGAAGACAGAAGTCAAACAAATGGGGATACTACCATATGAGAACTACAGGTAAATCAAAAGTGCATGGGCGGGTAGGTACCTAACTTTATCGTGGGGAGTTGGGCAGACTTCAGAGGTGGCATCTGAGTCTTGAAGAATGAGTAGGAGATTGTTAGGCTGGGAATGGGAAAGGCAATCTAAGCAGAGAGAATGTTTAATGACATGGAAGCATAAAATCTAATGGCATGATTTTTCAAGGAGCAAAAAGGTCTGGATGGCAAGATCATAGGGTGTGTGGAGATGGGTTTGGTGTGGGTGGGAAAGCAAGAATGGTGAGAAAGGTTAGGAACAGTTGATTGCCGCATTCCAGAGTTCAGAGTATACAGACTTGAGTGTGTGGGCAATGGGGAGTCACTGGTAATTTTCACTCCTTCACCTCCCTAAGCCTGCTTGTTTCCCACGGTGGTCCATGTTGTATCACTGCTCCCACAGTTCCCTTCTATATGCCAGTCTTGTCTTTCCAGGAAAAAGAAAATCTGCTCTTCTTACTAACTGTAGTCTAGATCTTTCATCCATTCTGGAAAAATGGGATTTTACAGGCAGGTAAGGCCATTCTCATGAATATATGTGAAGACCATCATTTTAGGTATTTATTTCACATTCTTGATAGTAACTTTTAAATGCTTTACTTTATAAAAGTTTTGCAGTTTTTTTTTTCTTTTTTCTAATCTGCTTTTTCTAAACTAGTAAAAGCTAGTTTTCTGGAACTAGGTTACAGACAGACTTTGGCCCATTTAACAAGGTCAGACTGTTTATTCTTGACAGAATTCTTTCCCACTGTAAAAAGGTACTTTTAAATGCCACATTCCAAAACCAGTGCCAGTAAGCCACTGAAGCATATTTTCCCACAAGAACTGATACCATGTGCAGTCCCTACCTCACTGAAATCACCCAGCGTTACATAAGGTGCAGATAGTATTTAACATCACTATGAAATCTATCAACTGAAATATGCCAGTCATGTATTTATAAAACACTTCCATACATTTCAAAGCATTGGTAACCTTTGAAAAAGTAATTAATAAATATAGAAATGGGGAAAAGAAAGGGAAGGACAGCGCTAGAAAATTTTTAAAAAGAATTTAAGACAGAAGAGGAAAACAAATCTTGTAACTTTATATCAGTATCCAAACCTGAAGTAGTAGAGCTTTTTCTCCCTCATTTTGGGGTTTTTATGGTTGAGCTGTTAAATTTACAGCCCCATTTTTAGATTCTGCCAGCCTTCAAAATAAATATATGAGCAGCACTAAAGTAAATTTTCCTATGCTTTCCCCTTTTCTCTTTTGGATGTTTCCCTGAGATTTGAAGGTAGATTATTCCTCCACAGCCAACAGTAAAGTTCAACATTCAAATTTATGAAGGATTTAAAAATCATCAGTATCCTTCTAGATAGATGCTGCGTGCACCAATGTCACTTACTCTGGGTTTCAATCTCTAGAAAGGAGGAAAGCAGAAAGCAGAAGCAGTAAGAGGAATGGTTCAGCAGCCAAAAGACTCATTTAGAAATGCATTGGGAAGATTAGCAATATTTAAGTCAATAAATGCAACAGAAAATCCAGCACTACAAGGTAATCATATAAAAGTCTGAGCTCAACTTTTGGAGAGACCTATACAGATAACAAGGACACAAATTTAATCTTCTCAAGGACCCAAATGGACTAGATAAAATGACTAACGGAAACTACAATGCAGACATTTTCAACCCGTTCTTGGGACACCATGGTTTCTCCAAAGATCCCAAGAGATCTTGGTTTTAAAATAAAAGCATAACATACAGAACACCTAAGTGCACAAGTCAGGAGATCTGGCAAGGTTTGTGATCTCGAAAAAAGAGGGATGAAGCACAATAATTATCTGAAGGTTATGAATGACTGCCCAGACAGACATTCAAAGTGTAAATGTTACTCCCTCAGAGCTCAAGTTATTATCAAGGAGTGACGCAGGCAATTGGGAAGATTAGCTGAAAAGTTGTGTCTAAAACAAATTTTAAAAAATTTTTTAGATGCTTATAATTGATGATACAATGACACAAGCAGTAACATGGAGAATGCAGAGTAGGAAATCCATTCATTGATTTATTTGTAAAAGCAGGATGTTGTGAAAGCAATTAAGTTCAAAGAATAGTGAAAAACTGATAAAGAATATGTGCTTATGTTATGTGCTTACCACTCTGGGCAGAAGTGATGGAAGGACAGAAAGGTAGGTTGGAGCTGAACCGCAAAAAACTTTGTATGCCATGCTGTAGAGCTGCAATTCATTCTCTAGGCACTGGAGAATCATAAGGATTCATTCATTCATTCACCATCTACTCAAGTGCCCACCTCGTGCAAGGAAGGCACTGTGGGAAATGCTAAAATACATAACATATTATTTGGACTGAGTGAATAAAAATGGATACGGCCAATGTTACAGAATTTGAGAAACATTATCTTGACTCAGAAACTTACACTATGATATTATCAAAGCCCAAGCAAAATAAAGATATCATCACCTCTCCTTTCCTTACAAGGAAGCAGTGACAGCTCTAAAATACAAGCAGCTCACATGTCCAAAGAATTAAAGAGGAGACAAAAATCCAAGTTATTGAAATGTTGCTTTATATTCAATTCCAAGGACCATGTCTCATACTCCTTTGAGTATGAACATAACACTTACGTTGAGTTAAGCAAATTTAGGGGAGATGAAATTATATCATTAAATAGAACTCTTCAGACAAGCCCCTAAACTAGCCCAGAGGCATATTCCCCAAAATGTTAAATGTAGGAGGCAAAATGTTTTTTCATCTTCTGGATCCCTGAGAAGCCCTTTGCTTGCAAAACCTTTCTGAAGCATATGGTCTCATTAATCTTAAGAAAATGCTTGGTCTTTATATCCAATTTGGCCTCAGGCTTTTGAGATTTTGAATGGCATCATATAGGGTGTCTATATGAAAAACAGGCCCAGGCATGGTAGCTCATGTCTGTAATCTCAGCACTTTGGGAGGCTAAGACAGGAGGATTGCTTGAGGTCAGGAGTTTGAGATCAGCCTGGGCAACAAAATGGGACCCCATCTCTAAAAAAAAAAAAGAAGGTAGCTGGACATGGTGGTGTTGGTGTGCACCTGCAGTCCTACTACTTGGGAGGCTGAGGCAGGAGGATGGCTTGAGCCCAGGAGTTGGAGGCTGCAGTGAGCTATGACTGTGCCACTGCACTCTAGCCTGGACAACACAGAAAGACCTGGTCAAGGAAAGGAGAGGAGAGGAGAGGAGAGAAAAGGAAAGGAAAGGGGAAAGTAAACGGAAAGGGGAAGGAGAAAGGAAAGGGAAGGAAGGAAGGAAGGGCGGGAGGGAGAGAGGGAGGGAGGGAGGGAAGGAAGGAAGGAAGGAAAGAAAAAAAAGAAAGGAAGGAAAAGGAAAGAAAAAGAAGAAAAGAAAAGGAAAAGAAAAGAAAGAGAAAGACGGACAACCAGACTCTCTCTGTATCATACCCTGGTAGATGCTGGCGGAACAAACGTAGGAAGAAAGCAAGGAACTTCTGGCTCTTTCTCCGAGTAAAACATCCTCCAGGCAGTAGCATTACAGTTGAACTGTTTTTGTCCAGAACTAATTCACAACAGTGACCATTTATGAAGGAGTAGAATTAGGTGAGTCAAATGAATGACTATCTTTTATAAACAAGGAAATAAGTCATTTGATTTACTTCACAAATCCACTTGGTGCAATTAGATACCCACACGCATGCACACGCACCAACAGCAGCTTTCTGTGCAGTATGGAATACATTCTCTTTCTATATGGCAGAAATTCTCACAGTGGTCATCGATATTTGCCTTCACCGCGGAGGCAGAGTTAACCTATCAGATGGTAACTCAAATGTGTTTTATTACCACCGAGAATGCGCAATGGAGAATCTGGATGGGTTTTCATGTTTGTTTTGGCTCTGGCATTTTCCATGTACCCAGCCCTGGGAATCCTAAAGAAAACGTGTCCTGTTCCCAGCTCTGTGTACTGCCCCCATTGTGTTCCACTTCCCTCACTGGTGAAAGTGAAAACGAAACCAGCACAAACACTCCATTGTTAACTATGAAATATGTACTGGCAACTGGATGTTTTAACAAAACAGACCTGGTTGTGTCATGACACGATGTTGAGCGGGGAAGGAGTCACAGGAGCCCTTCCTGCTTCAGAGGTGTGTCCTGCACTTTCGCTGAGGTGCCGAGGCGACAGGGCTTTGGTTTTTTCCATTATACTCATGTAATGTTCTTGGTTTGATTTATTCAGTATGCACTGGCAGCTTTTGGAGGCTTCTGTGGGAGCTACTCGGCTGCCCAAGCCGAGGCACAAACCCTGCCAGGTCTCCATAGTAAATACAACACGCACGAAGAGGAAACAAGCATAAACAATTTATTTTCTCCTGTAAAAGATGACATTGTTCTCCGATCTCTGGTCCTGCTTCACTTTGTCACTTGGTGGTGCCAAACTGGGTGCCGTGAAATGAGTTATTCCAAACACACACATACACACACACACCCCAAGCACAAATTGCATGACGCGCACATTCACAGGGCCCACATCCAGGTGCGTTGAAGAGGAGGATGCTGGTGACCTTTTTAAGCATCCCACATTTTGACCTGGGTGAGGAGGGAGGGCTTCCCTAGCCCTTAGCCTAGGCAGGTTCTGGTGCCTTATCATATGGCCTCATAAAACCATATCCCTTTCCTTTATTGCATTTACCTCTGTTTCTAACTAGACATTTCTTTGTGTGACTGATTCAGATCTATCTCTCCATCTTGCTTGTAAGCTCTCTGAGAGCACGGACCTTGTCCATTTCCATTTACCATCATCGCTCAGCTTCACTGAGCGTCTGGCACATAGAAAGCGATCAGTAATTATTTGTTGACTGAAAGCCACAACTCCATTTCATTGATTTTCTCCCCTAGGCTTATTAAGAAGTTTCTGAATCCATGAGGTTCCGTTAGTGTTACTAAATGCTATCAACACTGAGGTCAGAGTAAGGAAGGAGTATCATCAGAGGCATAAGAAGGGGATGTAAGTAATTTTTTTTTCTTCAACTTTAAGTTCCAGGGTACACATGCAGGATGTACAGGTTTGTTACATAGGTAAATGTGTGCCATGGTGGTCGGCTACACAGATCATCCCATCACCTAGATATCAAGTCCAGCAATCATTAGCTATTCTTCCTGATGCTTTCCCTGGCAATTTTTGTAATACTTGTGGTATTTAAATAAGTTAATGATCTCAAATAAAGCAATATTGGGAATCTTATCAATACAGATTTAAAAATATTTTCCAAAATGAAGTTTTGTACTTTGTACAGCTGTCGAATAAAAGTCTTCTCAAGCTTAACATTTACTTGTTGTCTTTTTGTAATTTCTATGGAATAAAGGGTGTTTTCAGAACATGCCTATCTTTTATTAGTGAAGGTAATATGGAAAAAAAGATCCTTGGAGAAAGAGAATATAATTCACTTAGTGAGAATTTTATTAAGTCACTAAAAAGATGGGAACATATTCCCACTCTTCCATTATGGTACAAAGAGGAATTTTTCTCTTAACTATATGGGTGGATTAGGCACAGGCATTTGAAGGAAAAATGTTAACTTCATGAATAGCATTAAATGATTGTACAAAGGCCCCAAAAATACAATGACAGGCCACTCTAAGACTGTTCAGTGCAAAGAAGAAATTGATTGAAGGCAGGTCAATTTTGGACTTCATCTCAGGAGGTGAAGATACTGAGGTACCAAAAAGAATGATCTCATATTAGGGTACACTTCTTTCTACTCATGGATGACTTTATGATGGCTGTCCTGGGGAGTGACTGACTCTAACTGCCTGGGTATTGGCAATCACATGTGGTATAAAAACATCAATACTGGCATGGCTTGGGTGGTCCTTAAAGTAGTACCATGTACAGTAAGAGCAGCACAATGAATGTGCTGTTGCAATTATGGACTTGGGTGATTTTAAGGGAGAGGACACAGATAGGACTGAATCAAGAGAATGCTTCATTTTTCCTAAGCAATGATACTTTTATAAGACATTCAGGTGCACAGTGTGGCAAAAGTTTTATTGAGGTCTACATAAAAAAAGAAAACCAGGAGGCACCAGTTCATGACCCAGAGTTTCTCACTGTTGTCAAAATGTGGCATGAGCTAGTTGTCTGTTTTTGGTTTTACCATTTTAACAAGACTTAAAATACGTTTTTAAAACATGGACTCCTAAACATTTGTGGAACCTCTAAATACCCTTTGTAGAATCTGAGAGTTCCACAGAACACAGTTTGATACCCTCTCAGGTACTGAATTTTTGGTACGGAGAAAAGAGGAGTGGGGATAGTGGGTCAGAGCCAGAATATAAACATTAGAATTCTCCAAGCCATTTGCAGTCTATTTGGTAAATTCAGACTTAATCTGGTCACACTGCCTGTTTGAATGGCAGTTTTCCCCACTTTCAAAATGAAATGGTTGATAAGAGTTCCAAGAACACCAAATCCAACGGCAACAGTATCACCCTCAAGCTGTATGATTAGGTTTAGAAAAAAAAAAAGATTTTGCATCATAAATGGGAAGACCAAGACTGCTCCCTTCCTGAGCTTGCTGGTCACAGTGCTTCATGACTATCAGAGCCCTCACTAGGGCTGCTGGTGATATTCCTGGTTCTGCTCTAAGACATGTCAGACCCGGGTGCACGGTCAGGTAGGACTGAAATTGCTGGCTGAGTGGCTGGTCTCTATTTCCCTTATCTTGACAAAAATGAGTTGCACCATGCACATTTCACATGAGAAGGACTTAGAAATGTTGACTTCAGAATGACTCTAAATATAATTTCAGCTAGTCACAATAGTCATTGCACCGAACATGTGTATATTCTTGAAACACTTTTGCCACAGACATTATATAACTGCATGTGTCATGATTCTGACCTATCAGCTATGTGCAACGGAAAGAACCTCCCTGTAACCTGTTCTCATTGGTTTTCCAATGAGAACAAATGTAATAGTTCTATAGAGGTCAGAGAAGTTAATTTTTCATGGTTTCAGAGAAACTTTTCTGATAAAAATAACCCACGCCAGGTGTTAAGTATAACAGGCCCCACTTCTCTTCACATTTCCAACTCCTTCTTTGAACCACAAGGGGCCTCATACACATGCTTATGGACACTCCAGTTTGCAAGCTCGAGCTTTGCCCATATGCTGCAAACAGCTGTTCCTAGGCTTAGGAGTGAACACACAAGTGGCAAAATCTCTATTAGGAGGAAGGATGAGCCCACGTCATTCCCATTTAGTTAGGGAATTGCAATGTCCTGTGTGTGGTATGGGGTGGGGATGGAGGTCTCAAGGGACATGCTTCCTTGGCACCTTGGGTTGTGTGCTCCATGAAGGGAGACAAGGCTGGAGTAGGGCCAGTGTAGGCTTCTCTAAAGCATGAGATCCAGGCCAGGGGCCTCTCTTGCCTAGGATTAAGGCAAACACTGCTACCATCCACATCTTAATTCTACAACCTTTAAATAAATAGGTATAATACTCTGTATGGGTACATGTGTATACAAGATACTATATTGAACAGCAAGCACCCAATACCCCATAAAGACACCTGAATGTCATGTTGGAGGCAGCCTGGCAAAGTTAGGCATCCAAAGGACATTTAACTCTTTGATTAGTCCTCAATTTATCAGATGAGAACAAGATAAGTCATTCGGCCCAATGTTACATACCACCTACAGCTACAACTACGGTCCAGGCTACTGTCCCAAATTAATTTCTACCAAAGGCCAACATATGAAGTATATTCTACTTATGAAACTTGTGTTTCTTAACAATAAAATTGTTTTCACTAGAAAAATAAAATAATAAAGATCAGAATATAAAGGATTATACCTTAAGATGCCTGGAAAGCTTACCTGTCCCGAACAACTAATTTCTCAATTAATCCAAAAGATGCCTTGTCTTGAATACTGGCATACAGCATACTGGCTCAGAAATTAAGGAGCAGTAGTAGTTCAGGATCTATCAGGTGATCATGAACTTAAAATGAAAAGAAATACTGCTAACTGCTCCCTCAAAGTTCTATATGTAAGAACATTTTGAAGTTTTCAGAAAGAAGCTAAAATACAAGCTTTTGTAATTGTTCAAACAGAAATATCATTTATCATGTAAATACATATATATTAACATAGATAGCAAAAGCTGTCTAGTAACTCACTCATTTTTTCATTTAGAGGATGTTAATTATTTTAGAAGAATACGACTCCTCTTCTAAAACTTGCTTTAATCCCAAAACATAAGGGGCTAAAGAAAGTCTTCAAATAAGTAGAATTATAATAATGCTACATTCCTCTATCTCTTACAGCTTTTTGTTCAGGACAGGAAGTTCAATTCATACACGCAATGTGTTCATGAGGCAGTAGAAAGGATCATGATAAAAACAATATACAAACTGTGAACTTGCATTTGTGTCAACTTTTCACTCCTAACTTGAGATTGAGCTACAGCATGTATTAATAGCTTTCATGATTTTGAACACAGATATGTGCTGCCAATAAATCAATCAGGACTAATGTGCAAAATGGACTCAGCCATTTTAAGGTATATGGAGTAAGTCCTTCAGCTTAGTATTACCAGCTAGCTATGAGGAATACTGACACACATCAAATAAGACCATTAAATGTATAACATAACTCCTTCCCTATTCTTGTTATGACTCAACTGCTTATATCTGCAAGTCAGCATTTGTCAATTGATTCACTGAAAAATATTTCCTGAATGCCTATCAAAATATACAAGGCACTGTGTGTTAGGGCTGAATAAGATGAGCATCTGCCTTTGAGGAACTTATAGCCTGATAAATAAAATTCCCAAATAACTAAAAATAAGACAGAAAACAGTACTATGGGCTGGGCGCGGTGGCTTATGCCCGTAATCCCAGCACTTTGGGAGGCCGAGGTGGACGGATCACTTGAAGTCAGAAGTTCGAAACCAGCCTGGTCAACATGGCAAAACCCTGTCTCTACTAAAAATACAAAAATTAGCCTGGGGTGGCCTGTAATCCCAGCTACTTGGGAGGCTGAGACACGAGAATCACTTGAACCCGGCGGGCAGAGGTTGCAGTGAGCCGAGATAGGGCTACTGCACTCCAGCCTTGGCAACAGAGTGAAACTCTGTCTCAAAAACAAAAACAAACAAACTATATATATATATATAAAACTCTGGAAACACTGAGAGAGGAAAGAGAAATTAATTTCTGAAAGGGATACTAGAAAAGGTACCCCTGGAATCAGGCTTTGAAAGATAAGTAAAATACTAGCATTTCTCATAGTTTTAAGATGTCAGTTTCGAATCAGTTAACTTGTAATTCCTTTAACATTCCACAAATCAAGTTGATTCTCAGTTCCTGTATGACATAACCCCCTAAAAAATGTGTATTTCCAGGAAGGGGAGTGTAGTCTTTTTCTCTTCAAGAGACACTAAAAATATATACCACTTCAGTCTAAAAAACTATGATTCCAGGTTTTTATATGTCACCATGTGTATATAAATCGACGCATTACTATATTAAATGGATAGTTCCTTTAAGTAGAAAAATACAAAAGAGTGGGGAAATTTTAAAATGTAGTACCCTGTAGGAACACACCCTTTATTACTGCCATTAAATTCCAACTGTCACTCTTTCAAATAAAGTCTGAATTTGTTTTAGTGTCCTTCTCAGCTGCTAATATATTTCACTTATGTCACTATAGGAAATATAAAGCATGCAGCATAAGCTAGATACTGAAAAATTGTGTATTTATGACTGCCTTACTCCTTTTACTCTATGAAATAATTTGTCTACATTTTCCTGTTTGAACATATCAACTTTCAGCAAGAATGGAATGTAAATTGATGTTACACACAAGCTGGGCTATTATTCCTCAAATTTAATAAGAAAAAAAAAGAAATCAAACACAAACCAACTGGATTTCCTGTTTTTATTTATGGTTATTAGTGCCCATTTAGGGGGATTAAAATAAAAGTGTCCATCTCAGTTACAGCTCATCCTTCCTTCAATTAATGTACCCAAGGAGACAAGTTCCTTCCATTTACTTCCCTGATGACTCTCTGGATCACAAAGCCTATTCAAGCTTCTCCCCAGGGCCCCAAAACAACATGCGCAACAACTTCCTAGGGAAACTCGAAGCCTACCTCACCCTTCCCACTGGGGAAATACACAGACTCAGCCCTTTCTGGTGTGATTACGTAAGAATGCAAGGGCTTGCTTGACCCTGCTCAAAGCTGAGACCTATCTTTGAAACGTCAACTCGTGCCATTTCTCCTCTAAAGCAATAGTATATGCTGGGAAAAGAGGAAACAAGTAGGATTTATCTTATAACAATGGCAACATTTTCCAAGGAATTCTCTGCACCAAAAGTTCGGATGCCCTAGGAAAAGTCTATAATGTTTGGAAAGTAACTAGTCTTACGTGTCTAGGTGGTAGCACCCCCTATTTTGATTGGGGGCAGGGGGTGGGGAACACTTTAATAAATTGGATTTTTTCCTAAGGCAAGTTATCTGGCTCAGAGAATTTCCAACTCCTCTCTTGAATTTCTACTTATCAGCCATAGTATTACTGAAATTTAGGGAACAATTTTTTGCTGTGCAGAATGACCAAAGATGCTGCCAATCATTCCTTAACAACAGGGCCACGGTGTCCCTGATGTGAGAACCACTTTAAGGCTAAAGATGGACAGTATGGATTCTTTTTCTTTTTTCTTTGAATATACAAAGATTTTTTTTTAATTCTTTTTCTTAAGACTTAATTTGCTATATATCATTTATTTAATTTACTGTATGTAAGGCATGAATTTACTGTATGCAAAATAGGTCTTTCAAAGAGAAGGATATTAATACCTATTTCCAGGCTGCTCTTTTTGTATTTGGGGTGCAGAATTTCACAAAAATCCATCTGAGAAATAACGAACTATAAGGAGAAATAGAAGCTAACCAATGTCAATAGCTCTTATGGTTTTGCATCTGAATGGCAAAAAGAAACAGGATATCATAACTGTTATTTTTTGCCAAAATAGGGCCGTTGGGTTCGCTCTTTCTATTTAGGGTTATATGAACCTTTACCTGGAATGGCCGTGCTATACATTCATATATTATCCAAATTCACTGTGAATTTGATTTCTTCTTTACAACTGGCACCACAGCTTCAGAGGAGTGCTTTAACACACTTGTGTAGGCACTCTGTTTCTCAAACCAGGATGCCGCAGACAGGTCAATGTTGCTCGTGCTCTTTCTTCCCTGACCTTGAGCCGTGTGTTCCCTAGGCATTGTGCATATAGCTCTGAAAACAGTGGTTATGGCAGAAAGCATTTGGAAACTTGTAACCGATTCCTGTCCAGTGGCTAAGATGCAACAGGCTATTTCTGCAATGGATCCTGTCCACAACTAGCCCAGGCTGGATGTGACTGTAGCTGCAAACAGAATGCCTTCTGCCTACCCACTGCCATATGAAAAAGGGCAAAGACATTCTATCCACCAACTACATGGGCAGTAGTAACATTAGGGACATGGAAGGGGGACAGACTGTCATTCAAAAGAGGAAAAATAAGTTTAATAAAAGGACAGCACTCTCTCACTCACCACTGAGGTTAGAGCCATCTGGAAACTATAGATGCGGGCAAGGCCGAAGTCAGCGAGTTTTATTTGTCCGCTGCTGGTCACCAGAATGTTCTGTGGTTTTAGATCGCGATGCACTACTCGGTGTGAATGAAGAAAGTCCAGACCTCGGAGAAGCTGAAACATCATATCCTATTAAAATTAAAAAAAGAAAATCAATAAACACTCAAAAAGGAAGCTGAGCATTTGCTATGCTGGCCACCAAATCCTTAGCATTTTGTGGTTGCTTGGCATACAGCACGCATTTGATAGGTATTGGCTGAATGAGTGAATCTGTCTCCCTTCCTGCCTTTCCACTCCCACACTTTCAAGAACACTGCAAAAAATTTCACTCTCAACCTGTATTTTACTAATGAAAATACAATTTTAAAATAGTTTTTGATGGAATGGGAAATGTTCTGGAAGGATATCTGCCAAACTGGTTTCAGTGGCTCTTGCTGGGGAGTGGGAGGAGGAGGTTGTGAAGGGACACTTTTTGCTTCTCTATTGTTTAATGTGTCATTTCAACAATTAAAATCCAGTGAATAATAATGTTATTAATGGTGATTATTATTTTATAGCACTTAGTACTAAACACTCACTACGTATCAAGCACTAGTCTAAGCTTTGTCCTCTTAGTAAACAATTTAATTCACACCACAACATTTAGGTAAATAATATCATTACACCATTTTACAGGTCAAGAAACTGATACACAGATGTAGGCTACTAATTAGCCCAAAGTCATACTAGCAAGAGAGTGCTGGTTAACTGTTTTTTTTGTTTTGTTTTGTTTTGTTTTGTTTTAGACAGGATCTTGCTCTGTTGCCCAGGCTGGAGTGTAGTTGCAGCCTTGACTTCCTGGGATCAAGATATCCTCCTGCCTCAGCCTCCCAAGTAGCTGGGACCACAGGTGCACACCACCATGCTAGGCTAATTTTTTTAGTTTTTGTAGAGATAGGGTCTCACTATGTTGCCCAGGCTGGTCTCAAACTCCTGGGCTCAAGCTATTCTCTTGCCTCAGCCTCCCAAAGTGCTGGGATTACAGGCGTGAGCCACCAGGCCCAGTCTTTATCAACTCTTTTAGAGTATTAACAGAGTCTTGATTTCAACTAGGGTCTGGAAAATCTCGATTCAAAGCTTCAGTGTATTCCTTTATCAAATCAATGAACAAATGAATATGTAAAATAAGGCAAGCCATTTAACCTCCTAAGTCTTAGTTTCCCTGTCTGTAAATGGGAAAGTAACAAAACCCACTTTATCACAGAATCATTGTAAAGCACTTAGCACCATAGTTAATATTCAGTAAATGGCAGCTCTTATTACTGTTATTATTAACCAGTATGGAGGGGGGATCATTCAGGATATAAACCAATATCAGATCTTTTTCTAATTTTAGTACTAATACAAACGTATACAAGATTTAATACTCAGGAAGTAAGACATTGGCCATGATGTCATAATCCTCTGAAATTTGTGGTAATTAAGAGTGACCTACTCCCCGGATCCAAACATTATGAGAATGGTGTATACCAGGGAGGATGGAGCTGTTCTGTTAATACAAGGGTTTGAAAATGACTGGGCACCATCATGGATTTCAGAGCTGCAAGCAGCTGAGGATACACTTATCATTGGCCGGACCACTGAATCCTCTCATGGAGAATGGTATATTTGGTTACTGGTTTATGGTTTTGGTTCTTCTTTTAGAGTTGGGAGTTCTGTCTTTATATTCTAGCTTATTCAAAACCAAAGCCTTAGTTTTTCCTTTTATAAAGTGGAGAAAGTAGCGATTACTTTTCCTACTATGAGGGGGGCTAAATGAAGTAATGTATGCCAAGTGCTTGCGCAGTTTCTGGCATATGGTAAGCATTTGACAAACAGTAATTATTAGGATGATTATTGCCAAGATAAGTGTCCTGATTTCTGGGAGAGACAGATTCTCAAACAACTAAAAGAAAACATGACCACTGCCACAAGGTCAGTGTGAACAAAGCACTTAGAGGAGGTATGCAGTGACCTAGAATCATTTTTGAGATCCCCCTGAGTGAATATTCTGAACTGGCAGGGGTTACCTTCTAAGCTTCCCAAAACCCTGGAGAAGACTGCACTGGGGAGGGAAAACCCTTCAAGACTTGAGAAACACTGCAGGTCCAATAAGTTGCAATGAATAAACGGGAGTGTGAAAATGTAGCACAAAATGTTCAAGGAACATTTTGGCAAATAAGTCTTTATTGGAAACACATGCACACAACTTGTAAGCACTGAATTTTAAAAAGCACGACTAACCTAAAGTAATGTCATGTTGGCTCATCATCTTTAGCCTCTATATAGTTAAGTGTCACTCATTTAAAACAGTATAAAGAATAAATCTGTTTGGTTCATGCTGCAGTGTTCAAACAACTTTAGCAGCCAATTAGCAGTACACAAATTTAAAAACATGTACATTGCTTTTATTTGTGTTACAGCACATACTATATTTTTCTTAATTATAAAATTGCTAAGATGTATAGATGCATGCTTAATGCAGAAACTAATAAAATGTTTTGAAAATCCAGAGAACAAGAAAAATCACTAAAAATTTCCACTACTTGGAGAACAGACAACACTTCACTGTTAGTATCACTTTTTTTGTGTCTTTTTAGTCTGTCTTTTAAAAATTACGTATTTATTATATTTGGATGTATAAGTATATTTAAGTAAAAATGGTTATTATTGTGTACACATTATTTTGTGGCTCTTTTAAAAACATGTAACAATTCATTATCAATATTATGCCACTTTAATAAAATTGTGCAATATGACTTTTTTTTTTTTTGAGACAGAATCTTGCTCTGTTGCCCAGGCTGGAGTGTAGTGGCCGGATCTCAGCTCGCTGCAAGCTCTGCCTCCTGGGTTTACGCCATTCTCCTGCCTCAGCCTCCTGAGTAGCTGGGACTACAGGCGCCCGCCACCTCACCCGGCTAGTTTTTTTTGTATTTTTAAGTAGAGACGGGGTTTCACCATGTTAGCCAGGATGGTCTCGATCCCCTGACCTCGTGATCTGCCTGTCTCGGCCTCCCAAAGTGCTGGGATTACAGGCTTGAGCCATTGCACCCGGCCATGACTTTTTTTTATACAATGAGATTTTTAATAGCCGCATTGTTTTTCTCCCTGGGATATGCCATAATAATTATTATTCAGTTTTAGTTGTGTTACTTTGGTACTTGTACTATAGGTCTAGTTCTCCTTTCTTTAAAGGTAGAGTAGATTAAAAGGGCTTGCTAATGTCATACCAAAGCATGGGTTAGGCAGTATGAATCCACGTGACTGTGCTAACATTGATTCCATGTGCATGATGCCTATAGATGTAAGTTGGTTCTACAAAAGAATGACCATTCTTTAGATTTTATTAGGCTACTTAAATTTTTTTTTTTTGTTTAGCAAATGGTTTTTCTTTTAAATCTCCAATATCAAGATAGAACTGAAATTCTGAACCAATGAACACTGAATTAATGACTTAAAAAACAAAATCTGCCAAACATCTCATGACCTTCAGTAATTCAGTCACGAGTTAGGTTGTTGGGCATTATGAACCTGTAATAAGCGTGACTGGGGAACCCCTCTCAGTCTTTAGCCATCCTTTATTGCAATACCTAATTTCAAAGGCGAAATACATTCAGCTACGTCAGGAACTCTGGTCCCAGATAATCATAAGATATAGTACCAATTCCAGAGGATGATATAAATAAACAAATTACAACATTAAATGAATTAAATGAGGTAAGGAAAAACACCTTTCCTACAGAATCACAAGAAGTGTTTTGATCCAAGACATTTCAAAGGATTCTCTACTTAAGCTTATTATCTGTTTTATCTCAATTTATAGTATCGTGAGACATACTCTTAAATGAGCTCCTCAAGATTTTAATCTAAATTATTCTGTCCCATATATGACTCAAATATTTCACAGTAACCCTAGTGATGCAATGCAATGAAACTACAGATACCACCAATTAAGGCTCTTTCAGTTAAACGCAGGTTTAAAAGTTTCCCTTTTTATGTTATACGTCACAGTCTGGTATAAAAGGTTTGAACATTTAGTCATACCTATGATAAACAGTCACTTGGGACCCTCACTCTATCTTTCGAAAACATGGGACTTGCAAGCATGTTTCAACAGGACACTATTGTGGAATGAAGTCTGGCTCTGAGAGATCTTAGGTGGGGCTTTATCTTGGCAATGCCCCTAAAAAGACTCTGGACCTTTCTGAATACAAGAAATCCTTGAAGTCTTGTAATTGTTTCTCTCAGGTGTTCTAGAGCTCTAATCCTCTTATTTAAAATCAAGACAAACAAGCAAACTAAAAAACTACTTCAGGCTTTTCTAATGGGAAAGGTTGATCATGGGGCCTTCTTTTCTTTTTCTTTTCTTTTTAGAGATGGGGTCTCACTCTGCCACCCAGGCTGGAGTGCAGTGGTGCCATCACAGCTCACTGAAACCTCGAATTCCTACGTTCAAACAATACTCTCGAGTAGCTGGGACTACAGGTGTGTGTTACCATGCCTGGTCACTTTTTAAACTTTTGTAGAGACAGGGTCTTGCTATGTTGCCCAGCCTGGTCTTGAATTCCTGGCCTTGAGCCATCAATCCTTCTGCCTTGGCCTCCCAAAGTGCTGCAAATACAGGTGTGAGCCACTGCACCTGGCCTGGGCCTTATTTTCTCATCATAAAAAAGCATGGTTAGTTCTAAAACACACTAAAAACACCCAAATCATATCATAAAATAAGTCACAGAATGACAACTTTAAATAGACAATTCTGGATATAGGGATATATCTAGTGATATATTCACATCCTCAAAGTTTTAGCACCAAAAATGTACATCAATAGTTTATTTATTTAAAAATTAAAAACAGGACACATCCAATTTGGTAGGCAAAGGTAATCTATTTTTCTCCTTATACTCTGTAAACCTCAGTCTTTTCAAATTTGTTATTCAAGTTTTCACAGAAATCTCTCCAAAGTGGTTTGTCTGTTTCCTATGAAGGGTGTTAGAGGAGGCCACAGCCTAAAATATATCACATATAACAAAGGTTTTTAAACACTAAACCAATAAGAACATGTTGAATTAAGGTGAGCGTTACAACAGAGGGAAAGGTCACCTGAGCCTGCATATAACTTCTTCTCTCACATGTCTCCCCATGTTCCCCTCTCTTCAGTCCCTGACAGCCACCATTCTATTTTCTGTTTCTATGAATCTGACAACTCTATATACCTTATACATGTGGAATCACACTGGATTTGTGTTTTTGTGAGTGTCTCGCCTCGGTTAACATAGTGCCTTCAAGGTTTATTCGTGTTGTGGTGTGTGTCGTAATTTCCTTCCTCTTTAACGCTAAATAATATTCCATTGTATGTATATATGACATTTTGCTTATCTGGTCTTCCATGGATGGGCACCTCAGTAGTTTCCACTTTTTGGCTGCTGTGAATATTGCTGCTATGAACACGGGTATAGAATGATCTCTTTGTGATTCTGCTTTCAATTTTTTTGAATATCTACTCAGAAGTGGAATTGCTGGATCTATTCCCAGCATATTTTAAAACCATAGTTCTCCCATAAAATGTGGTATAATATTGCTGCCTAAGCAATGAAATAGCGACTGACAGCATCGTGTTAAGGTCCTAGAGGGTTAGCCAAGTGGCTTCATTCACTCCTTGGAGATTCCACACACTTTTGTCTGCATTTCAGGAGAATCTACACTGTAGGTCCCCACATCAAGCTTGCTGTATGTACACAGCTTCTACTCTATTTCAAAACTCCTGTCAAGTTTTCATTGGTCAATTCTCAATGAGCAATGAACAATGAGCTTCAAAGGTTGTTTATAAACAGGTCTCCCCTACTTCTCACTGTGGTCCTCAGGAGGACCCAAAGAATGCTTCATCCAAAATCACAAAGAACAAGACAAACAAATTCTGAGAAAGCAAGAGGAAGGTTCAAGAGAATTCCGTAAAACTTCCAGATCACCTGGAAAGTTGTAATGGGTGAATTCAAAGCAAGCCATTAACTGGCAAGCTAAAAGACTCACACATGAGCTTTGTTCCACAGCAGAACATAGTCCAGAAGTGCCATAGTGCCCATCTCTTTGCCACTGTGCATGATGAGTTAGGCACACATCACCTCGAGGCCCCTCAGGAGAAACAACGGCATGGGCCCTAAATGGAAACATTGGCTTCTAATTTTTACCACTTCTAGGCAGGTGGATAAAAGTGTAATAAAGTGGCATTGCATGTAAATTTTAATAATCAAATATATATTCTGAAATGAGAACTAACAGAACCCATTTTTTATTCATTCCTGGAAGTGATGATAATGCTGAAAAGGTAAAGAATCAGTCTCAACTAACTGGAAATTAAAAAAAAAAGGTAATAAGTCATTTCCACCAAGCCTGAAAACGTTGGTGTTTGAGGAACAATGTAATGACTTAAATGAACAATATGAAAGAATAAATCATTACCTCATCATAATGGCTATTATTAACCCACTGTGGAAAATCATCAGGAACTGAAACTACAAATATGCAATGCTAAACATAATTTCTTCAGAGCAGGAGATAAAAATCAGCACTGGGTAAAGGAGTAAGAAAACATGAAGCCCAAGTGCCTGGGTTGGGTAATGACCCAAGTGGCTATCATTCTATACACATTGTTTCGTGAGGCTTTAAAAAACATTTTACAATGTGCTGTGAATATTTCCCCATTTCAACACATACTTTTCTATAATGAATTTTAGGCCAGGTGTGGTGACCCACACCTATAATCTAGCACTTTGGGTGGCTGAGGTGGGAGGATCACTCGAGCCCAGGAGTTTGAGACCAGCCTGGGCAACATAGGGAGATCCTGTCTCTACAAATAACAAAAAATTAGTTGGGCATGGTGGCTCACGCCTGTTGCCCGCCTACTAGGGAGGCCTAGGTGGGAAGATCACTTGAGTCTGGGAGCTCAGGGCTGCAGTGAGCTGTGATTGCACCACTGCACCCCAGCCTGGGCGACAGCTCTCAAAAAAAGATGAAGAAATTTTAATAAGCTTTCTAATGGCTGCAGTTGGACAAAATACCTTCTTATCTTTCTACATTCTTCCTCTCAATTCCCTCTTTTGAGAATTTTCCCCTCACTCTGTATTTCCTTCCTCTTCAAATGAGGTAACGCTTAGAGAAGCTGGTTTTCCACAAGAGTAGAGCAGATAATTATTTGTGTGATATAGAAGACACGTTGGTTGTCAGCCATGAAGACCTGACCTGGTCCAGGCCAATGAAGGCAATCACATTTCCTTTTGCTAGGAATTGATCCAGGGATAAACATGACACCCAGTCCTCTATGGGCAAATTGGCTAGACAGTGAAAAGTAGAATGCTCTCTGCTGTATTTCCTCATCTCCCATTACTAACCCATGTCTTATGCTGAATGCTACCACTTTGGAGGGTCAACTTGCAGCTGTAGCAACCATCTTGAAACATCATCTGTACACATAAAAGGCCAGAGTGTAAACAGGGAAAGAGTCTGGGTCTTTGATGACATCAATGAATAGCTGCATCAACTTTAGGGCTGCCTGCCTCCAGCCTTGTAGTTACGGATATAATAATGCCTTTATCTGGATCCGCTTTTCATTGAGTGTTCTGTAATTTGCAGCTGAAAATTATTCTAACAAATCTAACTTAATTAAAACTATATTAATTTAAATATGCCATGAACATTATCTTTCATTTACAGCCACCATGATTCACCCCAGGGTGAGGTACAGACCCAGTGGGGCCTGTACCAACATTCCTTTCTTATTGGCAATTATCTCTTTCAGGTGGTTATCCTTTTCTCTTTGAGGTGTGTACCTCCTTCCATTAATGTTTACAATATCGCCTTCGCCATCACCATTATTTACTGTCAACTCTCTATGTTCCTCAGAGACTATGGCTCATCCTGTCTACCCCACGTTCAACTCTTCCTGCAGGACTCCAACATCCCTAGGATGTTCAGCTAATAGTAGCTTCAGAACTTTGACTTCTTTAACCTCATCCCATTTTTGCCATCTACATTATGCTCATGCAAATGGCTAGTCTCTGTTTTATAAATGGAATGCAAATGCATACAATTTTGTAGCTGTCTTTTTCACATCACACTGTATACTGAACTCATGTGCATGTAGATCTATTGGCAATATAAATCTACAGCTTAAGTTTTAATGGTTCTATATTATTCTATTTTTATTTATATTCTATGATTAGCAAAAGGGTTTAAGCAGTCATTAAATTACCCACCAATTTGAAATGCCACTATTTCTATGTTCTAAATTACTTGAAGTTATTTCCTGGACTTTTGTTCTTTTGTCTCTGGCTCTGTTTAGAGTACCTCTCTCCTTTAATTATTAAATGCTTAAATTTTAACATCTGCAAGGAAAGTTTTCTCTCTTCACTCATTTTAAAACATTCCTGAATATTTTTTGAAAACAAAAATGTGTATTTATTTATTTTTAGAGGCTGGTCTCACTATGTTATCCAGGTTGGCCTCAAATTCCTGGCCTCAAGTTATTTTCTCACCTCAGCCTGCCAAGTAGCTGGGACTACAGGTGTGCACCATCGTGCCTGGCTTTTCTGGATATTCTTATATGTTATGATTATGGACTGACTTTAGAATCATTTTATTGAGTGCCCACACCTTCCAAAAATCCTTTTAGTATTTTCAATGATTTTTAAAAATTGATAAATTGATTTGGGGATAACAGATACCTTTACAATATTGAGTCTTTCCTTTCCTTCATTTACTCAAGTCTTGTTCTGGGCTCCTCAGTAAAGTCGTGTCTTTTAAAATACAATTCCTACACCTCTGAGGCTCCCACTGTAGCGGGTCTGGTCCATCTTCTCCTTCCTCACATGTACCATTACCTAGCCTTTCCCCACTGATGTCAGTCCTCAAATCCATCTTGTACTCTTTGTCTAGACTGAACCCTTAGAAGCGTAAACCTGATCCTATCAGATCATTCTCCTGCTTCAGCCCCCTCAGCCAAAGCCTCCGGCCCTGCCTGCTGGTACTCTGTGGATTCCTGCCATCTTTACTCATTTACTGTCCCATGGCCCCATCTCCCGGGAGGGTCCTGCTTAAATCACTCTTCCTTAGATTTATTGGCCTCCCACCACATTATATTAATGGGTGTCAATAAATGCTCAATGAGTTTTCATAAAGAAGTGAGGGCCCAAACAAAACTAAAAATGACCATGAAATCTATAAAGGCCATTAGCTTAAAAAGAACTCACTGACTCCCCTTAGGAGGAATGCGATAAAACTCCAGGGGAATCAGAAAGAGAAGGTTTGGATTACAGGATAGGGACAAAAGAGGCATGGCATATAAATCAGTATTCGTACCTATTAGCCATTAAAACATGTTCATATGTGTTGAACTTTTGGCTCATTATTTTAGAAATATAAGACTCCCATGCCTATAATGAACACTGATGTATGGAACAAAAACAATGAAGGATGTTTCCTATCTTACCATTTCTTTCAGAAGCAACTTGCCCAGGGGTCAAAAGACATGGATTTCAGCACACTGCTCCACAGCTCGGGGTAGGACTAGTTTAAGTACCTTATCCTTTCCCATCCCTAAGAGAAGTATTCCATGGATCAAATCACTTTGGCTGAGTCTTCACTTGGATGCAGAATTGGACTATTGGCCAAATCCCCTAATAATACTTTAATTTCGTATCATCATATCAGAATTTCTCAAAGTATGGTCTCTTACTCCAGTGTTACTAAGTTCCATTCAACTCAGTCACTAGTCAATTGATTAAGCAAGTTCCACCTTCCTTCTTTCTTTTTTTTTTTTTTTTTGTAATAGTACAGATTTTTTATTTCATTTTTTACTTTTGTCAACTTTTATTTTAGAATTGGAGGTATATGTGCAGGTTTGTTACAAAGGTGTACTACATACCTTTGTATGTCTGAGGGTGTAAATGATTCCATCACCCAGGTAGTGAGCATGGTATTCAATAGGTAGTTTTTTTTAGCTCTTCCCCCCTCCTCTAGTAGTCCCCAGTGTCTATGAAGTTCCAACTTTTTGGAGCCTCAGTTTTTCATTTATAAAAATCAGGATAAATCCTGCCCTGCCTCTGTCATAGAACTGTGGAGAGAACCTAGACATTTGATTATTTTATATTACATATTTGATTTGTTTTTTAAACTGCCAAGTGCTATTCAGCTAGACTGCTAATTCCTTGAGGAACAGGAATGCAATGCATCTTTATATTCTTCACAGAATCCAACAAGGCATGTTATACACAGAAATCTTTTGGTTTTACTTGATCGGATGAATCACACAATAGTTTAGAGATATGCATTAAGATGAATTATAGTGACCTTTGCTCTTGGCTTTGTGTACAGGAGTTATAGAACATTCTCACTGATTAAACTGATTCCTGAGTCTTCCTTTAGCAAAAAGGCCATAATCCTGCATTGTGGTTTATTGGTTATTCACTAAGAATTTATTGACTGCTTGCCAAGTGGAGGCATAAAAGTACAAAAAAAGTTTCTTTTGGGTATGTATAAACCTAAGTGAGTCACTTATACATGAGATGTAAATTTCCATTTTTGAAGGCAGTATGATTTAAAAGAAAGAGCACTGGGTTTTGAGCTAAAAGCTTTGGATCCAAATTTGTACTTGCAAGTTAGATAATCTAAGACAAGTCACTTGCAACTTTTGTGGGCCTTGCTTTCCACATCTATTTTTGAGAAAATGATCTCACAAAAAGATTTAAACAAGATATCATATTATAGATTATGTAATACATATTTATATATAATTATGTTATTATGGTTATATATATGACATAGGATATTATGCTTAAGTACTTTATTTATTGTAAAGTTCATACACATAATAAATTGCTACCACTTATTCAAAAGAACTATGAAGCCCCTCCTATCTGTAAGGCATTGTGTCAGGTGATGTTACAGAGAAACACCTGAATAGAGTGTCCCAAGGAGCTCTTACTCTAGCAGGGAGAAAAGAATATGTACCTACATACTTCATGTCAGTATGTGCCAACAACCACAAATGGCACAAGAGCGCTGGGCACTGAGTAAGCACCAAGGAGGGAGCAGCATCTAAGCCAATCTGGGAAGAAGGCTGGTATTAGGTTTGGTGTGGGGAAGCGTCTGTCATAGAAGATACTAGTAGAGGAGGAAGTGCTTACATGTTTGTACACCAGCTATAGCTCCAGCAGGCAGAGTCCTAAAGAGGGCACACTGCTAAATGGGACCACACTGCAAAGGGATTTATTGCTGGGTGGACACAGGGAGTCTATATAGTGTTTGATCTTATATTCAGTGGGTAAGTAGTAAAAATGTGTAAAACAACGGCATGCTATTATTGAAATTTTAGTATACATAATGGATGGCAGGTGGTGTAAGGAGGCTATGATACTATTCTGAACATACGATAGAGAAGGTTTAAACTAGAATATTGAAACAAAAAGCCAGGGGAAAGGCAATATTTGTTTTCACAGTTCAATTTTAATGGCCCATCTTTAGAGAGCTCCGCTACATTTCCAGGTTGCACACTGTGTGATCTTGGGCCTGTTATTTAATCTTCCCTCCGCTAGCATCTAACCTTGGTTTCTTCATCTGTAAAATAGGGACAACACTTTCTTGTAGGGTGGCTGCAAGAACTAAAAGTAATGTGTAAACCTCCCAGTTTGGGTAATGGGTTCAGCACTGGTGCCACAAAATGAAGATGAGGCTCTGGTAATGCTATAAGTTCAGATCCACTGAGTTTTCCCCAGTTAGTATGTGGATAGCTTTCTATCTTCCCTAACACTCTATTAAGATCAACAAACACGACTTATAATATAATCCTTAAAATATCTATTGTTTTAATTAAATCAAATGTTATGTGGTGTGTTCTTAATTTTGAAAGTCTACGTCCTTAGAAATCATCTGTTATTATTCATTGAATGTATTACATGTTTCTTTTGGTAAATGATCCAACTTGCTAAAATGGTTTTAAGTTGCTTTTTCCCTATACCTGGACAGATTTTTCTGTAAGCCCCTCTGAATACTGAGATTTCCTGAAACTGCCTTGAGTGCTTTTATAGGATAATAACCATATACTATAAGCATGAAATATACCATTTTACTTAATCAACATATATATTCTGAAGCTACTACCAAATAGGGAAAATCATTGCAAACGAACTTTCTTACATAGTTAACTCTAGCTGCTTTCTCAGCTTAACAAATAAGAACTAGAGTTTGTGACATTATTTCCTTATGTTATCCATTAATGCTGAACTGTGTGCATTCCAATACAGAGAGGGGGAGAGGAGCAAACAAGGACTCTGAAAAGAACACTTAGCTTCATTTGGTCAAAAAATGGTCTTTACAAGGGTTTTTATTATGGGTCATAAAACACTGCTTACCACAATGTACCTCCTTGAAAAAGAAAAGAAACCCTTGCAGTGGTGAGAAACTGAAAACACCACACTGAGAATCCTCGTGCCTCCTTCCCATAAACACATCTGTGCATATTATCTGTTTTGGGTGGAGCTGCATGCACAGCTGCTTATGGGGACTCCATAGAGGTGGGACTTCAACATTTTCTATTTTGTGTTGTTGCAACGACTGACTTTTTAAACTGAAGTCAGTTATGATAGAGGTAGCCAATGTATCTCCAGTGGGAGGGGGACCATGTACTCCTCACTAACAACTTCTTCAATCTGCTGAAGGAAGAGGCTCTGGGTGGTCACAACTAGTTAGGAAAAGCATGGGGGCCCAGAGGAAGGGGGATCTTCAGGCAAAATGGAACTGAAGAGCTACCCACCAAGGCAAAACTGAGAACTGGGTTAACGATCTAATGACTCTTACAAAGAAGAATTTATCCAGCTAATGTTAAAATTGGTATCACAGGCCAGCACAGTGGCTCACGCCTGTAATTCCAGCACTTTGGGAGGCCGTGGCGGGCAGATCATCTGAGGTCAGGAGTTTGAGACTAGCCTGACCAACATGGTAAAAGCCTGTCTCTACTAAAAATACAAAATTAGCTGGGCGTGGTGGTATATACCTGCAATCCCAGCTACTCGGGAGGCTGAGGCAGGAGAATCACTTGAACCCGGGAGATGGAGGTTGCAGTGAGCCAAGACCGTGCCACTGCACTCCAGCCTGGGCAACAGGGGCAAAACTCCATCTCAAAAAAAAAAAAATTGGTATCACAATAGGAATTGCCCAGGGAAATGTGGGCATCCCTATAGATAGGAAACTCTTAGTCTTCAGCATAATAGAGTACAGGTATCCAAGTACTGGTACATTTATGCATTCAGTGCTATCTGGTTTAGGGATACCCCTGTCTAAAATGCAGGGTTCTGTAACTTCTTGAACTAGTTGTTTTCTTAAACATGTGCCTCTTGCTTTCAAACTTTTCCTGGCCCACCTAAAACCCCCAGTCAGCTTTTGGTATTATTCTTTTTCCAGGCACCAAAAATTGGCTTCCACTTTTTCTTATACTGGTTCTCTAAGGCCTCACCTCAGAACAACTTGCACATCTCTACAATTAAGACTGCTGAGAGAAAATGTTCACAACAAGTCTGAAGTGGTTACATATCATGGTCTCTAACTTTATCTGGGCTTTCGGTACTGCCTTCTCTGGGTCTCTGGTAAGCTCCCTTTGCTGTTGTCTCTAATGGCTACCCAAACCATTCACCATTTGTTCGTATTTCCATAATTACCTTTGCAATTACACTTCTCAAGAGTATCTTAAATTTTAAATTCTGCCTCCACCCCTCACCTCCCATTCATTCGTGGCTTCAACATTTAGGCACATTCTGAGGCATCCCAAGTCATAAGGCAGCTGGGGCTGCTCTCCCAAGCTCCAGATGTGCAAACTTCTGCATGTGCAAATGTACACATGCTTCCTGCTATGTTTTTAGACTAGTGCCTGGTAACTGTAATCTCTATCTGTTCCAAAACAACAATACAGTTTCTTTACTCCCATCAAAACCTATCCTTCCATCTGTATTTCTTATTTGGTATAATGGTACCACCATCCACCCAAATGATCAATTCAGAAATCTGATAGACATTTTAGATTCTTTCTCTCCTCCCAAACACATATCTAACGAGTCACCAAGTCATGGTAATTATAGTTCCTACGTTACCTTTCAAATAAGCCCTTCTCTCCCATCTGCATGGCTCTTGTCAAGTAGTCAGTATCTCCTGCCTGCATTACTACAATGGTGTTCCGACACAAAGAACTCCTGTCTTTAGATTTCTGCATCTTTAATCTTTTCTCCACAGTACGAAGTGGTATTTATTTTGTTTTGGTTTTTGAGACGGGATCTCACTCTGTTGCCCAGGCTGGATGGAGTGCAGTGGTGAAGCTCACTGCAGCTTCAATCTCCTGGGCACAAGCAATGCTCCTTCCTCAGCCTCCTGAGTAGCTGGGAGTATAGGCACATGCCACTATGCTCAGCTAATGTTTTATTTTAATTTTTGTGGAGACAGAGTCTTGCTATGTTGCCCAGGCTGGTCTAAACACCTGGGCTCAAGTAACCCTCCTGTCTTGGCCTCCCAAAGCACTGGGATTACAGGTGTGAACCACCATGCGTAGCCATAAGTGATATTCCTAAAAGGTAAATCCGAGTCACGCAGAAGTCCCCCACTGTTCACTATAAGTAAAAGGTAAAACTTAGATTGTTACCTAAAGCACTTTAATGTCTGCTTCCTAACGACCTCTGGATTAATTTCCAGCTGTTCCTACATCCCCGTTACTATGCTCTGAGGGTGACATGCTCTATTATATCTTTGTTCTGTTGCAATGCTATTCCCTTTTCCTGGAATGCTTGCTCCATTGTCCTGTCCCCCGATACACAAACATCTTCCAATATACACATCTTGTCTGTCTGGCTTCTTGCAACCCGTCTTTCAAGGCTTACTTTAAGTAACTTTTGGCCACGTCCTGGGCAATTCTCCTTACAGGCACAGGTTATGTGCCCCCCTCATATAATCCCACAATGCTCTGAGCATAGTTCTGGCACAGAACTTATTCCACTTTACTGTAACTGTAATGTCGCCCTCCCTAGATTACAGCCTCTTGATGCTAAGACAGTAACTGGAAATGGGGGTGAGATGAGAAAAATAAAGGAGCATCCTAGGCATTTCACATACATTATTTGTTTCCCAGTTACTCTGCATATATTATTTCATTTATTTTTCTCAGCAACTCCTTGAATAAATTCACGTTCATTCACTCATTCTACATTTGTATCATGAACCAACTTGTGTGGCAGGCTGGAGAACAAGGATGCCTGGTCTCATGGAGCAAACAGTGAAGGCGGGAAGCTGACTTTGAGAAGCCAGAAAGGTGCCCAGCACACACAAGGTCCATTCCATCAGAAGCCTAAGCTCCTCCTCACCTTGTGCCAGGTACACCTGGCCCCTCTGCAGCTACTCAAGTCTCCGGCCTCAGGCACTAAGTATGAAAGGAATGGCCAAATGCTGCTTTAAAAATATGCTACAACTTAGTAATTCCACTTCTAGGAATTCAGTCTATACAACCAACAAGTTTACAATGAGTCAATACAAAGACATTCAGTGCTATTTTGTTTGAAAGATTAAAAAAAAGAAGCCAGCTAAAATATCCACCAATAGAAGAATAGTTAAATAAACGATGATGTGTCTCTCTGTATAATATCAAGCAGCAATTAGAAAGAACATGGGTAATTCTAACATGTAAACTAGATAAATTGACAGAGAAAGGAGTAAGGCTTAGAGTGATATATACAGCTTGATTCTATTTTGACAAAACAAGGGATATATGTACATGTTTATGTATGTGTGCTACGTTTGCATTAGGATGGCCAGATAAAACATAGGACACTAAGGTAAATTTGCATTTCTGATAAGCAACAAATACTTTTTTAGTTTAAGTGTGTCCCATGCAATATGTGGGACATATTTAAATAAAAAATCATTTGTTGTTTCTTCGAAATTCAAATTTAACTGAATGTCCTTATTTTATTTGCTAAATCTGGGAACTTTAGTCTGAATATATATAAAAATGTTTGGAAAGGGATATAGCTACAGTTAAAGATTGTTACCTCTGTCAGGTGTTGAAAATGGTAGGATTATGGGTGATTTTTACTTTTTGGATTCTTCTGAATTTACTAGTTAAAATTATACATATATATAAATGTTTCTTTTAATCAACCCTACTTTTTAATTTAGTAGCCAGCAGTCTTTAGAAAATAAAAAATGTAGTAAGTCTCTGGTAAAATTTGTGAAATAAATCCTCTAAGGGCCATTTAAAAAATATTCCACAGAAGCAGACGGCATAGCACTTCAGCGTTTTCTAAGTAATGGCACATAATTTTCTAAATTACAGTTAAACAGTAATGTTTTATGTCCTCAACAGACTATAGCTACTTGAAGATAGTAAGTACAAGTTATTCAGGTTTTTTTGTTTTGTTTTTCTTAACTGCCACTTTCTGACACATTCTAGGGAAGAACAGGTGCTCAATAAGTTTTATGCTTTTAATATTTAAAGCATAAAATTATTGGAAAAGTAAAAGCTAGAAGTGGTGCTGACAGGCAATAAAATGAACCATTTTAGAGACAAACAATGGTACAAATAAGCACTGGGTTGTTTTTAAGATTTACTCAGTTTGTTGAAAATATTTTAGAATGAAAACTAAATCAATAATGTCCTCTCAGAACAACTTGAACTTTTTTTAGGTTGAGAGTGAAAAGCTTAATCAAAAGTTTAAAGGCAAAATAACCAAGGTAAATACCCTAGGTAAGAAGTTTCTTTTGAAACAGAACTTGTACTTTCTTTCCTTGAATATTTGCAATCTCTGCTTCTGTTCTTCCATTATGTTTGTCAGAATTAGCACACTACACCTTTCAAAAATGTTTTCTGAAGGTTTTTATCTGCTAAGGCTGTAAGCAGGCAACTTTTTGGCACAGATTTTGGGGCATCTCAGAGTGTCAGACATGACACTTGCTGGTTTGCCAAGAGGTATCAGGCTCACCAATGCTATCTGGTGTTTCTTTAACACTTGTATTTGAATGTAGTTTGTTTTTATTTTGTACTTTAACTGTATATCTAAGAGGAATACAGTGTTTACACTCATCCCAAAATACACATACACACACAACTTCTACACACAGAATTAGACTCTTCATTCACCAAGTAGCACAATGGTAAGCTAAATGAATTGTTTTTCTTCTTTAAAGTTTGTAAACTCTTTTTTTCTGAATTTGTCAGTTAAAATTTTATATGTATAAAATACATATATATACACACACACACACACCCACACCCCTTTTGTACTTTTTAGGAAGATAAAATGCATGCTGCAAATTGAAAGTGTTTAACATTTAAAAGCTTAGCTATGAGGCTTCATTATCTATAACATATATTTAGTTTGCAGTTAAAAATATTTTACTGGAGACTTAAAATGTCCAAGTATGGGATGTTTGAGTTCCATATTATGAATTGCCAAAATAGGCTAAAAGGCAGTAGGAAAACATTTTGTCTCTCTATGTTTTTTTAAGTGCTCAGATAGAAGAGAGGTCCAAAGATAAGCCTTAGTTTGCTGCTCTATCTAGGTGAAGAGAGAGGGAAAGGATCCCATTCAAATCCCCACATCCTGGGAGATTTTTGCACTGCATGTATCTGACAAAGGACTTATACTCACAATATATAAAGAACTCCTGCAACTCTGAGTTTGGTTTGAGATCAGCCTGGCCAACATGGTGAAACCCCATCTCTACTAAAAATACAAAAATTAGCTGGGCGTGGTGGCAGGTGCCTGTAATCTCAGCCACTCAAGAGGCTGAGGCAGGAGAATTGCTTGAACCAGAGGGGCAGAGGTTGCCATAAGCTGGGATCGCGCCATTGCACTTCAGCCTGGGTGACAAGAGCGAAATTCTGTCTTAAACACAAAAAAACAAAAAAACAGAACTCCAGCAACTCAATTAGAAAAAAAGACACACAATCCAACATTTAAAAATGGGTTAAAGATGTGAACAGGCACTTCACAAAAGAGGAAACCCAAAGTCCAGTAGCTTGTAAAAAGGTTAACCTCATTAATCATCAGTGAATTGAAAATTAAAAGCACAGTAAGATACCATTACAGAGGTTTAAACTGACTATATCAAGAGTTGACAAAGATGTAGAGCAGTCACATACACTGATGGTGAAACACAAATGATCTATCCACTTGGGAAACATTTTGGCAGCGAGAGGAACAAAAATTCATCTCACGGATAAGATGCTCATTAAAAGAAGCTATACACAAAAAGCACATACTTTTTATATGAAATAAGTCAGTGTAGTGATTACATCTGCGAGAGGGAGTTATAGACCGAGGAAGGCATGAGGAAGACTGGAATGTTCTGTATCTTAATCTGGATGGTTACACTAGTAAAACATCATCAAGCTGTATGCTTGAGATCAGTGCACTCACTTTATTCTACATCTCTTATTCTGCAACTAAAAAAAAATCTTGTCTTTCCAATATTCGTCCAAATCTGGGAAGTTATTTCAGTACAGGTATGCTCTTCAGGACCTCCCTGGCAGGCTCATCATTAGAAGTTTCACGGACTGGGACAGAGACTGTATTAGTCTGTTCTCACACTGCTAATAAGGACATACCAGAGACTGGGTAACTTAAAAAGAATAAGAGGTTTAATGGACTCACAGTTCCACATGGCTGGGGAGGACTCACAATCATGGCGGAAGGCAAAGGAGGGGCAAAGTCACATGTTACACGGCACCAGGGAAGAGAGAATGAGAGCCAAGCAAAAGGGGTTTCCCCATATAAAATCATCAAATCTCGTGAGACGTATTCATTACCACTAGAACAGTATGGGGGAAACTGCCTCCATGATTCACTTAACTCCCAACGGGTCTTTCTCACAACACATGGGAATTGTAGGAGCTACAATTCAAGAGGAGCTTTGGGTGGGGACACAGCCAAACCATCAGAGACCTCAGTTTTCCTTTGGGATCTGCTGCTGTTTCTTAGCAGTACTTTACCTAATTTCCACCTATATCAGTTTCCTCACTGGTAAATGGGAGGGCACCACGTTTCTCTCATACACTATTAATCAGGTAATATGCATATGTATAACTGCTTTGAAAAGTAAAACTATTATATGAATGTACATCTTATCATTTTACAGCATTTGGAAGAATCTAAATTTCTCCAAGTAATGTTAAATATTTAACATTTTTATCACTGCCAACTCCCTGGACAGTTCTCAATTTCTTGAGACACGAAGAGTGGGAAAGTTTGTAAGTAAGACAAAAAGTGTACGGTCCTCTTCCTTTCACTCTACAGTACACTGCAAGAGACTCAAGGTACAGGCTTTATGGTCCTAACTCTTACCTTTCTTGCCGGGCGACCTTCGGTAATTTTGTGTATCTTATTTTTAATTGACACATAACTCTATATATATATTCATGGGGTGCAATGTGATGTTTTGATAAGTGTATAAATTGTGGAATGATTAAATCAAGCTAATTAACATGTCCATTTTACCGAATCTAAATCTTAACATACTACTAAAAAAGACAAATGACTGCCAAACTATGACATGACACAATTTCTTATCATTTAGAAGTTTTAATTATATCCATTAAAAGGGCTCTTGCAGACTTCTTCATATTTGGATTTTATCGATATCATTCTCGAACATACATTAAAAATTAAATTTGAAATGAAATAATTTGATGAAGGTATTCCAAGAATTTCTTCACATTCAGAGTACTGCTCTTTCACATCCTTTTCTACTCAGAGTTGTTAGATGTCTGTGTTTTCCGCACAATTTTGTCTTCTGTCCCATGAAAGGCACTGATGACAGAGCAGCAGAACTCTACTATGACCTCTAGGATTTTCACGCATGCCATTGAGTAACTCTGCAAGTTTCAGGCATGTGTGCAGGCAATCACCACGGGATCCGGACTGATGCTTGTGGACAGTGACTTCCAAATGTGTTCTGTTTTCAAAGGCCCATGTGTGAAAAAAATGGGCACCTTAGAACTGATCAAATGTGGTACTTCACTCTTTGAACCTCTTTAATAAAATAATATTTATCTTCACAGGATATGATAAAGATTAAATTAGATAAGGTTGAGGGTAGAGTATTTGAGTATGAAAATAACTTTCCACGAAAAAATTTTAAATGTAGCCACTATTTCCAGGAACCTGTGTTGCTGATAAGTCTGCTGCTTTTTCACTTTGGGCCCCAAATCTGCTTCATACTATATTTATCCATCCAGCCATCTAATAAACACTGAATATACAGCAAAAGAATGAAAATTTAACTAGGTACTATCTATTTTTATTTGCCAAATCTGGCAAACTTATCACCTACTCTAATCTTAGTCTTTTCCAAAGAGGTAGTCCGTATTACCAGTTTGTTGTATATTCTTCCAGGTTTGGTTCTGTGAATTATATGAGATATATATGTACTTCAGATAAATGGAACCAACCAAACTGTACCTACAGTCTTAAAAATCGCTTTTCCCTCACTCAACACTGTGCCTTAAAGATAATTTCTTATAGATCTA
Source organism: Mandrillus leucophaeus (assembly GCF_000951045.1). NCBI lineage: Eukaryota > Metazoa > Chordata > Mammalia > Primates > Cercopithecidae > Mandrillus > Mandrillus leucophaeus. Next base: position 1,047,712 of record NW_012106086.1, on the reverse strand, counting down.
TGTCATTCTTTTAAATTGTCACATAGTATTCTATACATAGCAGTCTATTCAGCCATCCCTCTACTAATGAACTTAGATTATTTCCATTATAATTAATGCTACAGCAAATTTTGTTATTCATGCCTCCTTTTGCCCTTGTACCAGGATTTCTCTGAGAAGTGAGAAGGCTCAGTTGCTGAACACATGTATTTTTAATATTGAAAGATAATTCCCAGATTACCTCCAAAATGCTTTAAAGGCAGAGCATCCCTAATCTGAAAATCCAAAATTCAAAATGCTCCAAAATCTAAAACCTCTTGAATGCCAACATGATGTCACAAGTGGAAAATTCCACATATAAGTACTTAACACATAGATTAGTGCAGGCTATAGATATCTTAGTCAGTGTGGGCTGCCATTACAAAAATTCCGCAGTCTGGGTGACTTATAAAATAGAAATATATGTCTAACATTTCTGAAGGCTGGAAAATGCAAGTCAAAGCACTATCAGACTTGGTGCCTAAAAGGGCACTCTTCCTGGATTGTAGACCACTATCTTTGACTTATAACATTACATGGTAGAAAAAGGGAGACACTCAAGATGAATAAATATTATGCGACAGCAATGTCATAATAGAGGTATTTGGAATACTTTGTTATAAGGTACCTGTACTACATATAAATTGGTGTAATGTTATGTAATCAAATTGAAAGAAAAAAGGAATAAATTTACTTTTATAAATGTAAAAAAAAATAAGTACTTAACACAAACTTTGTTTCATGCACAGAATTATAAATATTGTATGAAATTACCTTCAGGCTATGTGCATAAAGCATAAATGAAAAATAATTTTGTGTTTAGACTTGGGACCTATTCCAAAGACGTCTCATTATATATATGCAAATATTCCAAAATCTGAAAAAATACAAAATCCAAAACACAGTTCTGGTCCTAAGCATTTCAGATAAGAGATACTCAATCTGTTTCAATTTATAATCCCAACAGTGGTGTATGAGAGTATCCATTTCTTAACAGTCTCATCAACACCTGACATTATAAAAGTTTTTATTTTTTTTGCTTGCCTCAATTTGATGGGGGAAATATTTCACTATCATTTTACTTTACATTTCTTTTATTATAGTGAGATTTGAGCATCTTTTCATACTTCTTAATCAGTTATTTTTCTACATGCTCACAACTTACTATTTTAACAACCTAAAATCAGTATCAATTTTGCTGGATTGTATTTTGTAGAATCCATCTTTTCCCTATCTTTAAAAAAACACAGAATATTTCTCACTTCTAGTATTTTGGCACCTCTCCTAGATTCCATGACTCCTCAAAGGTTACGTGGGGCTCAGAAGTTGCAGCCACAAGTTATTGCAGTGCCCTGAGATATAATTTCCTATTCCAGGCCAAATTCAACAAGACTAAACTATATAATCACCTTCCCCAAACTGACAATTAACTTACCTATTTCTGCTTTTCCTTTACTCTGGACAATAAGTAACCAAGTCCTGTCAAGTCTTCTCAATTTCTCATTTCCTTCCAATTAATCATCACTGCCCCACTCCAGGTATAGGCCCTGATTATTTCATTCCCAAACCACAGGACCATTTTCTTTGACTGATCTCCTGTTGTAATTTCTCCTAAACGAGCACACTGCTACCAGATTAATCAGCTGAAAACACAACAATGATAATATCAGCCACCCACCCAAGAGCCGCCTAATTTGAGTTTGAAACACAGTGCCTCCACAATCAAGTCCACTTCTCTCTGGTTAACTGGCTTCTTGTACTCATCTCTCCGGATGTACCCAGCCTAATGGTGTCTTTCCCTAAATGGAAACCGGCAAATCTCGAGCAAGACTTCAAATCCCTGGCTTCTGCTGGCTTGTGTCACTCACGCCTCAGAGTAACATCTTCAAGATGCTAAAAAAATTGCCACTTTCTTTAGGAAGCCAGTGCTTATTTTTCCCTCTGGTGAATTCCTGTGGCTTTTGTCATTTGTAACATTGTACACTGTATTTGTCATAAACTGCCTTATGTGGTGGCTATTTCTCTATATATCTCATTGTCTCTTTCTAGATTTTAAATTATCTACAAGCTGTGTGTTCACATTAACATTCTGCTGCACAAGGACTTACAGAATAAATAAGACATAAAACTAGGTTGTATTTCTTTGCTAGGTAGGCTTTCTTGTTCCCATATAAAGCAGGCCAATAAAAGCTGATATATTTTAAATACATCAAATATTAGAACTTTTTAAAAATTAGCATTTCAATTTCATCAGCTGCCATCAGGAAAACATGATGACTAAGAATTGAGGGCAAATGCACATATGGTAATACACTATATTATTCCCAGGGCTTTTACTTTTTCAGTGTTTCAATACACAACGGAAAATTATTAAAATTAACTCTCTAAACTTATTTTGTGTTCTAATGGCATACTGCATATTCTATACTCAGAACTTCTACAGATAACAGATTATAGAATTTGGCTTTCCAGAGAATCTGAAGATTTTTAATAGTATTTCAAGAAGCAACTATTGTATCATCAGCAAGAAAGAGAAGGAAATGCAAAAAAGGTATTTTATAGTCAACAAAGGCCCAAACCAGAAGGAAGAAAGGCCTTTAGGGACACCAAGTAGATCAAGTGATCTTGGCGGGCCATTAAAGGCTCCATGCAAAATCTAGTTGACATCACTTTGGGCAATTTTGATATGCCGGTATTATTACTGGTCAGACCCTTGGTATAGTTCTGTGACCAGTTGAAAAGTACACGGAGGTAACTAGAAAATACACAAGAGAACAATCTCCATTGTTTATATCATAGAATGCAGAACTGTCTACAAAATACTTTCTGCATTTTAACTCATTTGACTTGCATATTTTAATCCTTGTTTTACGGATCAGAAAATTGGGGCTCAGAAAAGTCAAGTGACCTGCTCACGTCACATGGCTAGTAACCAGGTGTCTTGTTGCCAGGGACTCTCTTTTATAACATCGAATAAATAAAATGAGATAAGCAGATGGTGTCTCTTGGTCTTAAGACCTCTCAGTACTACAGTACTTCCTTAAATCTAGTTGAGGTACTGCTTCTTGAGGCTCCATGGAAGGCAAATATATGACTACTCATATCCCACTCCCATTCCCCAACCACACCTATGGAATTAATTAATGTGATTTTGCAACTTAAGATCAAGCAAGCCAGGGGTGGTGGCACATGCCTGAAATCCCAGAACAGCTGGGCGTGGTGGCTCATGCCTGTAATCCCAGCATTTTGGGAGGCCAAAGTGGGCGTATCACAAAGTCAGGAGCTTGCGACCAGTCTGACCAACATGGTGAAACCCCATCTTTACTAAAAGTACAAAACTTAGCTGGGCGTGGTGACACATGCCTGTAATCCCAGCCTCTTGGGAGGCTGAGGCAGGAGAATTGCTTGAACCTGGGGGAGATGGAAGTTGCGGTGAGCTGAGATCATGCTACTGCACTCCAGCCTGGGCAACAGAGCGAGACTCTGTCTCTACAAAAAAATTAAAAAATTAACTAGGTGTGGTAGTGTGCACCTGTAGTTTTAGTTTCAGCTACTTAGGAGGCTACAGTGGAAGAACTGCTTCAGCCCAGGAGTTCAAGGCTGCAGTGAGTTATGATTTCACCACTGCATTCTAGCCTGAGTAACGGAAATGTCTCTGTCTCACAAAAACAAAAACAAACCAAAACCCAAAACCAAACAAACAAAAGATCAACTGAGAAAAAACAGATGCCGATATCCAAAACCAAACCTGAAATTCTTCAGGGTATTCATATCATATTCTCATTCCTATAATCACATGTACATTTTTGATCCTTTGAGCCTCTTTTCCACTCGTATCTCTAGGGAACTTCTGATTGCTCTGCAGCACTTGGTGCGTGTGTCCTGTAAGTTTCTGAAGGCACTCTGCTGTACTGATTTGTAGCCTTCTTTAGTCCTGTGAGGGTGTGCAATAAATGTTTACCGCATTGAATAAAAGCCATGTGTTTATTCAACATACACCCTTATTTGACAAATACGCAAGTGATACCAGGGAAATAGGATAATAACTTTGATAGTGCATAGTGAGCAGTACTGAAATGAAATGTGGAGACATAAATGATTACAATTCTTCATGGAGAAAAAATATATACTGTACTTGGAATGAAGTTCTAGTTGAAGAGAACAAAATGTTAAGAATGAAAGTTCTAGGGAAGAGGGCATTACTGATTCTGGGGTAGGTCAGTCAAAATGAGGGCAAAGTTCAAACTAACACTGTTTTTAGAGCAATGTACAAGCAAGTATAGTAACTCATTCAAACCAGTAATAAGATGTTTTAAGTATAGGTATTTATTCTAGGAAATAATTCTACATGAGTGAGAAAAACACCATTATATGGCTTTTGGAAAGTTCACCGAACTAGAATAATAGGAACTTGGTAACAGTCCTAGCACAGTACTAACTGCATGACTTTGGGCAACTCACCACCCTCTTTGGGACCCAATTCCTTAAACATAAAGTGGGGAGAGGCTGGGCTACATAAATTCCAAGGAATGTTCCAACTCTAAAAATATTATAATTTCATGGATTTGTGTATAAGTTATACCTTCAGGACTCTAAAATGGCCTCCTGAGTAGGTTAAAAATGATTCCTCCAGTTTTGTTTACAATCCTAATTTGTAGATCCCACTTTGATCAACCTTGCTAGCTTCTCAAGATTTCAATTTGGGTTGCCACTATGCCATATTTTGAAAATTACAAGAAAGAGTAAAATGGGACTCGGCTGAATTTACATGATCTATGAGTCACAGTGATAAAACCTTATTGTAACAAGCCATTTCTAAACAAAAGTAACACAAATAAATGAATTTATGACACAAAGTGGAAGGCAAACCTTTTTCAGCATCCTAGTCATCTTTTGAGACCTGATGGAATGACCTGACGGAACAACTGGAATGCTGATTTTGAAAATGTCTTGTTATATTCATAGTGTGCATTTGAATTGGTTTTTGCAAGCCCTTCTTTGGCTTAATCCAGTTTTTACAATATAAAAATTTACCTGGCATAAAGGAAGTTTTAAAAAAAAGGATTTCATGATACTTAGTGATAGAGTTTTCAACAGCTTATTACATTCATTCCTAGGTTTTGAGGCAGAACAAGGATTACCAGCTACACTACTACAAGATTTATTTCCTGTACAGACGTCATATTTGATCATTACAAGAACTGATAATAAAAATTATGGCTTGGGAGGTCTTCCTATTTTTTTTTACAAAGGAAATAGACACAGATTCTAATATATACAAAACACTAACTAGACAAATTCCTGGAGTGCTTTCTGAATTGCCGAGAGGAACAATGTCATATAAAAATTCCTTCGAAATGCTAAAATTCCATTTCTAGTGGTCTCTCATAATCTTCCTTTGTTCTCAAATAAAGGTGTAAAATATTTTGTCACACAAGAAAAGATGCTAAGAAGTCTTAAGGTGATTATGAATCTCCTACTTTGGATACTAGATTATTCTGATATTTTAAGGACAAAAGAAGTGTTCGAGATACATATTTGTCTTGAACTAAGTTGGGCTCTAATTCACAATTGAGTTAAAGTTCGTGTATCATGTGTTTAAGTTGTACATCATACCCTCATTTTTTTTTAAGCAGGATTTTTTCATTGGAGAGAAGATAATTTAACTGGAGACTATCCTAATTCAATGATAACAACACAGCAACAGTAACCATAAACAGGTAACAATTTACAGAGATCTGTGAGGAAACAGCATAAAAATTGTTATCACATAGGCAGTTTTGTTAACTTTTTGCAAAGAAATTAGGCTGTATCTTTGCAAAGCACACAGTATGTATTCCTCAATGGTTGTAAAGTAAATATGCAGTGATAAGAGTATATTCTCCTTAACTCTAAAAATTTTAGGGATGCTAAGCAAAAAACAATATATTTTATGAATGGCCAAAATCTAATGAAAAACTTTTATTTCTGAATTGTATCATTGATACCATGTGGTTTAATAATAATAAAATTAAATATATGTCTTCATTTCATTTCTGAATTTATTTTATACACTTAAGAGGATTATAATAATTAAAATTATAAAAATAAATTACCTTAATGGCCCAGAGGGCATGGAAATGCTAAAACATTTATGTAAGTAGGAGTTAACTCATTAAAGAGCACTGACAAAGATATAAAAATTATATTTAATTCTACTATGGTGACTTAGATGAAATGAAAACAGTCTAATGGGTTGTGCAAGAGTCACAAATCTAGCTCCTGGCTCTGTACTTGTGTGAACTTGGGCAAATCATTAAGTAGTTATTTATGCCATCTGCCTCCATCTGTAAAATAAGGACAGTGCTGCTTCCCAACTGCATGAGAATGTCCTAGGCTCAGCGTTGAGAAGTTACCCTCAGAGTTTAATCTTTAAAAAAAAAGCCGAACCCAATCAAGACATAAAGGTATAGGAAATGTTAAGTTTCCTTAAACTTGCAGACTAGACAATGTCTTCCAATGGCATTGCAGAGGCTGAACTATTCCACTGTTCATGAAAATAGTCATGTTATTGATTCACTACTAGGCTTGTGTCTACATGAGATAGAACTCTGAGGGTAAACAGGGGATAAGTTCTGGTGAAAAGAATGCAGTGAGTCATTAGGACCAGAAGTGAAATGAAATGCTATACCAAATGCTGTTGAAACTTTAGGACCTAAAATGAGAAACTACTTTTTCCCATGAGAACTCGGTAATTATCATTTTAATGCATGTTTGGAAAGATTTTCAAGTTCTTAGATGACATGTTTAAACATGAGTGTTTTCAATGAAATATGCCATTTTATAAAACACAGTCACTATTAATTAATGCCAAAATGAAGAGAATTTTTCTGGAATTACATACAGACACATGACTACCAAAGCAGTTCATCATGATTGATGTTATTATTCTGAATACCACAGGAGTTAGTAATGATTCGGTGCCTTCCCATGAAGTTCAAGCCAATGTTTTTTTGTCTAATTGGCTCATCATTGTTCACTAAATTGGTATTTTCTCTGCTATTCCTATTTCCAATCCTCTGGTATTCCTCTAGAGTCTACACAATCTTCAGGTAACTGCTTCAACTGAAGCCTGGCACTACATGACAGATCCTGAAATTAGGCTGAAGAAGCAATTCTGAAATAATAATGCTTTTTAAACATGAAGAAAGCCTAATTTATTTACTTTCTCTGTATTTCCATATTTAACCAAAGAAACAACCTACTTTATGGTGATTAAATCTATTTCTGAACATCAAATTGTGATCTTAGTAAGTTATTAAATGCTTTACCTGTGAATAGTAAAGCATATGATTTAATAACTTAATAAATGTCACAATTTGGTATTCAGAAGTGGACTTAATCTCAAATAGAATTCAATTACTGATGATCCCCTAAAATCAGAGATCAGCAACAAGAGTAGATGAAAAATCATTTACAGTCTACCCATCTATAAGACAAGAGATCCCATAATTAGTGATTGAGCTCATACTCATGAGAGCTCGCATTTATGTGTACCTTACTGATTTTCCTTTGTGATCTAACATTTGAAAAATTATAAATACTGAATGAAGCAAATTTCTCAGACTCTACATATTATTTTGAGAAATACTTTTATTTCTCAATTTTTAGATAGATTTAAAATTGCATAAGAAGATTATCTTTTTTTTTTTTTTTTTTTTTTTTTGAGACGGAGTCTCGCTCTGTCGCCCAGGCTGGAGTGCAGTGGTGCGATCTTGGCTCACTGCAACCTCTGCCTCCCAGGTTCAAGCGATTCTCCTCCCTTTGCCTTCCAAGTAGCTGGGATTACAGATGCATGCCACCATTCCCGGCCAGTAAGAAGACTATCTTTTGAAATTGGCATCTCTTGCTCTAAGAGGGCCAACTAAAACTGGTGCCTCAAGTTTCCTGCCTGACATCATGGCAGAAGTATTGAAGAAAGCTGTCTCTATTCCAGATTTGTGGTTCCTTCCTACTCTCTGCTATCAACGAGGTAGGGGGACCCGTTTGTTGCTGCTAGTATTGGTCATAACTCCTTCTGTGCTGAGTCAGCTCATGGAATGATAGAAACAGTTCACCTGGGAATGGAAACTTTGTGTTCCACCTCTGCTTCACTGTGAAACCATAGACAAGTCCCTAACCTCTGATTTCTCTTTTCTAATATATAAAATGAGGGTCTCAGACTAGATAATGTCATAGGATGGGAAGAGCCCTAACATTCATCAGTGACAATCTCTCCAGGCTCTCCTTGGTGATCCTGTCACTTCTTCTTCCACAGGAAGAGATGAAGTCTCAATAAACACAGTAACAGTGTTACTTCTACTCAATTATCCTAATGGTTGCTTCTATCCCTCACTTAAACATTTTAAATGGTGCCAGCATCTTCCTCTGTAACATTCAGGAAGCATCTCAGTAAAATCAGAAAATAATTATTCCCAGCACTGCGTTGTCTTTGGCGCAATCATTCTGATGAACATCAGCTCATTTTCCTGTACTCATCAGTATTGATCATTTTCAGAACTCCTGTCATTTTTATGCCCCCCCAAGCAAAAAATGGTCTCTTTTTAGAGGAGAAAGTTCCAGATCTACATAAATGAACCCAAAACCTGTTGGAGTTAAAACATGGTAAGAAACCATTTTTTCCCCCGTTCCTTCTGTAAACAGTTTTAATGATTAGTTCAATTCAGTAAGTTGGAACAAACATAATTTCACACAGGACCATCTCAGTCACCCATCCCTCTGTGCTGGCAATCAGACTTTCACTAGACAGAACCACTCCAAAGCACAGTATGTGCTTACAAAGGTTAGTCAGGACTCTATTTGGATAATAGCAGCTTAATCATTTCAATCTTTAAAAAATAAAACAACAGTTTTTGGAAGCCTGTATTTTAGAATTTCTTTTCTCATCTTGGATTGCCTTTCTCCTCTATAACTGGTTCTCATTTCCCAAAGTCTCCTCTTGTTTGTGCTCCCTAAAAGTCACCATAGCTTGTGGTAAAGAAGGGTTGATAGTCAGCAAGATGGATCTTCCTGGAAATGGAAGCCGTCTGGAGCCCACCAATTTTAACTACTTCAGTTTGAGCTGAAGAGGAGTTTATTGCGGCTCTAGTCCCTTTCCCTGTGGCAGTAAATTACCAACAATTAAAAGAGTCCGTTTCCTTTCACCCTCTTGGCCCTACCACTCTTCTCTGCTCTCAGCAAAAACATAAAAACGATCCCCCAAAGGACAAAACCTGCCACCAAGGCAGCAGCACTGTGGTAATTTCCCAAGGCATTATGATTGATAATGATCAGCAGAGCGTGGGATAATAGCTCCCCTTAATTTACCGGTCCCTTTGAAGGGTTAAAATATGGCAGATGTTGATAGCCGACACTCCTTGCTAACAGGAAAGACACATTGCTGTGGGGCCCACTTCTAGGCTTTCCTTTCCCCGCAGCTGTCTGTGTAGGGCTAATTGTATCCACTTGTTTAACCTCGGGGAACGTCTGGAGGGGACCCAGTGCCACAAGGGTACCTTTTTTTTTTAACGGTCATTTCCTCTCTGGTGTAACTTGCATGACAGTATGTGACAAGCAGAAATTAATGGGGACACTGCTGTGCCAATTCCTCCTGAATTGCTGACACTGGCTACAGGCTGCCTGTTTGCCACCCAGCCAAGACCTCACATGAAACATGGCGAGGGGCCCACAGCTCTATTCACCAACAAGCCAGCTGGTCAGTGATGAGAGGAGCTGAAACAATGTGGTGCGCACAAACCAGGAAGAAAATGCTTTACAAACCGCTTCAAACCAAGGAGGTGGCATTTGCTGGGAGTTAATATGCTAGTTTATTTTCCTGAGTGGCAAATTGCTACAGGACTCCAATCTCCAAAGTGCATTAGATATAAAAAGTATTCCTCTTCCAAAGCCTCCTAAGGTATAAGTTGGGCTGCGGATACCATTCAGGCAAAAGGGAACCACGTGAGATTTATCTCCAAGGAGTCTTTTCCAACAGTCAGCTTCCAGGAAGGTCTGGGAGCCAACAGGGTATCTCTTGCCTCTAGCTAACTACCACAGAGCTGCCTGGTTTAAAAATTCTATGCATGGTATCTCTTTCACTCTTTCTTGCACATACAAGTGCACATACAAACATACACACAAAAGAACCTCATGTTCAAGCCCATTAATTGCCCACAACGTTTTGCAAGGTTGGAGAATCTGCCCCAACCTTGGCAAAGTCCACTTTCTCCCTTTGATATAATAAGGGATCAAACTCAGCTGGCGGTCACTTAAAATGGTGGCTCTGTTATAGATTATGCCCTGCTGATTTCGGCACAGATGAGTGAACAGAGGCATGTAAAATTGTAAAAAAAAAAAAGACAGGGCAAAAAACTCACCTAACTATGATCTTGTGTATAACTCAAAACTCAAGTTTAAGAAGAAAAGGGGGAAAGGTGTAATGGGAAAATTACATTGGTAAGAGTTTTACAACAAATTTGGGAAGCCCTAAGGCCATTTCAAAAATGCACCACAAACAGGCTCCTCAATTTTGTGGCTGGGCATGGCATGTAGTGAAATTTTGCTGCTCTAAAGTAGTGGAGAAGCTCATAAAAACAAGAATCTATTTAATTCACTTTTTCTTCAATTCAAAGTTTTAATGTGTACCAGTTGATGTGAATCGGCTGTACCCAGTTTCTGGGAAAATAAGGAACCCTCACAGAAACCAGGGAATTCAGTGAATGAACAATGTAGGTTTTGATCTAGGTTAGACAGGCCTCTCATTTGTTGGAGAATAAAAGAGAAGAGAATGCAATAACTTAAAGAGTTGTATCAGGTTCACTGTTGGTATTAATAGAAGGAAGATGTGTGCTTTTACTTCCAGGAGAATTCTTCCAAAGCAACGTTAGAGTGGTAGGCTCAGGATGGTCATTCTTTGGCCATCCTGTTAAAGGGACGGGCAATCTATCTTTCCAACAACAAATAGGATTAACAAAATTCTCCATTTCAATTGGGCAAGAAGCACAAGACCACAGGAGGAAGAAATGGAGCATGCATACCAACCTCCAATGGATAAGGGATCTGAGAATAACTTTGGTGGATGGGCTGTTATTTCTCTAAATATAATTTGTGAGAGATCTACTGAATTTAGGAAAGGTTTAAAATGTTTCTAACCCAGAACTGAAACACAGGCCTGGAAAAAAACACAAAGGAAGAAGTCATGGAATTGGAAATGCTAACCTCTTTATCAAATACATTTCCAAACTATACTATATAATGCAACCTGAGCCTTTTAAAAATGTTCACTACTAATATAGTCTTTAAGGATCTGTGCTTTCTAATAACAAAGTACTGTAATATTGATTTTTAACTTTTATTTTAGGTTTGGGGATACAATGTTAAGATTTTTTATACAGGTAAACTTATGTCTCAGGAGTTTGCTGTACAGATTATTTCATCACCCAGGTATTAAGCCCAGTACTGAACAGTTACCTTTTCTGCTTCTCTCCCTTCTCCTACCTTCCACCCTCAAGTACACCCCAGTGTCTGTTGTTCCCTTCTTTGTGTTCATAAGTTCTCATCATTTAGCTCCCACTTACAAGTGAGGACATACGGTATTTGGTTTTCTGTTCCCTCATTAGTTTGCTAAGGATAATGGCCTCCAGCTCTATCCATGTTCCTGCAAAAGACATGAACTTGTTCATTTTTATGGCTGCCTAGTATTCCATGGTGTATATGTGCCATATTTTCTTTATCCAGTCTGTCACTGATGGGCATTTAGGTTGATTTCATGTCTTTGTTATGATGAATAGTGCTGCAATGAATATTCACATGCATGTGTCTTTATGGTAGAATGACTCATTATTCCTCTGGGTATATACCCGGTAAAGGGATTGCTGGGTCGAATGGTAGTTCTGCTTTTGCCTCTTTGAGGAACTGCCACACTGATTTCCACAATGGTTGAACTAATTTACACTCCCATCAACAGTGTATAGTGTTCCCTTTTCTCCACAACCTTGCCAGCATCTGCGATCTTTTGACTTTTTAATAATAGCCATTCTGACTGGTGTGAGATGGTATCTCATTGTGGGTTTGGTCTGCATTTCTCTAACGATCAGTGATATTAAGCTTTTTAAAAATATGCTTATTGACCGTATGTATGCCATCTTTTGAAAAGTGTCTGTTCATATCCTTTGCCCACTTTTTAAAGCTTTTTTTTATCTTGTAAATTTGTTTAATTTCCTCATAGATGCTGGATATTACACCTTTGTCAGATGCAGTTTGCAAATATTTTCTCCCACTCTGTAGGTTGTTGTCTGTTTACTCTGTTGATAGTTTCTTTTGTTATGCAGAACTCATAAACTTAATTAGATCTCACTTGTCAATTTTTGCTTTTGGTGTCTTTGTCATGAAATCTTTGCCCATTCCTATGTCTAGGATGGTATTGCCTAGGTTGTCTTCCAGGGTTTTTGTAGTTTTGGGTTTTACATGTAAGTCTTTAATCCCTCTTGAGTTTATTTTTGTATATGATGTAAGGAAGGGGTCTAGTTTCAATCTTCTGCATATGGCTAGCCAGTTATTCCAGAACCCTTTACTGAATAGGGAATCCTTTCCCCATTGCTTGTTTTTGTCAGGTTTGTGGAAGGGCAGATGGTAATATGTGTGTGGCCTCATTTCTGGGCTCTCTATTCTGTTCCATTGGCCTATGTGTCTGTTTTTGTACCAGTACCATGCTGCTTTGGTTACTGCAGCCCTGTAGTATCATTTGAAGTTGAGTAACATGATACCTCCAGCTTTGTTCTTTTTGCTTAGGATTGCCTTGGCTATTCAGGCTCTGTTTTGATTCCATATGAATTTTTAAACAGTTTTTCTTCTAGTTCTGTGAAGAACATCTTTGGTAGTTTAATAGGAATAGCACTGATTTTGTAAATTGCTTTGGGCAGTATGTCCATTTTAGTGATATCAGTTCTTCCTATCCATGAGCATGGGATGTGTTTCCATTTGTTTGTGTCATCTCTGATTTCTTTGAGCAGTATTTTGTAATTTTCATTGTAGAGATTTTTCACCTCCCTGGTTAGCTGTATTCCTAGGTATTTTATTCTTTTTGTGTCAATTGTGAATAGGATCTGGCCTTCCTGATTTGGCTCTTGGCTTGGCTGTTGGTGGTGTATAGGAATGCTAACGATTTTGGTACACTGATTTTATATCCCAAAACTTTGCTGAAGTTGTGGTTAAAAAGCTGCATGACTTGTCAGAGGCTAGCCAAATATCCACATGTTCTATTTGTGAGTAAGGGAACTATGAATTGTATTTTAAAAGGCAATCCAGCAAGCAGCTGGATATAACACATGCCCAGGCTTCTTAGCCCTTCTTCATGCTTCCTTGGGTCTCTTATCAGAACAAGAAGAATAGAGATCTCTGTTATGGCTTTCCTGTGGCAAGTAAAAGACAAGGCGATGATTTTCCAGTCCATTTCCCCTGGCAACATGCTCATCAATCACCAAAGGCTAGGACTTTGTTATTTTGGCTGGAGGAAAAAAAGCTTAGTGGTTTCTGTACTAGTGAAATGGGACTCTCCTTTAACCTGTGTTTCAGATTAGCATCAGGGCTTGCTCCTCCACCTTAAGTGCATCTGCTTTGATGGCATATGGGCTCACAGGATGACTCTGGAACACAGCAATTTTAGCTACTATAGAAATGATTTGGTCTGGGATAAAAGCTATTTTTTTAAAAAATGTGTTTGGTGGTACCAGTTTTCTAAATCCAACAGGGGCATTACCAACACTATGGGTATTTATCTTTCTGCAAGTGATGTGTCCTCAGCAGTTTTCCTTTACTGTCATCCATATTGGTCTATTTTCACCTTCATACTTTCAAAAGGCCACAGTAGAATGGAACAACAGACTTTAAGCCAAAAAAAAAAAAGCTTAAAAAAAATAAACATACATACAAATTCCCTTTGTCTGGCATCACTTTCCCCTTTTATCCCATTTAATTTGAAAGAAATGTATTTTGCCCTTGAGTGAACAGTGGAGTTATATACAAACATGTTGCTGTATGGCCATGCACATACAATGAAGATTGCTGTTAACATTTCAAGTCTCAAATTAAACATTTTGTTTCAGGAAAAACTGGAAAGACATCTAACACTGCTTCATTAAACCAATTCTGCATTCATAATATCTTATCTATTCATGGACAATCTCCCTGTACCTGCCAATCCAGGATTTTAAAAGTACTGAAAGCCTAGAGATTGTTAAAGAAATCCCTGTACCAGTGCCTGTCATTGTAGTAAAAATAGGCTTGCAAAATCTGTCTTCTATACGTAGACATTGATTTAAAAATTTACTACTCATCAGCAATTGCTTCCATTTACAATCAAGTGAAATTTCTCCATAGCCCAATTATACTATTTAATGGTAAAATGTTTGTGAGATTAAAGGAGATAACAATGGTGTCAATAAATCTCATTAGAAAACTTATCATATCATTTTTCCTAGTCCTTCAATGTTTGCTATTTTATCAATATCATCATCATCAGTAAACATGTACTGAATGTTTTTAATGTATACACACTGATTATTTTACAAAACCTGTCCCCTTGTGTTGCCTAAGAGCAAAGGAAGTGATACCATGTTGTTAATTCTTATGTTGGGCTATAAAGAAAAGATTCAGATGTGAGAACTTCAACTTTTCTGGAATAGAGGGCATTCCCCATTAAGATGTATGTTAAAACACCCTTTTGTTGGATTATAAAAATATTGAGTTGAATTATATGAAACTGTCATTTTTGTAGGGCAAAACCAGTTAATTATTGGGAATATTAAAGGGTTTAATGTTGTATGGCACTAGCTCATTGTAAACAATAAATTATAAGGAACCCATAATACCTTGACAGAGATATATACTGTTAGTATTTTGGTGTATTTCAGGCTAGTTTCTTAATATACGTATTTGAAATATATTCCCCAAATGGGATCCTATTGTATATATAATTTGGATCTTGTATTTCTTTAGGCAATTATTCTTCAAAAATATGAGATTTTTTGAAAAATCATCCTGTGAGATGTATTCATTTTGTTAGATAAATTTTCATAATGTATTTAATTATCCCCTGTGATACATTTTTATTGTTCATTTCTCTAATTATTTGGGAGGTTGGGCATTTCCCATGTCTACCAGCGTCCTGTATATATGTACGTCTTTGCAAATTTGTTCATGTTCTTATCCATATCTAAATTGGGTAATCTTTTTCTTAGTGGTTTGTAAGAGCTTTTTATATATTAAGGACACTAAACCTTTGCCAAACTTTTTCAAATATTTTATCATTCGCTTTTTAGCTTTATTTATAATATTTTAAGTTTAAAATTTTTACAGTCTAGTGCATGAATCATTTCCTTTGTGACATTTTCTACTGTTTTGCACTTAGAAAACTCTACTCTCAGATCTGATATTTGTTTACATATTATTGTATCATTTAAAAAATTAGTAGTAGCTCTCCCCTACACACATACCTTTTGAAACTATAAAGTATTTAGACTGTGTACAAAATATAAAACAGGCCACTCGCGTGGAATCCAAAGCTGAAAGTGTTGTCTTCAGCCTCCTAACCAGCACTAAATGTTACTAAATCAGGCCTGTTTCTAGCAAAATTTACAAGCAAACTCAGCTGTCTTCTTTTCTAAGGAAAATTTCCTGCTGCACAAAGGGTTACCTCTGAACAGTATCTCCATTATTTCACTCATGACTCCATTCCTAATTTTCTGTTTTCTGGCAGCTGCTCTCCAACTTACAAATAATGCGTGTCTTTGTTTAGAGTTCCTTAAAAAAACTGTATATTCTAAATGTGGAAGAAAGCTCAATTTATTTTACTTTGAAACCTGAGAAATCAATAACATGAACCATATGTTAATTATAGAACTTGGTGATAAATAAAGTAAGAGGTCCAGTGAAACTGTGGAGAAAGTGATGGTGGAGTTGAAACAGAAGAGAAGTCCTTTCTCTTGATGTGTGATGCTCTCATAAATCTCCCCACTTGGGAGGATACCAAAATGCAACTCTTTTTCTTAATTTGCTCTAACGTAATTTGTGTTTTACTTCCTTCCAAGTTCCCAAGTGTTTTTATTAGGATCTTACAGCAAAGATAAGACACATATCACGGGCTGTTAGTATAGTGGCAATATTAAGAAAAGATGATGTCAAAGACAAAACTTAATTGGTATTTATGTCCCTTTGTAGTGTTTATTTTGATTTACATCGTTTTGTATTAAAGATATAAAACAACTCATCTTTAGTTTCTGGTTGAAATATTAAAAGACTTGAGGTTTACAAGATCAATTGCTTTGATCAGAGTAATAATCATAATGGGGGGTACAAGAATTAGCATGTAATGTTTCAGGCACTTACGCTCAGCATAATCACATGCTTTTTTTTTTTTCATGAATAAGGGAAGATGTTTTTTATTTCTTTCTTTTTTTAAAAAATTTATTTATTATTATTATACTTTAAGTTCTAGGGTACATGTGCATAACGTGCAAGTTTGTTACATGTGTACACTTGTGCCATGTTGGTGTGCTGCACCCATCAACTCGTCAGCACCCAATTCACATGCTTTTTAAAAAAGCACTTTTTTTTGGGTTTATTTATGGTAAATAACTCTCCTTCTTTTCTGTGACCCATTCAACCAATTCTCTTCCTGTGATCACCAACCTATTTCTCGCCTATTCTGAACCCCATCCTCCTGACCTGGAATATATTTTGGTAGAGGAAGGAAGCAAAGGGAAGCAGGGCCCACACGCATATCTTTTATATTATCTTAGTCTCAACAAACATTTCAAGTCTTCAGTTATGAGTAATGGTGAATTTCTCAGTTCCAGACTTAAATATTAACATATGATATATTAGTGAAATTAAAATTTCAACAAGTGTTCATTCCATACTAACCATATTCATAGAACATCTTAAATTGAGGATAGCCATTTCCAGATTGATCTAAATCTGATTGCTTAATAGTAAACTTACCTTTTAATGTTGCAGTTCCTAAACATAATTTTTATGCCTTGCAGTCCCCAATCTTGGCTACATTTGGTTTAACATTCTAATCTAAAAGTGGTGTGACTATACTACAGTAGAACGATAAATATTTTCTTTGGTTCTGGCCAAGAAAGAAAAAATTAACAAGTATGGTCAGTGACAACAGTGAACAATGGTAATATAAAAATCAGCAAAACTGCTAGCTTAAATTTGCTAAAGGCTTAGAAAGACAATTAGAAGAAAATGAGATTTTCAGTACTCATGGCTTTCAACATATGAGCCTTAGAGTACTAGGTTTAGCCACATTGGTGTCAGCACTAAAAACCTATGACTATGATCTATTTAAATTTCATTTAGTTTTGGTTCCTTACCAATAAAACAGGAGTAGGAATTCTGATCCATTATACTTGCAAGTCTGGTAATGGTTTACTAATTTAAGACCCTAGAGAACTGTGAAATCATTAGTGTATATGAAACAAAAAGCAACTTTCAAAGGTCAAATCATGAATGATGAACACTATTTAAAGGGAAGATTTCTGTGTGGCTTAAAAATTTTTAGTTGGAATTCTCCTATTCCTAAGCATCTCTTTAATTTATATCTCCTATTAATCAGTAAGTGTTTTTCAATAGAACATTTTAAGGAATAAAACTTCAGTGCCTTTAAACAAGTTTCGTACATATGAATGACGTTAGTGAAAGCACCACACCTGATTTCACCTGGGCTTAGATTGCCTAAACCTACTGATTGGCTGGGGTTACCAATGCACAGGCAAGCAAATATTCCAGAGGTGTGAGTCATCTCAGAACGTAAGGGAGATGTTTTCCATTTCCCACTTGTGTCATATGACATACTGCGGGGGGAATATGTCTTAAGCCACAGTGTCTAGTGTCACCAGAGGGTACTTATTAGAAACTCCCTCCTGAGACTATGTTTGACAATGAGGAATCAGGGCAGGATTGTCATGTTAAGTGAGCACCCCAGGTGGTGGTGATGCAGGTGATTCACTGATCACACTTGGAGAAACAGAGCACGGTGTTTACAAAGCCTTTATCAACCCTTTAATAGATGGTTACTCATTTTTGCAAAATCTGTTGGGTTAAAAAAAATCTGTTGGGTTTAGTTCATTTTCCAGGCATCCTAATTAATCTAACCATTACATGGTAGTAGTCAAGGTTTATTTGTCTTTTTTTTTTTTTGAGGCAAGGTCTTGTGCTCTGTCACCCAGGCTGCTGTGCAGAGGTGTGATCATGGTTCACTGCACCCTGAATCTCCCAGGCTCAAGCAATCCTCCCACCTCAGTCTCCTGAGCAGCTGGGACTATAGGTACACACCACAACACCTGGCTAATTTTTGTATTTTTTGTCAAGACAGGGTTTCTCCATGTTTTGCCATATTGTCAAACTCCTGGGCTCAAGTGATGCATCCTCCTTGGCCTCCTAGAGTGTTGGAATAATAGGTGTGAGTCACTGTGCCCAGCCCACTTTGTCATTTCTGACATTCAAGGAATTCTCTTTACTTCCTAAAACTCCAAGTGTCACAGTGCCCAGATGCTAAGTCCTTGATTAAATATATGAATCCGTATTCAGGTCAACCTCTCCTCATTTGACTTACTGTAAGAATCAATCTTTCAGGACATCACGCTCTTAGAGGGTGATGATAAGAAAGAAGAAAAACAGAATGACAGTAACTACAACATTATTCGATATGCTGAAGACACCAGATTCTCATAACTGGCACTATGGGGTTTGCAAGGCTTCATTATACAACTTTTTGTGAAAGCACATATTCATTCAACAAATATTTACTAGAACCAGTAATTACTTTCTTAACTGCAATGAAAGGATTGTTTAATTTTTTCCACCTTGCTTAGGAATGAGGAATAAGATACTATCTCAGATAGCTGATGGATACCTACTTTGTATGCCTTTCACTAATTTAAAATTTCACAATGATAATATTGCAAATTGTTGGCAATTGCTCTAGTAGAGCAGTCCTTTTTTTCAACTTACAAACTCCACAATACATATGGGCATCTGAAATTTCTGGGTAAGAATAAAATTCAAATGAATAAATATAGTATACTATTTTAAAGATTTTAAAAGATAACTTATTCCTTTGAAGCTTCTAGTTCTCGTGATGGGGATGGGGAAGACTGCATACAATTGGGATATATGGAATGCAATTTTAAAGTGAAAAACATGTGTCACTACAAAATTATTTTTTAGATATACACTCCTGAGATATGAGAACAGGATCTAAGATTCATGACATCAATCAGTCTCTTCACTGAACTTGGTTCTCCATCCTTGGTATAAAATATATTTAAGCATCCCACCTTGGGGAAGAACAATTTCTGGAATTCAGTTAGTGTTTTTGGAATTAGTCAGTACTATTTTAAGGAGAAAATACCTTATAGTTTTGGCGGGATCAGTTATGGTTTTAGACTATGTCTAAACCAAGCCAAATTCTTAGCTACAACATAGATAATCCCAGTGTCCCGGTCCACCACAAAGAACGGAATGCGCAAATGCAAAGTGAATGTGCCGAGATATGGTATACCTTCAGCTTATTTTTCTGTAATATAAATATTTAAAAATTTTATCCTTGGAAAAGTACCATCTCCTCACTTATACAATGGTGGTATTGATGACTACATTTCTGAGTTAATTAACAGGTAAACACCTAGTACAGTCACAAACACGTGTTTGAGGATCCCCTATGTTCCAGGCAGTATGCTGACCATGGAGCTAGAGCAATGGACTAGATTCTTGACTAAAGTCTCACCTCGTTGGGAAAGATTAAAAAACAAACATAAAAAATAAATGAGATAATTTCAGCTAAGTGCTATGAAGAAGATAAAATAGGATAATGTGGTGTAATGTGATAAATTACAACTAGATGTGGAGTTGTAGCTGAGAGGGTCACAGAAGGAATGATGAAGACATGACATGAGCTAGAGAGTGTAGAGCATTCCAAACAGATGAAGGCTGGAGGAACAGAAAGAAGGCCACTGTGGCTGGAGAACCGTGGGCCCAAGGAAGGGTGGAGGCAGATCGGAAAGGCAGGGGGTGGGGATGGGGGGTGGGGAGCACTAGATCATGTAGGACTTCTGATGTTATTCTATAGGTCATGAGAAACCACTGGAGCTAAGTTTTCAGTAGGGGAGTTAGAGAATTTTATTTCTGCTTTAATAAGGTCCCTCTGGTTGTTAAACAGAGGATGGTCCATAAAGGGGCAGGAACAGCAGTGGCATGTTGAGTTAGGAAGCTGGTTAATGGGTTAAACTAGAGCTATAGCAATGAAGATACTGAGAAGTAGTCAGATTGGGGATATCTTTTGGGGATAACACCAAAAGCACTTACTGATGGATTAGATGAAGACTGTGAAGGAAAACAAAAAATCAAGAACTATGCCTAAGCTTGGTGCTCAAACAACTGGGCAGATAGGGAAGGCTTGAGTTGGGCAGAGGATTCTCAGTCAATGTTTTACATGGTTAACTGACTATCTGTACCAAGAGCATGTGGGAGAGGAGAATAGGTATTTGAAGATTCTGGACTAAATGACATCACTTGATTAGAAAGCATAGCCAAGGAAAAGAAGAAGGCTGACAGTGAAGCCTTGGATGTTCCAATGTTTAGAGGAAGAAGAGCCAAAAAAAGAGACTGCAACCAAGGAGTTTAACACAGGCTAAATTTAGATGAGAAATATCCTTCCTTCTACGCAGAAGAGCACTCGGCTATCCGTTGCCATGGTGATATAAATGGGTATATACTACCTGCAAGTTTTAATGGACTTTGTAAACAGATTCAATGCCTAGGGTGAGGAAGCACTTTCTAAAGAGATTCCAACTTATCTGTTATTAGCTGAATCTAAGTGTCATTTGCCTATTTAGTGAGTCATTATTTATTTAGTGAGTCAGTCTTACAGTACCTTTAGACAGAAACTAGCTTTTCTTAAACCCATATTTCCTATCTGCTGCCCTTTTACATTAATGTTGCTTTTTATAGGGTTGGAGACTTTTAAAATCCCACTAAATAACTGTTATATTTGCTATTAGAATATCATATACATGCATAATTCTGTCCTCTTTCTCTTCTGATATTTTCAGCTACCATAAGGGTTAGGAATTTGCAAAAGGATTTGTTTCTGAGAGTCTTCAGAATCTGGACTGCATAAAATTGTTCTCCTTTAAGAAGTTGCTTGAGTTAGTGAGTTTTCCCTTGGAATGAAAGATACTTGAAAGCACAATATGTATGTTTCTGATTGGAGCAGGGGGAAACAAGTGAAATTATTAGTAAGATTACAGTAAGATTACACTGAAATCTTACTAATTAGAAAGATTACACTGAAGATTTTATTTCTCTCTACACTTTAGATTTGGGCTTCTGAGTTTAGTAGTATAAACTCCCACAGTTATTAGAGCTCACTCACTCTACCTTTCCCCCTGAATTTGGAATATACTCAGTATTGATTCACTATCCTTCCATCCTTCAAATCATCTCTCCTGTTCCACTCAGTGGTCAGCTGCTGCCACTGCTTTGATTTATCCCCCTGTCTACTCTGAGGTTGTCTGCTTAATTTCTGCTTAGCAGCATAGTCTTTAAAAAAAAAACCCCAAATCTCTAAAGTCTCAGTATATGTGGGGGCAGAGGGATGCAGAGTGAGGACGGGCAGTAAAGTTGTGGTTCTGTGGAGAAAATATTTCTTTGGAGTCAAAAGACTATATTAAAAGCTGGTCTTCCATAGAATATAGGTCACATTCCTGATAAAAGTTTAGATGCCTGTTTTTTAAAAAACAATGCCTCTACACACCATAGTTAATATACTATAAATGATATACTTTGAATAAGGGATAATAAGGGTCTACAATTGTGCATAAATCAACTAGGTAAAACACTATAATAGCCAATCCTGTAAAAAGCTACATTAATGGAGAAAGGCAGAAGAACTAAAAATGAAAGAATCTTGGGACTCAGGTTGGAGAGAGCTTAAAGCCAGGGGAAGCCAGGGCAGAGTTCTGGAGAGTCGAGGGATGCTAGAGGTGGGAGGCTGATAGTGGTGGTGGGAGTTTGTAGGGGGGTAGAGAGTGAAAAGAAAGGATATAGAAAACATAGGGTCTTGAGTGCCAAGAAGAAAATAAACTGGGAAACCACATTGGCAAGTTAAGAGCCTTGAAAGATCCACTATACTGTGAGGAGTGAACTATTTTAAGTTAAATTGCATTAGGTTAAGGCCCATCTTACAGTAAAAGATGGCATCACTGATCTATGACGTCTTTTACACCAGAACTATGTTATTCCAACATTCGACTTTGCTTCTTTAAAGAGATTTTATTGAACAGTCCTCTCAGGTATCTTTCACAAATGTATTTTCTTTTTAAAATTATTTCCTGTTACTATGAAAAGTAGTTTGCATCAAATACCAGGAAAGATGTGTGTGTGTGTGTTTTTAAAAACATGGTCTATTCAATTAGTGCAGCTATGATATTAGATTGAAAAAAATTTCCTTCCAAGATCTTTATCATTATGGTAGAGTATTTGTTCTTTGAATTTCTTGCCTTGTTTTTGGGATCACCTTATTATGCAACATCTGCTCTGAATTTCAAATGTGATAAACAGAGTATGAGTGTCGGTGGCAGATGGCTAATGACCAGCAGCGACAGGGCATTCAAGCCTGCCTTGTTTTCTGGGAAGCGATATTTTCATGTTAATTTGCTCTGTGTCCTGCAAAGATGAGACAAATCACCTGCTCGTAATTCAGGCAAAATGGAGACCACCAGGAACTAAGAGGGGCCATGGCTTGATTCCTTTAGGAGTGAGAAGAGAAGAAGATCTGAGAGACTTTCCTCATCTGCAGTACAGGGACCAGTCAGTCACTTTGCATTATGTCAAACTGAGAAAGATGAATCAGCCCTGGGCATCCCATACTGACATCAGAGCCACTGTTTACTGCAAGCAGATATTATTCATGAGAACAGATATTTCCCAGAGGCAGAAAACAGGTGCTATTAACAGTGTGTGTCAGTCTCTGAAGTCTGGGTTTTGTAAAATAAACCTAATAGTGTGTTTTATCTCTTACTGAGAATATTACAACCAATAGAAAACTCTAAAAAACATTCAATTGAAGATAAAATGAAATCTAATTCACAGAGAAAACGACCTACACAGACATGAACGTGGAGCTTTTCTGGCCCTCTCAAGCTCTATAGAATTCATTTATCATAAAGATACATAAATAAAAAAAATTTTATTCCAAGATTGAATCATCAAAAGAGGCCATATGGTCTTGAGCTCAAAGAACTCTGTCCTATTTTTGAGGCTGCTGTTCTTTTGTGTGACCTTTCAGTGCCTCAAACTTGTGAAACTATATTGCCAATTGCATCAAACTTTTTTTTTTTAATCAAACATGTTACATGCAGTTTCACGCACAGAATGTCCACAGAATAATTCTAGGTTTTCAAAGAGTTTATAAAATAGTTGAGAAGCCAGGTCATATCCTAGAAAAGATTAATGTATTATACAGACGAGTCTAAATACCAAATGAATGAGTTAGTAAAAGAGGGCATTACATTTGGAAAAGCCTGTACAGGAGAATATTTTACATAAGAGTCTCTCTCCATCTATATTTTGCTGTGTACAGTTCTTTTTCTGGGCGGCAGTTACAAATGACTAAGAAAAATGCTGAGGAAATTTCTTTACAGTTCTTTCTGACCCTGTCTCCTAGAATGGCAGATGAAAGCATGAAAGAAAAAAATAAAAATCTAAGAGCGGTTTTTTTTTCCTCATAAAGCTCCATGAATAAAAAAAGGTGCTATATAAGCATAGATACTCTGAATTTATCATGTACCCTAAGAGAAAAAATAACACAATCATTAAGGTGTCAATTATTGCCTCATAAATCTCAGCATGGAAACCCAGGAAGGCAATATTAAATCTCAAATGAGCCAATAAAAATTTAATAAAGATGGCACTGAACTCCTCCACAAGTAAACAGACTCAAAGATAATATTCTGAATTAGAAAGAGGAAAGCCAGATACGTCAACAATAAGCTTATGAGGGAAAATTAGAATATCTGTTGACTTCACAGGACAGCAGCCAACAGGCTGCTTTATGCGAATGTCATTGTCAACCAAGAATGGATGCAACTTAAGGATATCAAGAAAAGAGGTTAAATAATGTGATGAAAACCCCAAGATGAAGTATGAAGGTGATTTCTATGTATGCTTATTTTGTTTTTAGAATAAGGTATATTTAATCATGTTGGAAAGAATCACCTATGATTTTATTTTATTCTCAACTTCTCAATGAAAATGTTTAGTTCAGGCCTATACTCTTAACGTATTTTATTAAAGTCCCACATGAGCACCATGCAATAATTAGTTTCCCCGATGAGTTCACTCAACTATCAACCTTTATGAGTACTTATGGCTTTATGGTGTGGTTTGATGTCTTTTTTATTTTTTGAAAACAAATGGCATTTAAATGCCCTTCAAAAATTGGTAGGTGATATAAGTAAGCTGGAAAAATAAGACCATCATGGGCTCTTTTCTTTTTTTTTTTTTTTTTTGAGACGGAGTCTCGCTGTGTCGCCCAGGCTGGAGTGCAGTGGCCGGATCTCAGCTCATTGCAAGCTCCGCCTCCCGGGTTTTTACGCCATTCTCCTGCCCCAGCCTCCCGAGTAGCTGGGACTACAGGCGCCCACCACCTCGCCCGGCTAGTTTTTTGTATTTTTTAGTAGAGACGGGGTTTCACCGTGTTAGCCAGGATGGTCTCGAACTCCTGACCTCGTGATCCGCCCGTCTCGGCCTCCCAAAGTGCTGGGATTACAGGCTTGAGCCACCGCGCCCGGCCCATGGGCTCTTTTCTAACAAACATGTTGATGAAATGATAAGCAGAATGATGTTACCCATATGATACCTAGTAAGACACCATGGAGCATCCTAGTTTTATTCAAGTACTGCCCAACTAATGCAATTTATGTCCTGAATGTGCATTAGAATATCCTGAATTTCAGTGGCCTGTTAACAGGTAAACAGTGCCACAGAAAACACAGCACTGGGTAGAGGAAAGTGGGTAGAGGAAAATCCCCTGAGCTTCAACGATCTTAGATGAGGTCTTGCTTTGATTTTCTATTTTATATATATTTCATGTTAAAATATCTGGCCGGGCATGGTAGCTCACGCCTGTAATCCCAGCACTTTGGGAGGCCAAGAGGTGGGCAGATCACGGGGTCAGTAGTTTGAGACTAGCCTGACCAACATGGTGAAACCCTGACTCTACTAAAAATACAAAAATTAGCCAGGTGTGGCGGTGCATGCCTGTAATCCTAGCTACTAAGGAGGCTGAGGCAGGAGAACCACTTGAACCCGGGAAGCAGAGGTTGCAGTGAGTCGAGATCACACCACTGCACTCCAGCCTGGCAACAGAGCAAGACTCTGTCTCAAATAAATAAATAAAAATAAAATATCTTATGTATAATTATTTAACAACATGATTTGTTCTAATCTATGCAAGACAATGTCAATATTAATATCTATGATTTGGATCCTTTGAAAAGTAATTTAAATTTAAATATTTAAAGAACAGTTTGGCACAATATAGATCATGCTTACTTATATATTAGTCTGTTCTTTACTTGAAAATACCCCTAAACTACTTAAATAACCATACAGAACATGTACCACATGCTTGTGTTTGCATTTTATCTCTTCTTCTATACTCTAACGGTCCTTCAGGGCAGGTCCTCTCTTTCTCATGCCTAATTCAATTTTGTGTCCCTGAACTGCCTAGCACAGAACCCTCCATGCAGAGTGAATATTCAATACATACCTGTACAAGTATAGTCAGAGAAGCTCTTATTACAACACAGCATTCTATATAAAGAATCAATTTCTGTGTTCCCAATAGGTTGTTCATAATAACAATATTTGCTTGATCTAGTTATTAAGACTTCCCATAAATGAGCCTATATAACAACAAAATATTTCTGTTCTCTGGTTGTGTGCTTTAAAATTTCAATTAACCAGAATTCAGATTCTCCCACTTAGCAGCTGTTTATTCTGCATTCCAATTCTTAAAAGCAAGTTAATCACAGAAAAAAAAGATACAAGTGTTGATTAAAAATAATTTTGTATCAGTTATACATTCAGCCTAAAACTATCTATTTGATGGTTTTATTATGCTTTTAAATGATTATTCAAGTTTTCAACAATGACCTTAAAGCATCACAAACACTCAAATTATTTTTTAAAAAATCATATATTTAATAAGGAAATAAAGTAGGTTAGTATAGTTCAGAATTTTTTTAAAAAATTAAGAATGAAGATAAAAGAGTCTTCTAATTAGCTTTTAAGTTAGCAAAAAATGTTCAATTAACCACTAACATATAAGTTAACTGCCTGAAATATTTCACTTGACTATGGTTTATTTTACTATGAAAACATCAATACACCATTAGCCACAGACCTTCAATAACTAGAGGCCCTTGCCCCCAACTCCACCTCTTATCTGCCTATTTGGATCAAGGGGTGTTGATGTTAATGGCTGAAGAAATTTAACAGCCTCCAGGACAATCTCCTGTTTAACACGGAATGAAGTGACATTCCCTTTCCTGGAGATAGACAAAAAGCTCAGAAAAAAACATTTAACTTTTAATGTCACCTTGTTCAAGAGCTTCTGGCAACAATCACCTCCTTCTAGCAAGCCTCCAGCTCCATCTTGGCTCAGCAGCTGCCCCGCCATCTTCTCCTCCCCTTTCCTACTTTGGTGACCACCATTCTACCTGTACCTTTTTCTATCCTGCTTGCCCCTCCACCCTCACCCTTGAGATCGCCCCCATTCCACTTAATTTCTACTCGCGCCCGATCAAACTTGAGTCTAGTGAACCACTCTGGCTTATCAACATTTTAACGGCACAGATGCCTTTGCAAATGATTCCTCCAATATCCTAAGAGAATTTAATGCAATGCTCAAAAGATCTATGCAGGTGGTAATGTAAGATATAAAATACATGGTTGCCTCATCTGTCTGTTTAAAAAAAAAAGACACTACCCAAATAACTTTGAACTTAGAAATGTATCAGAAAACATCAATGATTATTTTGATAGTCTATGTTTAAAGCCTTTGAAAGTCATTTTAAAAATAATTTTGAAAATACTTGTATCTAAATAAAGTATGACAATGTGTCTTATTTACTTAGTACCTATGTGTATAAATCATTGTGTAAGACACTGTCAGGACATGAGGATGATTGAATACATGAGATCTGTACATTAAAAAATCCCAATTAAAGGTAGAAAACACTTGTTCTACGTAGAGATACGTAGAACAAGTGTTATAAGGCACATGAGATTACATCCAGCTATAAGAGTTGATCAAATGGCATTTGAGACGGCACTTGAAAAATTTAGGTAGATAGCTTGGTGAGAAGGAGCAAAAGAAATGGCATGAGAAGGAAAGCCACCAAGGTGGAAAATCACAGATCATACTAAGAGAATGGTGAGCAGTCCAATTTGGCTAGAAAACTGTGTAAGAAAAAGGACTATGCCCCGCTCTGCATGCTGAACACGGGGTTTCTGACAAACTCATAAGAGAACTAAAGCTTCAGGGGTAGAATAGAATGCCAGAGGAAAGAGGGGTGCAGAGATAGAAGATGGTCAAGAACAGGTAACTATCAGGCATACCTACATTTAGAGGGCCTTAATGTCCTTGAAACTGCTCAGGAAAAAATGGGACTATTGTTAAGCACCAGATTCTTTAATGAGAGCCACATGGGAAAAAAAAAAAGAATATTAATCTAAAACAAAAGGAATAAATTATTCAATATGTCAAATTCTAAATATCAGTATGTGAGAACGTCATTTAGCTATCACTAAAGACATTTCTTATTCTGTTGAGAAGATAAACTATTTTTTGTTATTAACTTCTATCTAGAATGATGGTGAATTCTATAACTCATTTCAAAACAATGAATGATAAGGCAGGAGTCTGTTTAACTAAGCTACCTAATTCACATAGACAAAAAGGTTTTCATGAAGACCCGCACATGAGGTGCATAAATCTAAAAGATCTACCAAGTTCAGTTAAGCAGAATGCAAATAACAACAAAAACTGTATCAGTAGCATTTTCCATTAGACTTAAAGGTAGGAAGAACTTCTAGTCAATACACTGCATCTAGTTTACCGACCTCTAAGGGTAGAAAGCATGGCTCAATCATCTTCGAATCCCAGAAGTTTGGCATAGTATCTGGTTACTTAGGCTTCCCTATAAACGTTTTATGAATAAGAAAAATGAAGAAAGAAGGAGGACCTAATAAGTAGTATTTCAGATTCACACAGCATTGGTTGTGTTGTCATAAAACACAATGTGCTCATGAATAATGCTCAAATTATGTCCTTCATAGACAATGAACCATCAGAGAAAGACTGAGCTACACTTACTAAACTATGTTTTCTAAGGTCTGACAATGTACAAATAGATATTTTAAAATAATTTTAATATGCATTAGAACTAAAGGTTTTTCTTTCCACTTAATTCTAAAATTAACTAACTAGAATACATATGTCTGTATTTTGAACATCTCACTTAGTTGATGAACTGGAATATATCCCAATCTTTGAAGATTTTCTTTGATTTTTTAAACTATATACTGAATTCTAAAAGTCGTAATTCTGGAAATTTTCATAAGGAATGAAAGCCACTGCTTAACATACTGTAATAGTTGACTGCCTGATAAGACATGAAGATGATTCTTGATACCTTTATGGTTTCAGTGGGCACTCCAGGCTCTGGAACTTTATCCAAGTAAGTGGTCAAGTCTTGATCGACATGTTCAAACACTAAAGTTAGTTTGGTTTCTCTGTCTGTTCGTGACACTGTGCACACATCAAACAACCTAGAAGAAAAAACAAAGAGGTTAAGTAGGTGGCAATAAGCAAAGAAGTAACCTGTATGTTTTATACATATTGCTCAATTTGGTCTCATAATAGAAAAAACAAAAGGCCAGTGTTGATCATTTCTTATCATCATATGTAAAAATACCAAATGAGATCTGATACTTTAATAAAAATATGAAGTTCAGGAGAGGGGAACTCAGAGTGTGTGGTTAAGCACGAGAACATCTATAGTAACAATGAGAAAACAACGCCATTGGAGCACAAGAACGCTTGGAGAGTTTTCTTAGTTAGGACCTTAGATAGAACTTGCCAATGGGGATAATTTCAAAAACTTGATGTCTAGGCAAAATATATTTCTTCTTAGCTCACAGTTTGAGAATTATTAAAGATAGATTGAGCATCCTTTGGAGATGCTGAAGGCTGTAATCAAGATTTTCCTGGAATTTAAGGTGTCACAACCACATCTGTGAAAACAAATATGATGGAATATGGAGAAATTTTTAGTTTATTTCTAAGACAGCCCTTATCCTGCTGAGTCAAATCATTCCCTGGAAAGGGCACACATTCTTAGTTTTTAAAATTCCAAAGCCATGTTAATCAACATTGTGAAATTTAAACATTTTCTTTTTCGGGGGTAGGGGGACCTGTATTGGTAAACTATATTGCCCTTAAATAATAAAGCAACAGATTAACAAATATTTTGGATGGGTGAATCCAGTTTCTTCCATAAAAATCTTCAAATAAGTTGAAATTTAAGTTTTAAAAACTAAGCCTTCAGGAGTCAAAAGAATATTCAAGCCAAAGGACAAAATTTCCTTTAGTTTCAACCAAAGTACACTATTTAGCACAACAGATTCTCAACAAATGTTTGAAGAATTAAACTACCCATAAATAAGCTATAGGTACATTTCTTAACAAGAATGTAATATAAATACTAAGAAAAAGCTAATAAAATACTATTCATATTACTTTCTTTAATTTTTTTTAAAAAATTGAATAAATGCCTTCTTCAAAGAAACTAACTATAAATGTGCACAGAGTTCAATAACGAATGCACAGGGTTGACTATCAATTATGCTGCTTATATATTACCTCCCTTAATTTTTAAAAATTATATTTTAAGTTCTGGGATACATGTGCAGAATGTGCAGGTTTGTTACACAGGTATACATGTGCTATGGTGGTTTGCTGCACCCTTCAACCGTCATCTACATTAGGTATTTCTCCTAATGCTATCTCTCCCCTAACCGCACCCCCCCCACCGCCCCCAACAGGCCCTGGTGTGTGATGTTCTCCTCCCTATGTCCATGTGTTCTCATTGTTCAACTCCCACTTATGAGTGAGAACATGTGGTATTTGGTTTTCTGTTCCTGTGTTAATTTGCTACAATGATGGCTTCCAGTTTCACCCATGTCCCTGCAAAGGGCATGAACTCACATCCTTTTTTATAGCTGCATAGTAGTCCACGATGTATATGTGCCACATTTTCTTTATCCAGTCTATCACTGATGGGCATTTGGGTTGGTTCCAAGTCTTTGCTATTGTGAACAGTGCTGCAATAAACATATGTGTGCATGTGTCTTTATAGTAGAATGATTTAGAATCCTTTGGGTATATACTCAGTAATGGGATTGCTAGATCAAATGGTATTTCTGGTTCTAGATCCTTGAGGAATTGCCACACTGTCTTCCACAATGGTTGAACTAATTTACACTCTCACCAACAGCGTAAAAGCATTCCTGTTTCTCCACATCCTCTCCAGCATCTGTTGTTTCCTGACTTTTTAATGATTGCCATTCAAACTGGCAGGAGGTGGTATCTCATTGTGGTTTCGACTTGCATTTCTCTAATGACCAGTGATGATGAGCTCTTTTTACATATGTTTGTTGGCCACATAAATGTCTTCTTTTGAGAAGTGTCTGTTCATATCCTTCACCCACTTTTTGATGGGGTGGTTTCTTTCTTGTAAATTTGTTTTAAGTTCCCTGTAGATTCTGGATATTAGCCCTCTGTCAGATGGACAGATTGCAAAAATGTTCTCCCATTCTGTAGGTTGCCTGTTCACTGATGATAGTTTCTTCTGCTGTGCAGAAGCTCTTTAGTTTAATTAGATCCCATTTGTCAATTTTGGCTTTTGTTGCCATTGTTTTTGTTGTTTTAGTCATGAAGTCTTTGCCCATGCTTCTGTCCTGAATGGTATTGCCTAGGTATTCTAGGGTTTTTATGGTTTTAGGTCTTACGTTTAAGTCTTTAATCCACCTTGAATTAATTTTTGTATAAGGTGTAAGGAAGGGGTCCAATTTCAGTTTTCTGCATATGGCTAGCCAGTTTTCCCAACATCATTTATTAAATAGGGTATCATTTCCCCATTGCTTGTTTTTGTCAGGTTTGTCAAAGATCAGAAGGTTGTAGATATGTGGCATTCTTTCTTGTTTTTCTTTATTTTTTGGTGATGGAGTTTCGCTCCTGTTGCCCACGCTGGAGCGCAATGGCACCATCTTGGTTCACCACAACCTCCGCCTCCCAGGTTCAAGCAATTCTCCTGCCTCACCCGAGTACTACTTACACCCAAGTGGCTGAGATTGCAGGCATGGGCCACCATGCCCAGCTAATTTTGTATTTTTAGTAGAGACAGGGTTATTTCATGTTGGTCAGACTGGTCTCGGAACTCCCGACCTCAGGAGATCTGCCCACCTCAGCCTCCTAAAGTGTTGGGATTACAGGTGTGAGCCACCATGCCCGGCCATGTGGCATTATTTCTGAGGCATCTGTTTTGTTCCATTGGTCTATATATTTGTTTTGGTACCAGTACCATGCTGTTTTGGTTACTGTAGCCTTGTAGTCTAGTTTGAAGTCAGGTAGCATGATGCCTCCAGCTTTGTTCTTTTTGCTTAGGATTGTCTTGGCTATATGGGTTCTTTTTTGGTTCCTTATGAAATTTAAAGTATTTTTTTCTAATTCTGTGAAGAAAGTCAATGGCAGCTTGATGGGGATAGCACTGAATGTATAAATTACTTTAGGCAGTATGGCCATTTTCACAATACTGAGTCTTTGTGTCCACGAGCATGGAATGTTTTTCCATTTGTTTGTGTCCTCTCTTATTTCCTTGAGCACTGGTTTGTAGTTTTCCTTAAAGAGGTCCTTCACATCCCTTGTTGGTTGTAGTCCTAGGACCTCTGCTAAACTTTTAATGCCTTGCTGGTTCACCATGTCATCCTACTGCATTTCTGGGCTTTATGGACCCCACATTTGGTATTTCTCTGTGAATCTATACTAAATTTTAAAGGAAACTAAAAACAAACAAATAAACAACAACAAAAAACACCAAAAAAAAAAAAAAAAAAACCCCACTACTGTAATTAGGTTACATCTGGCA
Source organism: Mandrillus leucophaeus (assembly GCF_000951045.1). Taxonomy (NCBI): domain Eukaryota; kingdom Metazoa; phylum Chordata; class Mammalia; order Primates; family Cercopithecidae; genus Mandrillus; species Mandrillus leucophaeus. The sequence goes on along the minus strand of NW_012106086.1, from coordinate 1,015,394 downwards.
GGTCAAAAAACAGAACACCAACAACTACACACACTTCGTAGCCAGATGCACACTTCTTTTTAATTATGGGCAGTTTGGGGTGAGTCATACAACTCCATTGAAATTAACCAGAATCCACTGAAAATTTTTTCCTCACATTTATCTACTTCCAACATTCTGGTTTTTAAGTTTTAATATCCATTCCTAAACTTAGTATTTTCCCCTAATGTTACTTATTCTGGAAAATTATTCCAATAAAGTAAAAATTCCTAACAGATTTATTAAAGATAGTACCATAAATCATAATAAGTTCCACACTCTAAAAATATGATTGCTATCATGCATGGATTTAATATGTGGAAAGTTTATCAAAACAGTTCTTTTGGCTTGAAAATTCAAGATAACTACAATTATTCACAGGCTTTTAAAAGCCAGTTTATTGATATTAAATCCACATACTTGGACAACTTCACTCTTTTCTTCCTATTGAAGAAGAAAATGGAGTTCCACAATCTCCAACTTTCTTTATATCTGCACCTTGTATTTTTGTAATAAAATAAAAGAGCAGTGAACCAAAAATGGCATGTCCCTAAAGTCAAATACAAACACAGAGCTGTTTCATACTATGACCACTTCAGTTGTGTTTCTGAAACATTACTTTACAAATATTTCGCATTATAATTAATACATTTAGTGAAAAAATTACATTGCTTACCACTACCTGGAATTAATAGTAATTTTAGTAACTCCAGTTCTTACTGCATTTACAGTTTATCATATACATAAACGATATTATAGTAATTTCCACAAGAAAAAAAATTCTGATGGGGGCATAACTGGAGAATAAAGTGATCCTAAAACACTGCTGAAACAAAAAGTCATCTGCCCCCTAGACCGTTGTCTTAGAAGTTACCTAACAACCCTGGCAGTATGCCCTGTTGCTTCATCTCACTGAAACCGTTTTCAAGCACTCTTTGCATGACACAATTTAAAAATAACATCTAACCCACCCAAGTTGCTTTCCTCAGAGTTATACTGCTCTCTTCAAAATATTAAGACTCATTGATGCCACCTGCAGCAACTGGACTCCAGGCCTCAGTTTCAGTGGATGCTCAAGATAGGAAAGGTGAGCTCACTGAAGCCACTATTAATTGTCCTAAATAATAAACCTTAGAGAAAAAGCACTCATTTCAATCGGTAGTTTTTAAAACATGAAATTTTAAAGAGATGTGTAACAGTCCATAGAGCAGAACATTTTCATGTAAATTTTAATGTATATACTTGCATACTCTTAAAAAACGGTATTAGGTAGAAGTGACTCCTCCAGGTTCAAGGAAATAATCCTTTTTAATTTCTAACTTCATTTGGGAAATGGAGCATATTAGAGACTCCTCAAGACATTCACAAATGGCATTAAGGGACATCAAAGTCCTAAGGATGCCTGTAAGATACTCTCTTTTTTGGCTCCAGTGCTGGCTAGCCATCATCCACATCCTACAGACCCAGTACTCCATGGAAGACATCTGGGGAAATATTGCTCTTCACTAAACCATGAAATTTTGTCTGACTTAAATTATGTCTGATTAACGGTTAGCAAACATTATTGTAGTAAAAATTAACAGTTACATTAGTCACAATGCGTAGGAAATGCATTTTGAATCAACGGTTGTAAACATTAATCTTAGAAATGTTAGAATATAATATTTATGATGCTTTTCTGTCTATAATGACTCCCTCTGGAATTGCCCCAAATCAAATAATAGTCACTTTGGTGGGCATTACAGAGAAAACAGAAACTTTACTTTTATTTATTTATTTATTTTGTAAGATGGAGTCTCACTCTGTTGCCCAGGCTGGAGAGCAGTGGTGCAATCTCGGCTCACTGCAACCTCCTGGGTACAAGCGATTCTCCTACCTCAGCCTCCCGAGTAGCTGGGACTACAGGCACATGCCACCATGCCTGGTTAATTTTTATATTTTTAGTAAGGATGGGTTTCACCATGTTGGCCAGGCTGGTCTCGAACTCCTGACCTCAAGTGATCCGCCTGCCTTGGCCTCCCAAAGTGCTGGGATTACAAGCATGAGCCATTGTGCCTGGCCAGAAACTTTAATATAACAAATGAGTTTCATATAAAACAACTGAGCTAAACATGAATTAAAATCCCTGGTATTTGGCTAGAGATAAACAATCTGTAATATATTTATATAAATCAATAAGGAATGTGGCTAGGCTACCTAGAACTCCTATACTTGTAAAACAAAAGAGTCAGACAGATCTGAACATTTGAATGTAAAAACTGGAAAACAGACTGGAGGTGGTGGCTCATGCCTGTAATCCCAGCACTTTGGGAGGCTGAGGCAGGCGGATCATGAGGTCAGGAGATCGAGACCATCCTGGCTAACATGGTGAAACCCCGTCTCTATTAAAAATACAAAAAAATTAGCTGGGCATGGTGGTGGGCACCTGTAGTCCCAGCTACTCAGGAGGCTGAGGCAGGAGAATGGCATGAACCTGGGAGGTGGAGTTTGCAGTGAGCCGAGATTGTGCCACTGCACTCCAGCCTGGGTGACAGAGCGAGACTCCGCCTCAAAAAAAAACTGGAAAATAACTTCAACTGCATGATTCCTTACATTGACCAACATTTTAAGACTTTCTAAATCCCCTTTTTTTTTTGCTAGATGATCTGTAACCTGACAAAAATACCATTTCAAGAATTACATGACAGCAGTTCCATAAGAAAAATGCAATCACAAAGTACTGAATATGAACAAAATATCTCAGATGACTTTTAAAGGAAAGGAAAATTACCATTAAATATTTGTCCATTAGAGCTTAGCATAATGTGATCCAAGTGAATGTTCAAAAAGTAAAAGTGCAAACTGGTTATCAGCACTAACTAAGGCTATGCATTCAGTTTAGCTGTGCAAAATGCAATCCAAAAAAGGCAGATAGGTCGTTATCATTTCACAATTAAGTTGGCCAAGCCCCTAACTCTCCCACAAAGTAAGTTCTCTTGCTGTCTCTATTGTCCTGACCCGCCAGCTGCAGGGCAGAGAACAAGGCTTGCAGTCCAGCACAGCACTCAGCTTTCCAGCTGTCCTAGTGATGTAATTATCTAATAACAAAATATCTCTGTGAATTAACTCTGCATCCTACCCATTGTAATTCTTAATGACTACTTCCTGTTCATGTTCTCAATTTAACTTGCTCTTCTGGAACTATTGCATAGGCAAGTTGCCTTCATCTAATGGATGGGATTACATCCAATAGGTTTGGGATTTCCAAAGATTACAATTTACAAAGGTCTCCCAAACAACATGCTTTGTAAACACAAGCCCTGCCTTTCTATTGTGGTTACAATAAAAGGGAAATCTGTATTATTTGCTGTGATTAAACTTTGACCCGTTCACAGGAAGTTCTATGAGGATTTTTTTCCGGTCACTTTTTTCCCCCCATTCCCTTGAATGTTTGGACATCAAATAGTTCAAGAGCTGAGAGATGTCTGGCACAGCTACCTAAGGGCCACAACAAAATTTTATTTGAACTAGAGCCAGTATTTGGAATCGAGAAGAATTATTTTAAATATCTAATCTCCTCCTCTTAAGTGCATGAAGCATATTCTGTGGCTAGGGCTTGTATGCAGCAAATTTACGTTCCCACATCTCACTAGCCCTACATTACTGGATATGGGCCACTGTATTCTCTGTTTTGCTCATTAAATATGGACTCTGTGTGCACTTATTCTCAACCAGCACCGAATGGTATAGCTCCAGGAGTATTTGCCACCAACAATAACGTGCATGTTGCTAGAAGCAAACTGTGATTTCAGCAGCACCCATAAACATTTACCAGCATCTACCACGTGCAGGTGCTATACTCAGTTTTAGAGTTTCCAATAGATATGACAGGTATTGTTTTTAAAAGCTTTACTATCTAGTTGTGGGAAAGAAGACTTAGAAGTAAAAATGCAGGTAATGATATATGGCTATGTATTAGTACCAAATAAATTCCATAAACAGTGTATAACTTTATATATCACATCAAAGTAAATTCATTCTACATCCTATTAAGTAAACCACAGATGGTCTCTGCCTTTCCATCCATTTACCTCTCCTGGAAGCCCACCCTTATTTTCTGTTGAGGAACTACTCCTGTCCTAGAATCTGGCAATCTGGTTTTAACAGCAGGGGCCCAGGGATGGCATGTGAATAAGCCTGGATTGAGTGACGATGAACGATTCAGAGGTGGGCAGGAGCATGAGAATCAGTCCCAGAAATTTTGCTAAGACTTCTGGGAGAGTAAAACTCTCTTTTACTGGGATTATCAAACTGGCAAAATCTCAGCCTGCAGCTACTGATGGCTGTCTTTGCCACCATTTTAGTGAACCTACTATGGGATGCAGAAGACGGCCAGAACAAGGGACAGTGGGCAAGAGATTCCGGAAGACATTATTTACACATCTGGGCCCACTGTGTTTGATCTACCCCTGGATTTATTAATTATGTGAGTCACTAAAGTCAGTGTTTTGCTTATCCAGCTTGAGTTAGGTTTTTATTACTTGCAACAAAAAATTGTCCGAAGACATCTATAAATATTTTGAAATGATTAAATGAATTAAAAACATCAATATCTGGCCTCAAATACGTCTTACAGAGTAGATACAATGAGGGAAGCTCAAGCACAAAAGAAGTAGCAGTGTCCTCAAAGTGACTGTCCCAGTTCTCTGACTTGGCTGGGAGTCTATTCACCTTAAATGGCTCCTCCATTCGCATGTCCACTGGGCAAAAGTAGCCGACCGCAGAGAACCAGATTAATTCATCCTTCCCAAGGAGCCAGGCAGCTTCCTCTCAGACCCTACTTGAGGTTCCTGGTCTGACCACAGAGACATTGGATGGAGAAAAGCACAGAAGGAAGAAGACAGGCAGACAAGGTTATCATAAACAGGAATATAAAACCTAGAGTAGAAAAAAACTCAATGGTAAGAGGAAGCAAGGAGAAAAAAGAAGAACTTAAAAATAATACAAAGATACAGGGTTCAATTAATTTAAAGGTTGAATCCAGTGTGTAGAGGTGTGTTCTCCTGAAGTCTTCAATTAAACAACCCCTTTCCCACTAGCTGCTGCTGAAAAGTGGAAAAGGACAGGGATGTCAAACCAACTCAAGAGCAGAGAAATCCTTTGTATTTAACTGTTAAGTTTATGGCTGCTATTATCTGACATGGGAAGGCAAAGTCAACATCACTTATTTACTAAATCATTTTATTCCTATAGCCTTTAAGAGAGTATTCATAAGAAAATTTCATCGTTTATCTTCTTTCCATCTTTAGAGTTGCTATTAATCTAGTTTCACCTTCTATCTATATAGACCTGGCACTGTGGCTCTATGAGTTAATATCTTCTGAATCTGTTAACCAAAAAATGTTTTACATGTGGAAAGGGAATCCCCTAGGCAAGTTTACAAGATGTGACTCTTGCACTACAGTAAATTTTGAAAATAGAGCAAACAGTGAAACTATGTATATGGAAACACATTCCTACCACACGATCAGCAACAGAACTGATGTACTATTGCTGGGCCTGAAACAAGCTATTTAGGATGGCTTAATGGGTATATGGGATGCCTATGTACAGCTCTCCTCATTCAAGATAAATTCCTGAACTGGACATTAAATAATAGAATTCTAACTTCTTCCATAGTCCTACAGCAAGCATTACAGGCATGTCTACATCATCAAACACAATTCTTCAAATTGCTAATGCATTTCATCTGAATGAAAGGCAGAGCGAAGAGTAAGGCTGTAGCATCACTCTGTTATGCTAACTACATGTGATTATGGGAAAAAGAAAAATATTGCTTTAGAGCTGCCACAAAGAAGGCATATCATAAAATGTGATTTGTTGTCTTGCAGGGAAGAGAATGGTAGCAGGGGCAAAATGCTTGATAAGTGAACTCTGAGTCACTAACCATGTGGATCATTATCTCCCCAAAGACAAGAGAAAGAAAACAGCTGAACAATAGCTGTTTCCAGTAGGCAACTAAACGATAATCAGTTGATACGTCTGATGAGGCCAGTTCCAATACAAAGCAGTTTTGGAAGTTCAAAGAGAATACAGTCAACTCTACAAAAAGAAGAAACCTGCCAATGGAGAAAATTAGGAACTATTAGGTCTAGATTAGAATAAAGAACAATTCACCAACCTCAGCTATAGGTCAGGAATGGGGCACTGTTTACCTCTTGAGGTCTCCAACTAGATATGATGAACTTCTATTCTTTCCTTAACAGTTACCTACAATCAGCCACTTCATAAAAATAAATATGATGGACAAAATAAGGGCCTAACAAGAGTGAATGGATTGAGAGACCTCAAAACCTGTGGCATTTGGTGAGAGAATGCGGTGAGGGGAACGCACGTCCCAAACCCTACTGGCAGGTCAGAGATGACAGATTAGCAAACTGAAGATAGCCTTAAACTGGTGGTGCCTGTTTGTGTTTTGCTTATTCTTTTCTTTCAATTCTCAATGGCACCCACAGCTGTGTCTGATACATAGCAGGTGTCCAATAAATATTTATTGAATAAATGAAATTTTTCTACATTATAACTTAGGGAAAAGTCAAAGTAAAATAAAGTAAAAGTGAGGATACTTCGAGATGTCATTAGGAAAGTGTGGCATTCTGAGTAAGCCACATTCTGTAACTGCTGTTAAATGAAGACTCAAACACTAAAATATTGTATTTACTAATTAAAAAATCCTAACAACTGTATGAGATGGTACTCATTTTAGAGACGAAGATAGACATAAATGTGCACTGAATGATGACGCTGTGAAGGTAAACAAATATTCACTGCGGCATCATTCATGATAGCCCAAAACTGGAAATAACCCACATGACCATTAACTTATGAATGCATAAACGAAGTGTGGTATATCCATACAATGAAATACTCTTTAGTAACAGAAAGAAATGAAGAACGAATACATGTACGACATGGATAAACCTTAAAGAGATTATGCTAAGAGAAACGAGCCAGTCACAAAAGGCTACATATTCCATGATTTCATTTATATGAAATATTCAGAACAGGCAGATCTATAGAAATTGAAAGTGGATTCGTGGTTGCCTGGGACAATGGGCGGTGGGAGAATGTGGAGGAATGGGGACTGATAATGTGTACTGGGTTTCTTCTTAGAGTGATGAAAATTTCCTAAATTTAGATCATGGTGATAGTTGTGCAACTCAGTAAGTATACTGACCTGAAGTCTTACACAGGTGCATTTTATGGTATGTAAATTATATCTCAATGAAGCTGTTTAAAAACAAAAAAAGGAAAGCAACAGTGGTAGAGAGGTTTAATACTTTGCCTAAAGTATAAAGACAGTAAGTGGTGGAGATGGGCTTTGAAATCAGACTGTCTGGCTCCAGAATCTGATTTTCTAACCACTCTGTTATTCTGCCTGTGAATGCAGCACACCATTTGGAGCTGCTGTAAAGCAGGGGTCAGTGATGGGGAGACTCTGTGACAAATGAGGCACCCTGCTGACAGGCACTGTGGGAACGCCAATGCCAAAATGTTTTTGGTAAATTTAGAGATCCCAATACATACTTTACATGGTGGGCTGAAAAGAAGAAGTTCAGAAAATTCACAGGAAAAATTTTAAAAAGTGAAGGCTGCTGATATCCCAAACCCTCTTACATTCTTCCTTTGATTAGTTAGAAAAATGACACACTTCAATTCACCCGACAGAGCTTGAAAAAGAGATTCTGATCTCAGAAATAAGTGAGTTAAGTATATTTTTAAAAGCAAAGCGAACAGCTCTGGCTTAAGTCAGATAGAGTGTGGAACATTCTGGACAACTTTCAACATTCAGTTCTCTGTCCATTTCTGACCTGTGAAAGCCCTGTTCTCCAGCTTTGGGCCTCTCTTGAGGAAAAATGACTAAGCAGCCAAAACTAGGCAGCCGCCTGTAATGAAGACTGTCTGCTGTGTCTTAGAAGAAAGCCAACCAAGCTTTACCTACACTGTAAGCCAAAAACCTTTCATAATCACATCCTTAATAGGTGAGTAAATTTATCCCAGCACTAATTCACTCAGGTACTTATGATTAGGTACTGATCTAATAAAACAACCACTGAAGTTAGTTCCTTTTAAGGAAACTTTTGATCATAAACATAGGAGAAAATGTTAAACCTTAGTAACTTAAAGAAACACAAATGAAAACCTCAGTGAAACATTAAACCTTTCAAATTGGGTTAAAAAAAACTTGTTTAATGATAAAACTGCACAACGCTTGTTTATGAAAATGAGCCTACATCACTATGGGAATACAAACTGATATACACCTTTCTGGAGAATAATCTGGTTGTGTGTGTGTGTGTGTATATATACACACATATATATAAATAATCTGGCTATGTGTATATATATAGTATATATACACATACACACATGTATATATACACACACACACACGCATTATATATGATATGTATGATATATAATGCGTATGTGTGTGTATATATATAATGTGGCTCTCAAATGATACTGATACATCTTTATTGAAAATGGAAAGACATTCACAATATATTATTTTTTTAAATGCAAGTTTCAAAAGAGTGTGTACAGTATGATTCCATATATGTAAACATAATGGCAGAAAGATAAATCAAGACATGGCTGGGCGCAGTGGCTCACCCCTGTAATCCCAGCACTCTGGGAGGCCGAGGAGGGTGGATCACTTGAGGTCAGGAGTTCAAGACCAGCCTGGCCAGCATGGTGAAACCCTGTCTCCACAAAAAATGCAAAAATTAGGTGGGTGTGGTGGCACATGCCTGTAATCTCAGCTACTCAGGAGGCTGAGGCAGGAGAATCACTTGAACCTGGGAGGCGGAGGTTGCAGTGAGCAGAGGTTGTGCCTCCACACTCTAGCCTGGGCAACAGAGTAAATAAGACCCCATCTCAAAAAAAAAAGGATGTAGCCAGTGGTTATTTCTGGGTGACAAGATTTTGGGATGGTTGTTTTCTGCTATTTGCTCATCTAAACTTTCTACTGTGAGAATCTATTAATTTTTAACAAGAAAAAAATCATTATTTAAAAAATAAAGGCCAGGCGTGGTGGCTCATGCCTGTAATCCCAGCACTTTGGGAGGCTGAGGCGGGCAGATCACGAGGTCAGGAGATCGAGACCATCCTGGTTAACACGGTGAAACCCCGTCTCCACTAAAAATACAAAAATTAGCCCGGCGTGGTGGCGGGCGCCTGTAGTCCCAGCTACTTGGGAGGCTGAGGCAGGAGAATGGCGTGGACCCAGGAGGCGGAGCTTGCAGTGAGCCAAGATTGCGCCACTGCACTCCAGAATGGGTGACAGAGCGAGACTCCGTCTCAAAACAAAAAACAAAAATAAAAAATAAGAATCATAAAAGCTTATTTTTCAATTCAGATTTTTTTCTCCTACCACTCATGTACTTTTCTTCCATCTGTTCCTCTGAATTAATGAGGAAATCCTAATCATCAATCCTGAAATGCAGTTTTAAAAATTAAACATGTAAAAGACATAAATTCTTTTGTATTTAGAATTGTTTATGCTTGTCCTCTTAGAATATAAATTTTTTGGTTATGGTTTGTTCTCTTAGAATCTTGGAATCTTAAAATATTGTTCTAAGAGAAAAAAATAATATGTATGCATTACTGCCTCATTAAAGTAGGTGCTTTTCAATCCCCTCCCAATATAGAGTGACTTTATAAAAAAGAATATGAGAAAAAATTATTTTTCTGATACTTAGTGAAAAAGGTTAAAGTAACAGACTACCACGAAACAAAAGAGAAACAATGATGGCTCACAAAGTCTTCAGATTACTCTGTTTCTTAAATAAGCCAAAAAAAAAAAAATTCCTGCATGGTAGAATTCAGTGCCCTTTGTAACATAACAAGCTGCAAGCAACCAAAATAATTAAAGCTTGGCCAAAAATAAAGATCCTTATAAAAATTAAAATATAATATCTTATATTTTTAAATTAGATCTATTCCAGCAAAATTTCCGGGAATTACTGTGTTAAGAACTCAGAAAAATTCTAGAAATATATTTTAAGATCACCAATGGCAAACTATATTAAAATATTAGAAAACAGACTGCAGTTGGAGAAGTTGGAAGAACTGGTATTTCTACCAACTTCTAAACTTAGGGATCTAAAATTGGGTTGCTTTGTTCAGGTGGAAACACTTCTAAAAATTAAATTATGATTTGCTGTATTTCTATAAGCCCATTTTATTTTAGAGTTTGATCTTTGTTCTAGAAGTATCTCAGATAATAAGGAAAATGTTTCATGGTGCTAATTAACAGTAATGAAAACTGTGGGAGATAAGAATTTGTAAATGTAACTGCAAGCCATGTCTTGATTTATCTTTCTACCATTATGTTTACATATGTAGAATCATACTGTACACACACTTTCGAAATTTGCATTTAAAAAAATAATATATTGTGAATGTCTTTCCATCTTCAATAAAGATGTATCAGTACCATCATTTTAAGAGCCACAATATATATATATACACACACATACGCATTATGTATCTATTTCAAGGCAGATATTTTCTTTTGCAAAGAACCACAGGAACACCTCATATACTAATAACCTATTAGTCATCTGGTTGCACCATGTAAGTGAATATTTTAGATAACTGATTCTTACCCATCTTGATTCCCTAAAGTATTTTTTAAAATTAAAGTTTTAGTGGAATTCTTGGTCACATGCACTGAACATTTTCTTGACTTTTTAAGCACAATATTATGTTTAGCTGGTAGATGATTCATGGCCATTACTGTTACCATTACATTATAATCATTAAATTCTGCACCATTATTATGATCACTTATTTGAGTGTTTACTAGGTAAGTGCAGATGAGACCAAAAGATCCACAATGAGGTACACTGTAATTAAACTATGAAAACCAAAGACAAAGAGAGAATCTTGAAAGCAGTAAGAGAAAAGCAACTCATCACACACAAGGGATCTGCAATAAGATTAACAGCTACTTCTCATCAGAAACTATGGAGGGCAGAAGACAGTGGGATGGCAATTTGAAAGTGTTGGAAGCAGCCAGGCATGGTGGCTCATGCCTGTAATCTCAACACTTTGGGAGGCCTAGGCAAGAGGACCACTTGAGTCTAGGAGTTTGAAACCTGCCTGGGTAACACAAAGAACCCCCTCCTCTCTACAAAATATATATTTTTTAAATTAACTGGTCATGGCAGCACATGCTTGTAGTCCTAGATACTCAGGAGGCTGCTAAGACAGAAAGATCATTTGGGCCCAGGAGTTTGAGGCTACAGTGAACTATGACTGCACCACTGCACTCTAGCCTGGATGTAAGAATGACACTGTTTCTAATAAATAAATAAATAAGTGCTGGAAGAAAAAAGAAACCTGTTAACCAAGAATTCTATATCTGGCGGAACCATCCTCAAAGATGAAGGCAAAATTAAGACATTCTCAGATAAACAAAAGCTGAGGGAGTTTGTTGCTAATAGATCTGCCCTACAGGAAACGCTAAAGGGAGCCCTTCAGGCCGAAATAAAAGGACACTAAACAGTAACATGGAGCCGCATGAAGAAACAAAGAACACTGGCAAAGGTAACTAACTACATAGGTAAGTGGTTTGTAACTTTTTAAATATGATTTAAAAAACAAATGCATAAGACAGTAATTATAAGTCTATGTTAATGGCCACACAATGTATGAACATGTAATTTGTGACAACAACAGCATAAAGGAGAAAGGACAGAACTGTACAGAAAAAAGTTTTATATACTATTAAAGCTGAAACACTATTAATTCAAACTGGATTGTTACCAGTTGAAGATGTTAATTGTAATATCTGGGGTAACCACTAAAAAATTGTTTTGAAACTGCTCAAATCTTGAGGAACATTTTCTTGAATTTCCTCTTGAATTTACCACTTACAAGCCCCTACAGTGAGCCTGGGACTGTGGCAGGGATTTAATATATGCAAACTTATTGAATCCTTTCAATATCCTTTTCAAGTATATACTATTACTCTTATTTTACAGATGAAGAAGCTAAGATTCATAGAATAATTTGTTCAAGCATGATAGAACAGAGAAAAGAGGCAGAACCAGGATTTAAATAGAAACCTTCACAGGTCTCTCTCCTTCTTGATCTGGACCTTCAATATCAAGATCTTCTGGACCTATTCTCTTCAAAGAGTACTGAGAGGTTGGTAAATCTCCAACTTGTCTCTCCAAAATAGTACTTTCTCCAAACTTCATACCCAGTTATCTCTCAGACAACTTCAACCAATACTCTGAACATCTCAATTTCAAAATGTCTAGAACACAGCTCATTCCCCTTGGTGAATCACACCCCCATCCAAATAATTTTCTAAACCCAGAAACCTTCAAATAATCGTAGATTGTTTCATTTTCCCACATGTTCAATCAACCACCAATTCCACCACCTAAATATTTTTCCATCCACTGCCACTTCCCTGAGCTCAGGCACTCAACACTCTTGGCTAGTTTTCTACAAAGGGCCTTTATCCTGTTTCCCAAATCCCCCGAGACTCCTTGTACTCATTCCTTACTCTGGTCAGTGAGCCTTCCACAGTAAAAATCTGATCATAGCATTGAACAAATGCATGTAACCAGCAAACGTTTATTAAATATTTGTTATTTTCTAAGCATTAGATTAGGTGCTAGGGATAGAAAAATCAAAGGGTAAAATAAAATTTCTTAAGTTGTTCAGAGTGTAGTGGGAAAAGTAGACAAAGTATCAACTCTTTTGTAAATGCTGAGGTACATATGTGTGTGAGGTATGTAAATACTAAGGTATGTATGTGTGTGGTATACATAGATACACCTAAGTGTATATACATATACGTATTCAAATTCGCACATACACACACACAATCTTTTTGTCTCTCATGTATATACCTATGGTATTTTAAGAAATGATAAAAAGGAGCAGCCAATCCATATGTGGAGGAAAACTTTGCAGAAGAAATGACAACTTAACTGTCAGAGTATCAAGAGTTACCCAAGCAAGTGGCAAAGAAAGGGCACTTGAAAGCAAGAGAAAGTGTGAGCAGGAGCACAGCAAGAAGTCCCATTGGAGAGAAACTTGGTATGCTATAAAGAACTTTGTTCCTCTGGAAAGTGGGTATCTATTTTTTATGGTTTTCAAAGAGCCCAATCTGATGGTATGGGTAAGGGGAAGCATGGTTAAGACCAACTGTAACGAGACCATTGCCGCAGTAGTACAGGGAAAGTAAAGAAGGTCTGTTCTAAGGAATTGGCAGCAAGGATGGAGAGGAGAGTACAGATTCCAGAAATATTTAGGAGGTTGAATTGGCAGGATTTGCTAAGTGTCTAAATGTGGCGGGGGTGGAGGGATGGGTAAGGAGAAGCCAAGGATGACTCACATGCTTTTGACTTTGGGGACTTGGTGCCACCCTCATGAGATACAGCAGTGTTCCCAGATCTTTGGTTTTCAGAGGCCTGGAAACTTTACAACAACTTTACAGCTCTGACAGAACACTGCCAACTAAAGACATTAATATACCCTACCATCTACTATCAATATAATTTCATAAATAAAGCATATTTTAATATCCCAAATGTGAGTAGATTCAGCTTTCTGAAAAATTTGCCACAGGGCCCTATTTTTCTACTTGCATCACAGATGATGGAAAATTGGTATCAGGCCTCAGACCAACACTGTGAAGCCCTGAGATAGAATATAGGAGAAGTCAGTGCAGCAGTAAGATGATGAGTTGAAGTCAGAGGAATAGATAGGCTTGCCCTGGCTAACTCCAGTCCTACAGGAATGTATATATATTAAGAGTTGCAAAAAAGTTCAAGTGGTGTTGGAGGCTCTGAAGAAGAGGCATTCAACACACCTCGAGGGGAAGTGGCTGGGGAGCTGAGTCTCAAAGGACCGTCTGGAATCTGCCAGATAAACAAAGGAAGTTTGGCATGGTCCTGGCAGAAGGAACAGCATGTCCAAAGGTATGTAGGTACACAGTAAAATTCATATTTGGGGAATTGCGGATAGTCTGGCATGATTTGGTGATTATCTTGGAAAATGGCAAGAGAAGAGCTGGAAAAGTACACAGAAGTAAAATTATGAGGGTTTAGTAATCCAGGCTAAGAAGTCTGGAAATTATCTTATGGGCACTGGGAAAAAAGCAAAGGACTTTTACAATGAACAATGCTATGGTAGGATGTGTCACTTGGAAATACTACTCTGGTTGCAGAAGGGAAGTTGGATTACAGGAGAATAAAATTGGAGGAGAGGAAAACAAGTAGGAAGTGTCTGCAAAAGCCCAGGTAAAAAATATAGACAGATTGGTTAGAGAAATAGTAGCAGCAGAGAGAGACCAATACAACCAACAAATTTGTGAAAGTGTACCAACCACTTTCACAAATCTATCTCCATTTATAGGTTGCACTAAATTATATTCTATGTGTAATTTATTAGACCATTTCCCTGTTCTTGTAACATTGGCTCATTATTATTTTATGATAAATTCCTAGAAGTGGCATTTTAAAAATAAAAAGGTATATACTTTTTCTGAATCAAAATATATACATTTTTTGAAAGTTCTTGATCCAAACCACCTGACAGAAGATTGTAACAATTTATACTCCTAGAGTGATATCTAGGAGGTGGAATTCAGAAGATCTGGTAACCTACCAGAATGTACAAGTTGAAAGAGAAGTTTGAAATGACTTTCAGATTTTGGTTTAGACAAGGTACATGATAGTACTATTTTCAAAGGCCATAAGAAGAGATGAAAATAAGATGAGGGAAGTAATTAATGAGCTCAGTCTAGGAAGAGATTAATTTGAGATGTCTGTGACATTCAGGTGGTAACGTCCAATAAACAACTGTAAACATATACTTCTCAGGGCTCCAGACACAGGTCAAGCAATAGTTTGGGAAGTTAACAGCCTCTAGATGAGATGGAATCTTGGAGGCAAAACATGAAACAAGCAGAATAGCATCCCTAGATGAATCAGAGAGGTAGGCAAGAAAATCGATGAAGAAAATGATATCATAAAACATCAAGGGAATTTTTAAAAATTCATGTACGGCATCATCAAAAACAACAAAATGCTTAGGTATAAATTTAACAAGAGTCCACTATACAGTGAAAACTACAAAACAATATTGCAAGAAATAAAAGAGCTAAATAGAAGGACATCCGTATTCATGGATCAGGAAGACTTGTTATTGTTAAGAGGCAATACTCCCCAAATTGATCTAGAGCTTCAATGCAATCCATATCAAAATCCCAGCTGGCTTTTCAGTAAAAATTGACAAGCTGATTCTAAACTTCATATGAAAATGCAAGGAACCCAGAATAGCAAAAAACAATCTTGAAGACTCACACTTTTCAATTTCAAAACTGACCATAAACTGTAGTACTTAAGACAGTATAGTACTGGCATAAAGATAAACATACAGATCAATGAAATAGAATTTAAAGTGCAGAAATTAACTTTCATGTTTATTCTAAATTAATTTCCAACAAATGTGCCAAGACCATTCACTCAGGAAAGAATTATCTTTTCAACAAATGATGCTGGGATAACTGGATATTTACGCGGAAAAGAATGAAATTGGATCCTAAGCTCACAATATACACAGTAATTAACTTAAAATGGATCACAAACCTAAATGTAAGAGCTAAAACTATAAAACTCTTAGAAAAAAACATAGGAGTAAATCTTTGTGACCCTGGGTTAGGCAATATCTTAACTATAACACCAAAAGCATAAGCAATATTAGAAAGAACAGATAACTATGGATTCATCAAAATTAAAAATGTTCATTCATTTGTAAGAAATGGCCAGAGTAGGCAAATTTACAGAAACAGAAAGTAGATTAATGGCTGCCTAAGGCCAGGGGTGTGGGGGTGGGGAAAAGTGGGGAGTGGCTGCTAACGGATATGGGGTTTCTTTGAGGGGGAATGAAAAGGTTCTAAAATTAGACTAACAATGGTTGCACAACCCTGTAAATATAGTAAAAACACTGAATCAAGCACTTTAAATGGGTGAATTGCTTTGCATATCAAATATGTCTCAAAAACGCTGTTTAAAAAAATCAAAGGAAGAGTCAGTTTCAAGAAGAAGTGGTCAATGCTGTATATAAGATAAATAAGTGTGTTCTGCTCTTTAAAATCCTTCTATTATCATTTACCCACTGAATAAAGTAGCAGTAAAAATAGCTAACATTTATTGAGTGCTTACTGTGTGTCAGACACAATGCTAATAATTTTATTTGTTTTATGTATTTACATCTCTTAACCCTATAATATAGGTACCATCGTCTCTTTTACAGATGAAAAGAATTAAGGTATAGAGGTTTAGTAAATTGCCCAGCATCCTAAAGACTGTAAATGAAAGAGCCAGGATTTGTATTCAGATAACCCAGCAAGAGAACCCTCACCCTTAACCACTGCATACCCCCATCCCGTGGCTTATTAGGTCACTCGTGATCTTGCCCCACTCACCACTCCATCCTCATCTTTTACTGGATCCTAAAAATACTTACAATTGTTAGAATGTGTGTGGTTTTTGTGCTGTGCCTCAACACAAGCTGTTACTGCTGCCTAGAAAGCTCTCTTTTTCTCTGTCCATCTGGTGACCTCCCTACTCATCTTCAAAGATTCTGCTCACACATTCTCCATAATCCTTACTGTCTCCCCTTCCACCCTCCCTCTCCCACAGCCAGGACTCCTCTGTGCTACCATAACATATCTGACTCATTGGGGGTGCTCAGCCATGATGGCTGAATGGATATATAATATGAATTAATAAAAATATTCAATTGTCCTATAAGAGAGTATACTGTATTTCTGGAAGAAGCCTGAACCAAGTCTGATAAATTAAGTGGAAGATCAGGCTGAGTAATATTCTTTTGGGTCCAAAAAGAGGTGTGATAATAAAGTAAAGATGTTGATTTTTTGGTTTGGCCTGTGAAACAATTCTGAAGACAATTCCAAAAGAGTCTGAAAATGTTTTGCTCAATTAAAATAGGGCTAGAAAAACTGGACTATTTCCCATGGGACCAGATTTATTTGGTCATATAAGTTTTTGTATAGAGTGTTTTCATTTTCTCTTTGTCTCATTATTTTCAAGTCACATGGGATAAGGCAATTATCCTTTTATTAAACATATTCCATTTCCTAAAGAGCAAGTCTCTGAAAAGTTATTGTTTTTCCCTTCATGCTTTCTTTCCTCAGTAACCGTCCTGACATGTTCAAGAAATATTTTATTATCTGAAGGGTGATTTTGCTTATTTCCAAAGAGGGAAGCAATTTGCTACTCTTTAATTTAAACCTACCCTTAAATCCAAGGAATGTTTGGCTCATGAAAGGGAAAACAAGGTCCAGAATCTATTAACTTGTGATCCACAGCCTTCAAAGCAATTTACATTCAGTATACATTTGAGTTCATTCAGAGTAAAGTCGAAATCCTCTGGGTACCTTGCCAGTAAAAAAGTATATTCAGACCAAAACTAGGTCACAAAAAAAATGTTTTACAACAACAATGTGTTTTACTCTTCCAACATTTTGAGAAATTTCCAAGGAATTACAAAAAAGAAAGTTTCCTGAAAGAAATAACTTCATACCTTAAATCACATCCTAGATAAGCCCTGCCCCAATACAGATTAAGGGCACCATTAAAACAACAGAAGAGAACTAACCTGTGCCACAGCACACATTCAGTGACGCTATTTCTTTCAAGTCTAAATCCTCCAAGTCTAAAGCAATAAACCTATCTGTGTTTAAATGTCCTTCAAATATTTTAATATCCAGATAGTTTAATTTAACCAGTTTTTCTTGTGTCAGAATTTTACAGATTTTTACATTACGCATTTTGAATCAGTTTATACAAAGGTTTGATGTAAGCATTAGCCTATTAAGTACATCTCTGTTAATGTCATTTACTAGTGTATCTTAGCTGTTACTACGAGGTCATTCTAGTAACGCCAGCCTCTTGTCCTACATTTAAGTGTTATTTGAGTATAAGATCACTCTCTGAAGAATATCCACTGAAACTAAGATGGAAAGTTGTAAACACAGAGCAATGCTATCTAAATGAAGAACAAAGGTAACACTACCAGCAGCTGAAATTAACTTGGAAAAAAAAAAAAACTCCAAAAAAAATTCACTTAGCATATATCAGTTTTTTTTTCCTGTAATGAGCAACAGATTTTTTGAAAAATATAATCCTAGGAGTAAATATATATTTACATAATTTTAAAAAAGTTATAGACATATGGATATTTAATCACTACCCTCTTGGCTTGCATTTCTTTTTTTCAAGTCAAAGCAAAAAGCAAAATTGACAAATTAGCAGATAACAAGTAGCTCTATGAGATCACAGTTTTTACTGACTTGTTTCAAGATACAAAAATGATAACAAACCAGATAGTTTAGACAGACTCAGTCTTTTAAATCATTCGCATAGAATAATTTGAGAGAAAATAATATTTTACAAGTTGCCACATGCATAAATATTGTTTATTTATCCTAAACATTGCTTCTGCAGTCTTGGATATTCCACATCTCTTTTATACATTTTAAAGATATACAGTCTATTTCCCTTTTACAATTGAAAGGGAAAACTGAGTTGGTAAGAGTAGGATATTTTCCCCTTAACTGTAAACGTATTATTTTTTATTCAAAAGAAAATGATCTCTGTATCAAAATTAAAAAAAAAAAACCCTCAAAGTGTACAATTTATATTTTAGTACCTGTTTAATCACAGAGGTAAATAAAATAATAGGGCACTTTAAAATATTGCACTTATACCAGTTAAACATTTTTTTCAAATACCACTATCAAGTCATGTGCCAAAAATTTATCTCCAGGAGGTTAGTTTTTAGTCAGAAAGGTTATATCAATGAACAGACACAAAAGTATCCATAAGCAGGACATGAGACGGGTAACATGGTAGTCCCTGAACCAAACTGATGGACAAACTCTAAGATGGAAACAGGAAAAACCAAAATGTGGGGATGAGGATGAGCTACCAATAGAAAAGGCCCAAGAGACTACGACCACCCCAAATCTAACAGACTAGGCTGTGATGGCAACTAAACGGTACTTTTACAAAAAGTATGTATGTTATCTATAGAAAAGCAAACTCTGGAAAGACACAACTGGCAGCATGACTCAGCCCTGTCATAGGTGAGAGTTTGGGAATGAAACTTCCTCTCCTACAGCCAAAATGGACGCAACTGGCACCAGAGCTTGAGGCTATCAGACATGAAGATCATCACCTAATTCCCCTCTCCAGGTTCCATGTTCACAGTGCAACTATCCCACTATAACCTGGATTTCCCACAGATAAGCATGCAAGGGAGACAATGATTTGGTTGGCAGCTGCAAGTATACTTGACACGTACAGCTTTTACTGGAAAACAATGCATTAACATTTTTGTTCAAACTGCAGTTTTCTTGTGAGGTCGGGATGAGTCTGTCAACCCTGGACTCCCAAACCCTCTAGATACACTAATGAAATTGGGCTTCTAGGCATTTAGTGCCAGGTGGGTACTAGAACACGGCAACCACATCAGAAAATTGGTTCTCTATGTTTGGGCAGCCAGCCATCGTTCTGGTTGCCTCTTAAAAAGGTCCTGGCCCTCAGACATACCATTTCTTCATACTGCAGCATGTTTCTGCATTTTAACTTTAACTCCTACAACTTTTAACCTATAAGAATAAAGATCAGGACTACCCTGGTTTGTTAGAAGAACTTCTAAAGAAATTATCTCTTTGGGCAGCACAGATGAGCACTTTTGAAAAGGCTAATTCTTAGATTCGTTTATACTGAATTGTTTTGGTTATGAATTGCCTCATGGGATGGGAAATCCCCTGCAGGGCCCTGTCAAACACCTCCTCACCCTCCACTGAAAATCAGCCAGACAACAATGGGATCTTGGACACCTTCGATGTGCTAACACGGGAGGTGCTCCAGAGAGCAAAACTGTCCCCTCTGGAAGTTACTGGAATCACTATCCTGGGAGCCACTATAACAGATGACTCTACTTCTTTTCTCAAGTGTGCTAGGGTGGAAATTAAATTGAAAATGACTCGTCCTGAATGATGACTTAACTATTCAAGTGAATTTTGTCAACACTGTTAGAGAATTTTGTTCCTGGCTTTGGCCACACAAAGCCCAAATTTGTTCAATTCATCTGATGTAAGACTAAACAAAGGCATTCATGAATAAAAAGCAGAAAAAACATAGTGCCAAAATCTTTGTATATTTTAGTGCATAACACATTTATCTTCTTCTAGGCAAATGGCATGCAACTTGTTTCTAATTCAAAGAAAGATAATGGAAAAAAACTGTTTACAGTAGAACGATGTTTAATAATTCATAGCTTGATGATCTAATGAAATTACTTTAAAATGCCAAATGTCAAAATGCTGTATCAAATCTCCTCTTTTGCATTTCAACTCTAAGTTAACATTTTGATGAAAAAGGAATTCAACAAATATTAACTGTGTTTTAGGGAGGATTTGCCCAACTTTTGCTAAGCCCAGTTAGCACACTAATTTTTGTAGATCTGCTACATAAGAGAGTTCTTACTTTTTATAAAATGTCACCCCAACAATTTTTTAATGTCTACATATCAGTGAATAAATCCACTCTTATTGATGAATGAGGGAGAGTCTCTCTGTGGCTAAGGGAACCCAAGTGTGCTGACCAGTTTAAAGTCTTCCACAGGCTTGGGTGCCTCTTAGGACAGCCAATCCCTCTGCTTCCTCCTCTTCAACATCTAGCCCTTCCTTCTCCTGCCCTCTCTCCCTAACTCCACACACTTCTTCAGCCTTTACTGAGGGCTCCCAATTCCTCCCTGCTCCACACAAATGTCCTTTTCTTGTAATAGAAGATCAAAGCTATTGTCCTCTTCTATATGGATCTTCTGTCCCTCATGATTCACAGGAAAGTGTCCTCCTCTTCAAGACGGACCCTGTTCCTCCTGAACTGTGCCTCTCCACCATGTGCTAAATCCGCAATTCATCAGCTTTTATTCCCTTCCATTCAATTCCCCTTTAAGTGTTCCTCTCCCGGCTCCTTCTAATACACTTCCCTATTTCCTCATAACAACAAAAATGTTTAACTGTGCCCATCTCTATCAGATTGTCATTCTGCCAGCCACATTCCATGTCCCCCAATTTACTGAAGGACAGTCTACACTTTGTGCTACACTTTCTCACTCCTTAGTTATCTATTACCAGGTTTCCCCTCTTTCTCTTCCAGTGAAATCTGTCTCTCAAATGGACACCAGTATTTCCCCACTACTGGATGCAGTCTTCAGGCTCTTCCACCTCTTGGACACATCTGAGATACCAGAAGGAGATGCCTCCTCCTCCCCGAAACTCTCCCCTCCAATGGCTTCCCTGAGAGTTTTCTTCTGCTTCTCCCTCTACTTCTCTTGTCCCTGCTTTTCTCTCTGTCCCCTTTTTTCTCCTTCAGTCCTAAATGCACAGTCTCAAGTTTCCATATCTAGTCTTTTTTTTTTTTCACTTAAAATACAGGATTTCTTGCTTATTCATCTATTTAACATACAGGGTACTATTTGCCGGTGACCCTGAATATCTACTACAGACAGCAACTGTGTCTGAGGCATTTTTGAATGGCTTGTGCTGTGAAGGTTGGCATGGGTGAACAAGTCACTTAGCTAGTGACTAAGCCTAGTCATGTGCTCAGTATCCACATTGGGACATTCGTGATTTTCTCCTTATTGTGGGACAAATTATATGCAAAAGTGATGTTCCAAATGTGGGGCTCAAAAAAGATCGCTATATATCTCCTTTAAGAACGTCACAGGTGGCCGGGCATGGTGGCTCACGCCTGTAATGCCAGCACTTTGGGAGGCCTAGGTGGGCGGATCACGAAGTCAAGAGATAGAGACCATTCTGGCCAACATGGTGAAACCCTGTCTCTACTAAAAATACAAAAATTTGTTGGGCGTGGTGGCACTCGCCTGTAGTCCCAGCTACTCGGGAGGCTGAGGCAGGAGAATTGCTTGAACCTGGGAGGTTGAGGTTGCAGTGAGCCGAGATCGTGCCACTGCACTCCAGCCTGGGTGACAGAGCAAGACTCCGTCTCAAAAAACAAAACAAAACAAAACAAAAACAACAACAAAAAACACAAGAATGTCACAGGTTTTCCGGATTCCTCTCTGGATGGAGCTCTCAATTTCCCAAACTTTGACTATAACTCTGCCTTGGCTATTTCCTGAAAGCACATGTAACTCAACATGTTCAAAACTTAACTCATCATTGTCCCTCCAAACCTGCTCCTTCTCCTGCGAATGCTATTTCTAAAAATAACATCATCACCATCCTCTCACTCAAGCGTAAAACCATAATTCATCTTGTTGACCCTACAGCTCTGTTCACCCACACATCTAACTAGCTACCCACATTGGCCAATTGTAGGACTTAACTATCTCTCATATGCAACCCTTCCTCTCATTTCAAGGGCACTACCCTAATTTAGGCCACCATTATTTTTTCTCTCTCCAGGGAATG
The DNA here is from genome assembly GCF_000951045.1 of Mandrillus leucophaeus. Taxonomy (NCBI): domain Eukaryota; kingdom Metazoa; phylum Chordata; class Mammalia; order Primates; family Cercopithecidae; genus Mandrillus; species Mandrillus leucophaeus. Next base: position 992,833 of record NW_012106086.1, on the reverse strand, counting down.
GTCAATCTCCTAACCAGTTCACCTGTCTCTAGATTCCATTTTAAGCTGGTTTACCTTCTGCTATGATTCTGACCCTATTGATTGGGCATTATCTCCATTCCTCCTCTTCTCCTCACACTGTGGTTAACTCAACACCTTAGGTTCGTCTGCCATACGTCATGTCATTCATCTCCATGTATATGATGTTTGTTTCTTTTCACATCATTCATCTCTTCTTTGGAGCCTAATTTTCTTGTTCCTGCAAATTAAACTTAATTTTGTCTTCTGACCTGGCCTAGAATTGTGTCTGTACCTCTGAACGGTCCTGATAGCTTTATTCTTTGTATTACAGTCATTGGCACAGGTACACACACTCTCTCCCCCGACTAGGTTATAAACTCACTCAAAGCAAAGACTAAGGAATACACAACCTGATCCACTGTGCAGAGTGCCTATAGTAGGCGCCTCGCATTCGGGGGGGCTCAATTAGCCTCTGTTAAAACAAAAGTCATCTAAGGCGCTATTTATGAACATGTTCTGTGTCAGGTACTGCTATTCCCTGTAGCAACATTAATTCTGGGAATAAGACCTAATATGCAGCTGGATATCCTTTGCATCTCTGGGCCCATCCCAAAAACATCTTCGATTTAGGCAATCTCATTATCCAAGTTCTAGAAGGGACTCTGAGGAAACGTAAGAGAGACACCATAGAAGCAAGCCTCATTTCTTGGGATGTATCCTCAGCCTGGTGAATATCAAGGCTCTACTTAATTTTCCATCCAGCAAATAACACTTTATCATTTTGTCCAATATCCAGTAACTTTCGAAATGATGGATTAAAAACATTACAAAGCTTTCAAATGTGCTCTACTTTTACAAGCAAGAAATTTCTTAGATGTGGAACCATCTAAGAAATTTTAACATGAATTATGTGAGAACTTTTATAAAGCTTCCAAATGTGTTTTACCTTTATAAGCAAGAAACTTCTTAGATGTGGAACCATCTAAGAAATTCTAACATGAATTGTGTGAGAAAAGTCAGTATTATTAAAACATTTTCTTTATATTTAAATATAAAAAAATAAAATAGATAAAAATTTCAAAATTAGCTAATGACACTTTTGAATCAATTGTAAATTTTATTTCACTCTTTTTATTTTGTTCAGGAACAGAGAACAATTTTTATTTATAACAGGAATTCCTTTCTTTAAACACTGGAATTAAGCTTTTAGAGAAAGGAATATTTCTGAAATTTCTAAGAAACGAACTGGAAAAACTGCCTTCAAAGTTTTTTTCTTAAATAACTTTACATTCTCTCTCTCTCTCTCTCTCTCTCTCTCTCTCCTCTCTCTCTCTCTTCTATCTGAAATTACAGGGACATAGAATTTTAAAGCTAGAGGTCATCAAGTCTTAGCCCTTCTTTTTGAAAATGAGGAAACAGGCAGGGGATGGTTAAGGTGTCCTGCCCAGGATCTCTCTGAACTGCTCCCTCCACCATACCACTCTTTGCCACATAAGCATCTCCCAAAATGAATTTCAAGAGAGAAAGAATATTCTCTTTCCCTCCTTCCTTCCTTCTTCCCTCCCTTCTCTTTCTTTCTTTTGAGTGCAGTGGTGTGATATCGGCTCACTGTCACCCCCACCTCCCAGGCTCAAGCAATCCTCCCACCTCAGCCTCCTGAGTAGCTGTGCCCACAGGCATTCACCATCATGCCTGGCTAATTTTTGTATATTTGGTAGAGATGGGGTTTTGCCATGTTGCCCAGGCTG
>NW_012106086.1:955630-990926 GCF_000951045.1 Mandrillus leucophaeus | reverse complement strand
TTGCTTCTCTCTCTTTCTTATTTGTATATATTCATGGGGAACAAGTGCAATTTTGCTACACTGATATACTGCATTGTGGTGAAGTCAGGGTCTTCAGTGCATCCATCACTGGTGCAACTTATATTGCACCCATTAAACAACCTCTGGTCATCCACCCCTCCATCTAGACCTCTGCCTGTCTCCACCTCTGAGTCTCCATTGTCCATCATTCTACACTCTTGCTTCCATGTGTACACATTATTTACGGAAATAATATTATTCTTATACCTTAAAAACTATCAAGCATTCTTCAAGGAAGCTTCCAAAATATTTGAAAAAATGGAAGGAGGTAGATTTCATTCAATATTCTAATATAACTATCAATCCTTGGAAAGGAATTCCAGTTTATTAAAAATTTGACCTGAAATTCCAATACATCCGTCTGGGTTAGCAAATGCCTCTAATTTTCTAAAGTTATGGGCTATGTGCATTCAGTATTAAGAGAATTCTGTCTACTTAACAATCATTCTCGCCTCTCAAAGTCCAGGTCAAAGACATAAAGTGCTCGTTTATGGTACAAGCAGCTATCACATGTCTTTTTAACTATCAGACTGTTCTGCTTTATGTACATAGCTGCAGTTCCCACCGTTTAGGAGTTTACAATGTATGATCATTTCCTCTATATAAAAATGCACTACCTTTTTGCATGCTCTCATTCCTTTAGTTGGTAAAGTATGTTAATGATGGAGCCCACTCAGTGCTATAAATTAGGGTTCTCAACCATTGAACTATTGATATCTGAGGCTGGATAACGCTGTTATGAGGGTATTGTTTTGTGCATTGTAGAATGTTTAGCAACTTTCCTCACCTCTACTCACTAAATACTAATCGTATCCCTCCATTTGTGGCAACTAAAAGTATCTGGAAATGTTGCCAAATGTCCCCTAGGAGCAAAACTGCCTTCAGTTGAGAACTACTACTATAGAGTGCCAATTCATCACTCTGTGTTCTTACAGTTTTTCAAATATGCCCTTCCCATGTACACGCAATATTAAGATGACTGGCAGTAATTAACCTTTTCAAGTACTTGTATAATAGTTACTGTATTTGTACATATCATTTCAATGAAATTTTTAAATAGGCTATCTTGCACAATCGAGACACATAGTCTATCTTGCACAATCGACCACATAATAAGCACTTATTAAGTACTTGCAGTATGGTTAGCAGTATGTGAACTTTCAATAAGTCATGGGTTCTGCTTACAAGGAGCTTTCAATATAGATGAGGAAAGAAGACATGTACATGTGAATAACTAAGGACACTGTAGGACAAGATATAACACAACGTTATACCTGGTGACATAAACTTCACAAGGGAGGAGTGAACGTTTAACTAAAGTTTTCCAAAATGCTCCCATGGAGCTGATGATGGCCAGGTGCAACCTTTGAAGATGAGTGCATATCACACAGGTAACAAGGAGAAGAGCAAGTAAGCATTGGAGGGCAGCCACATGAACCAGGCTGGCTGGAGAGAGCAAGCAGGCTCCATCCGAGAGCCATGAGGGCAGAGTCCCCATTTAGAGGACGGTGGGGAATGAACATGTAAAACGGATACAGATCACAAAGAGCTTAGGATCACAAAGAGCTTAGGATCACAAATTGAAAAATCTGGGTTTGAGATGGTAGACATTCAAGACCATTTTGGGGCACATATGTGATATGGGAAGAAGGCATCATATGAACTAGAAGATAACCCAAATGAGAGAGAGAAAAAAGTTACTCATAGAGGTTTATATTGATTGACTCCTGGGACAGTATGAAAAGGAAAAAAAAATGGGCACCAGGAATTGTTTTAAAGGGAAAATCTATTAGACTTGGTTAATATCAAACCATGACAAGTAGGAGAAATTAATTTTCAAGGTTCAAGTCTGGATGAGTAGAAAAAGAAGTAAAGCCTCAACCTATATAAGCCATCTACCATATTCACAGATCTCAATATTACCTATCTTAATTAATCTTAAGAGTCACTTCCTCACTGGTTTGTTTCATTTAATCACCTCATATAGTGACATTTTATAAATGGAGGCATGAAAAGAAAAATATAGAACATAGTATACCAACCATATACACTAGGACAACTGAGAGCAGAGATGAGGCAATGTATTCATAATTTAGAAGGAGCTCTGATTTGAGGTCTTGGTTGCCTGGAATTACCTAGACCCTTTCACTTGAGGGTATGTATCCCCTCTTACAAGAACAAGTCACTGAGCCAACCCATTCCTTAGGCCTCATTCTAGCTAACTTCCTTTTCTAAACCCCTGATTCCCTAGCAGGGTCCAAATACAACTAATTCACAAATTCAGCCAACCAAAACAAATAAAAAATTTCAACAACCTTTTGCTTCTTAACCTTCACCGGTTAATGGATTCTAGTTCTGAGCCACACTGTTAAGGAAATCTCATATTTTTCAGTTGTCTTTAACTCCATCCATTTCAGCCATCTCATCTTGCTCCCAATCAAACAATTAAGGGAAATACTCTTGGTTTTCCTCTTCTTGCTCATTGATGGTAATGAAAAATACTAATACTAGGAGTGCTAATTATATGAATGTGAGCTTGTTAATGCTAGATGGGTGGGCTCGTGTGTTTTTTCCAATGTATGCCGTAGACCTTTATTATTTTTTGCCTTCTACAAATTGTTGTTAACTAGTGCCTTTTTGTAATGCAGAGTTCTGAATCTCAGGACTATCAGCATTTTGAATTTTGTTTGTTGTGGGGAGCCATCCTGTGCATTGCAGGATATTTAACAACATCAATAACCTCTACCTACTAGATGCTAGTGGTGGTAGTAGCAGCAGTAGTAACATCTATAATCTCTACTTCCCCAGTTATGACAAACAAAATATGTCCAAAGATTGTCAAACGCCCTGGGGGATAAATTCACTCCTGGTTCAAGACCACTGCTGTAATGTGATCTTGGGGGACAAATACTGGTAATGTACTGTTTGTATAATTCTAGATTCAAAGACTGAACAGATGAGTAGAAAAATTAGATAACCTATTAACTCTGAAAGCCTCTAATTTCTTAACCTCTAAACATATTGCCCTCTCTCTTGATTCAAAGAGCTTGAAGTCTCAACAAAAGAAAATTGGTCACACAGCCTATGCCCTCAAAGTAAGCATACTAAGAGAGGCGTGGCTAGACTTGGGATGAGCCGGAGACTGAATCATGTAATCTGCCCACTCCACACCCTTCACCACCATCATGTTGCCACTTCCCTTGGCTTAAGTCATTCAGGATCAAAGAGATGCTGCTTTGGGGGTTAGCTGGTAAAAGCATCAGCTTGTGAGGTAATTATATGTAAGGTATCTCCTAGCCATCATAAAGCCATACAGCATTTCTTCTCAATGGTTTAAAATAAAAATTCATTTTCTGTCATGCTGTTCCAACTTTTCACTCTGAAAGCATGATTTTCCCACCAAAATGAGTGAGCTCAAGACATCACTATGAACAAGACTGATAATGCTCATCCGTGAAAGCTACTCTTCAAGAACTCCCTAAGTGTAGTGAAGATGTGCTATAGTTAAAATTGGAAATGATGTTATGAACAAAAAAATAAAAAATAAAAAAACAAAACTACCATGAAGTCTTGGCATGCAGTTTTATACCTGTGTAGTAACACCTACACGGCTTCAAAAGGCTTAGTAAAACTTTGAAATGATTTAAGAATTGTCTTAAAGCACTAAATAGAGGCTCCTGGTATCCAGAACCCCTGTTTCAGGAGACCAGAAGTGTAATGATTCTCACGGAACTTTGTTCCCCCTTACAATAAAATCCCTCTTTCTTGAGTTAGATTCAGTGGGTCTCTATTATTTCCAATCTGTACCCTAAGGTTACTGGCTATGGGCATAAACTACCAACTGGTTCTCTTCTGATTTTAAAATGTTATTTAAAAATGTATCTTCTTGTAGGGGAAGGGGAGTGAAGAGTCATTTTTTAGTAAGTACAAAATTTCAGTTTGGGATGATGAAAAAGTTCTGGAGATAGCAGTGATGGTTGCACAACAATGTGAATGTACTTAATGTCACTGCATTATACATTTAAAAATGATTAAAACTGTGAATTTTATGTAATGTATATTTTACCACAATAAAATAAGTTTTTAAAAAATCTATCTTCTTGAAAAAAGCATGATTGAAATACACTGTCTACAGAAGCTTCTAATCCTCAACGTCAGGTAAACTTAGACAGTTGGGGCTTTTCCCCCTATACTTACGAATATACATAAAAATATGTTCCCAACTCTCCCAAAATTCAGCAAAGTATTTTCAGCCTGTATCCAGGACTATCAAAAATACCCCTGTTAAAACATAAACAATTGTAGACTCTTAAGAGATCTTTTGTCAGTGATTTCCCCCCACCATTCCTTTACTTTTATCACTACTTACCACTTTATCAGCATCTTTATAAAACGATGTAATAAAGTACAAAGTGGATATGTACATGTCCACATGCAAAGAGGCAGACCCTGGTGGGAAGGAGTGGAGGATGTCAGGGAGGAATGAAGAACCTAATTTTGTAAATTGATTACCACTTACCTATACATTTAAAGCAGTCAGTTCATGTTATAACATGACAAAAATGTCTGGGTAACCAGATGATGGGCACAGGATATCGTATATATTAACATCAACAATAAAAACCAATAGAAATTTTGCCACATGTGGAACAGACCGACATCTCTTGTTAGCATGTCAAGCACAACAACTCCTTTCTTTACTTTGACATTCAGAGCACTAGACAGAATCACATTGCGTCAACACCCACTGCAAGCCTTTACCTGTGCTTCATTGCATTTCTTCATTTTGATAACAACTGTTTTATCCATATTTTTCTACTGTAAGACCATAAGCTAGATGAATGCAAGAAAAATTTACTTTGTGTTTCCCACAAGAGACATAATATGAAGAGGACAAACAAATACACATTTATTTATGTTTTGGGCAAGAGGTCAAGAACTTAAGATAGGCCATACTGAAGTTGTAGCTTATACCAATTTTGGAACTAAACTAGTTTTAATTCTGTATCACTCCCTTGAACTTTCTGATTTGTTCACCACCTGTCCTCTGTTCCCCTTAACCTCATTTCTTCTTTCTACCTAATCTAGACATCCTCTAGATCCAGAAGTTTTTGCCATATGAATTTTTACCCTTTCATGATATTTTTTAAACTTTAAGAAATCATCAGTTTTCTTAATTTGATCTCTTCTAATTTGGTCATCTTTTATTCTACTTATCTACTTTCTGAAAGGAGATCTATATCCATATAGAGACATATATATCTATCTATATCTAGAGATATCTATATCTAAATAGAGAGATGTGTATCTCTATCTCTAGATATCTGTATCTATATCTAGATATCTAAAATAAAAGCTTATTTTCTTGTGGTATACTATACGTTACATAAAATTTACAGTTTTAATCATTTTTAAATGTATATATCTAAGTCATTTTTAAATGTATATATCTAGATATTTAGATATAGATATAGATATCTAGAGATATCTAGAGATGTATATATCTAGGTATCTAGATCTAGATCTAGATATCTAGAGATGTCTATATAGATATAGATATCTAGAGATAGAGACATCTCTAGATATAGATGTACATCTCTTTATCTAGATATAGATACACATCTACTTATAAATATATCTATATAAATATATTTAGATATAAGTTTATGTCTATCTCAAAATAAAATGTATTTATATCTATATAGAGATACATCAATATATATAATAGGTATAGATATAAATATGTATTTTTCTTCTGATTTCTCATTATTTTATTCTCCATCTAAACTTCCTGCTTGCCCTTCATTAGTACTACCCCAACCTTTCCTTCCATAAATAAATTTAAAAAGTGAAATTTTATACCTAACCAAGCATAATTCAGCAATCGACTTTGTGTTTCCAACGGACATGACACAAGGCCTTCTCTTATCTATCATGATGAATAGCTAAACGGTATAACCAAGTGAAAATTTTATTAACTATAATTCTGTAGTAGCAAGCATAGGCATCATTCATCATAACTACCATTTTATTAGGGTACAAAAAAGGATATATCTTGAAGTATCTTCTCAATGCTCAACAAAGATTACATTATGAGTTTTAGTGTTAAGTGTATTTTACCACATTCTAATCCTTTGAAAGTGGGACTCAGAAGAGATGGCAACTTTCTCATAACCAAGCTTTCTTATTAACTGGAGTGCTCTATTCCTCAATTACACAAGTTAACAGAAGACTCCCCTGTAAATTAAAAAGAAAATTTAAAAAAGTAGAAACCTCATATGGTATTTTTCTTCTTTATGTATAAGAAGTGATCCCCTTTATGTATAAGTTTAGTGATCCCCTGCTATCGCTCAATACACAGAACCCTCACTAAATCAGCAGATGAGTAAAATGCAAAATGAATCAAAATGCCAGTTACTGTGTTGCTGTGGGGCAGCACCAGAAGCTTGCAGTCTCAAGCCTATGCTTCCAATTCTCAGATTTCTATAGCAGCATCTCAGAGACACACAAGAAAAGAGGGAGGTTTCTTTGCTTTTGTCTACATTGGCCAGTATTCTCACATTTAGAATGCTTGATACCATAGGTATGGTTGGCCAAATAGTTTGATAGAAATGTTACAGACAGATCTGAAACAAATGATTCACTTAAAAGTGCCTTCTATAAAGTAAATGTTGCTTAAAATAATTCACTATTAATTGGACAGGTATCCTGCCTAGTAAAAACTGTGTGTGTACATTCTGTTTATCTTCTTGCATTATTTGCTATTTACTTTAATCATCAATGGAGTTAAATCCAATGTTCAATTTTCCAATGTCCTGAGCCCTCCTGAAAATTGTATGCTTTGGACTGAAATTCTTCATGTGACTTCTCAAGTATTTTGAAGTAGGGTGGTTAGATGAACAACCAGAACATAACCTATTTTCAGCTGGAAGGACAGTCAAATAAACAAAAATATGTTTCTGAATGAAAGACATTTAAAGGAATACATATTACTACATATTTTCAGTATGATTATGTAACAAAACTCCACTTCGAAGCTAACTTTTTGTTTGGATTACATGTGTAAGAAGGTCAAGGCTATGTTTTCTGTAGGAATTTTTACTTTTGCTTATTTTGAAGTAGTTAAAGGGCCAGGAATCCTGGCTATTTAGAGGCCTCTATAAAGATGAAAACACATAAACACATTTAACAATAAATATTTGTGTTTTAAATACAGGCATATTTTTGCCATACTATAGCTATTTCCTTCACTGCAAACCACTGGTTTAAGATTTCCTTTAATAATAAAGATATATTTCTAAGAAATATATTATATCTGGATAATCTATAAAACGGTTTTTAAATTGTTTCATAAATTGTAAAACAAATTGGTTGTCAACATGGAGAAACTCTCAATAGTCCAGGAAAACTCAGGCTTAAAAAGTTTCAAGGGTTCCTGGAACTTTCAATGTTTTCTGAAAATTTTCATCTCCAAATGTGCTCAATGTTAATAATTTTAGAGTCTAAAAATTGTGGCTGATTCTAAATATAAAACTAATTATTAACAACAATCTGGTTTCACTCATGGTAGACCTATTCTGGACCATTCAGAAAGTGATGAGGGACCCCAGGGGCAGATCCACAATTACCTTCCCTTACTTGGCCTCACCGGTCACTAAGTCTTTCCCAAAACCAAAGCTGCAAACACAGTGCAACTGACGTTTAAACTCCATTTCCTTCCACTCCTGCCCTACTTATTAAGTTGCACAGAAACAATAAAAGACCAAATGAATTATAGCAGGACTGCTCTAACTTGAGAGGTAAGGGTATATTTATTTATAGTCCAGGGTCAAAGCTACTTCCTTAGATTGTGAACATCTTAAGAACAAAAAGTATCGAATACAGTGTGAAATATAATGGTTCATACCTAGTACCATTAACTAATTCAAAACAGAAAGGAATGAATGACTGCAAATTTTTGATGATGAAGAAACCAAAGGTTCCCTGAAACTCTCAGTTTGAACCAAGGTCATTCGACATCATTAGCCAGAGTGTGGCTGCAAAGAGAAACCAGGAAGTGCTGAGTCATCGTGAGCATATGCAACATCCTCGTCAGCACTTCTGGTGCCAGATTCAAAGGTATGCGTACTTCCTTTGACCTGCTAATCTTCCATCCTTTTCTCAGTAACCTAGGATAGGTCATGGAAAGCTAACTGCCACCAAGTTGAGAAGCAGCATGAACACTAACAAATAACACTACTTAACACTGTCAATTCTATATGCTGGTCTCTAGATATGGCCATGAAAATAGGTTGTTTAAAAATATATATGTGTGTGTATGTGTATGTGTATATATATAGCATTTACTCTCTGTCAGAATTAAGCCATTATACCTCTAGTTTCCAGTAAGTCAAGATAGTTTCCTCTTCAGATAATCAGCATGCCTTTGTCAGCATGCAGTTTATATGCATTTAATTTGCCAAGCAGGTCTTACTAAAACAGTCAAATCCAAATGATCTTTGCATGACTGAAACACTTGTAGTATTAGGTAGAAAAACTATATAATAGGGGAAGTAACACCCTAGAGTCAAAAGGCTTGTAGTCTAGTCCTGACTCTGCCAGCAGACAGTTGACCTTGAGCAAGTCATTTACATTCTTCATCGTCTGTTTCTTTATCTGCAAGATGGGAATAACAATCCTCCCCCAGTCTCCCTCACTGCTGCTGTGAGCATAATTATATTAACAGCACTTAAGAAGTAGACAACTGTCATGACGAAAAGAAGTGAAGAATTCATTACATATTTTTTTAAAAAACAAAACTTCAGTCTCAGGCTAGCTTCTATGCATTTTATTAGAAACATACAATAATTTTACTGGATTTGAATGTTTAAGTTGTCACCCAGGTTGGTAGTGACATAAGAAGATAAACTGTAATAATAAGTAGATGGGCAGAATTCAATAGTAAAGGGCTACATAAAAGTATACTTCAAAAAAGGCAATTATAAGCCGGGTGCAGTGGCTCACGCCTGTAATCCCAGCACTTTGGGAGGCTGAGGTAGGTGGATCATGAGGTCAAGAGATTGAGACCATCCTGGCGAACATGGTGAAACCCCGTCTCTACTAAAAATACAACAATTAGTTGGGCGTGGTGGTGCGTGCCTGTAGTCCCAGCTACTCAGGAGGCTGAGGCAGGCGAATTGCTTGAACCCAGGAGCCGGAGGTTGCAGTGAGCCATGATCACGCCACTGCACTTCAGCCTGGTGACAGAGCGAGAACCCCCACAGTGCCAAAAAACAAAAAAAAAGGGCAATTATGTAGGATAAATATCACAATAATACATTATTGAGAGAAAGAAAATTTGAAGTAACATAAATAATCAGTACCCAGCATTTTCTCATAGAATTCCCACAGGTCTCCAGCATTGCTTTCTGCAGTATTTTACTCATTGGACATTCTTCAGCTATATAAATAAGCATTGTGAAGGAGCCTGGGATTAAACTACAGTTACAATGTTGCATCTACTAGAAATCCTGAGTGCTCAAACCCCAAAGGAGCAGGGCACTTTAGGCATTCATTTTTTTAGTCTCTTCACCATCCTTGTACACTGAGACACGTGGCTAAAAATATTTACGCCCTCCCTACTGTGTGTAAAAACAAAACGAGAAGATTCTTTCTTGGACTTTGACTCTCAGAAGGAAGAACAAACTGGGGTGGCTTCAAGTGAACAGTCTTGAGATTAAATGTGGAAATAATTCTAGCACCTGAAGATGGCAGAAAGTGGCATTCAAGACGACAATGTTAGCAAACATTTATTGAACAGTTCCTATGTCCATAGTACCGACGCCTTGCCCTTGCAACTACTACCTGATATAATGTCACACTTACCCAGAGAAAAAGTAGGCAGACTTGAGAGATTCCTAATGGACTTAACCATTTTGTCCAAGAGAATGACAGAGGCACATAATATTAGAATTTGAAGAGGATTTTGTCAAGTTCAGCTACCAATCCTATGAACAAAACTACCCCCCTTCAAAATATTCTGAAGGAGAGGAAGAAGTAAGGCAACTATGTACTTGACAAGTATCAAACACGTAAAAGGGCCAGGCACCACGGCTCATGCCTGTAATCCCAGCACTTTGGGAGGCTAAGGCAGGCGGATCATGAGGTCAGGAGTTCGAGATCAGTCTGACAAACATGGTGAAACCCCGTCTCTACTAAAATATAAAAATTAGCTGGTCATGGTGGCACGTGCCTGTAATCCCAGCTACTCAGGAGGTTGAGGCAAGAGAATCGCTTGAACTCAGGAGGTGGAGATTGCAATGAGCCAAGATTGTGCCATTGCACTGCGGCCTGAGCAACAGAGTGAGACTCCAACTCAAAAAAACAAAACAAAACAAAACAAAACAAAACACTTAAAAGGTACCTAACTTCAGAGACATCACTTAATACGTGTCCTAACAAATGAAGAAATTGAAGCTTAGACGTAGGAAGCATAATGGGGTTAAGACACACAGTCACATGGTAGAACTGGAATGTGAACCCACATTTGACCTCCTCTCTTAGGTAATCAGTAATATCCAATAATCAATAAGTATAGTGTTTGTTATTTCTGAGACCCCATGTGTAGCCTCAGACTTTTAATTTAAATTTTCTCACTCAATTTTTTTTTTGAGACAGGGTCTTGCTCTGTCTCCCATGTTGGAGTCAAGTGGTGTGATCATGGCTCACTGCAGCCTCAAACTCCTAGGCTCCAGCCTTGATCTTCCCACCTCAGCCTCCAGAGTAGCTGGGAACACAGGTGAGTGCCACCTTACCTGGCTAATTTTCGGGAAATATTTTTTGTAGAAATGGGGTCTCACTATGTTGCCCAGGCTGGTCTCAAATTCCTGGCCTCAAGCAATCCTCCCATCTCAGCCTCCCAAGGTGCTGGGATTACACACATGAGCCACTGTGCCTGGCCCACACTCAAACTTTTTAAGATGACAGCACAGTACGTTTCACAAGAATATCATATATTGAATTACTGAGCTGTGGTTCATAAATTTGTTCATGGTTTACCCTACAGACATTAACCACTGCTCAATCATTTCTAATAACGTATGTATAAAGTTGATGCCAATTCACAATCACCAGAATTTATTTTTAATTGTCATACTAACTTGGTGATCAGACCCTCTTCTACGTCAGAAACAAAGGGCGTATATGTAAGTTGACTGCAGTCTTCTGACAAGGAGCAATTTTCTTCTAAGTAAGTTACAAAACTAAATTCCCAACCTTGGTCTGTACACCCATGATCTAAAAACTTTTTTGCCTTTCCCAACAGTGGCCAAGAAAACATGCAATTGATAGTAATTCATGATTTGGGATTTTATTTCTATGTAAAATGGGATAATTTTTAAGGACCCTAAAGTCTTTTAAATCACAAATCACTTTAGGGTAGCAATCTATTCCTACCAGAATTCGTTTACTGGAATTACAAAGTAAACAACCGTGAAAAGAAGATGGAGGTGAAAATCAAGGTTGTAGAAAATTTGAGAGGGAAATAGAAAGGGAATCATACTGCTTGCTTAAAAAAAAAAAAATGCACCAAAGCTTTCTTCATTCAAGCAGTTGGTTTTGTTCCCTAACTGGTCCCCCACATATCTAAGTGCAGTGAGTACATTCCCAACTCCTACTGCCAAGTTAAAATGAAAACGTTCTCAGTCTAGAAATGATTGAGGTGGTTTTCTTTAATCAAATTAGAGCAGCCAAATGTTCCTTTCAAAGGTAACTGTCTACTCTGCAGCTGTATGCAAACTACCACATCAAATGTGAGGGAAAAAATAGCGATAGAATTGTGTCCTTACAGTACAGAGCTAGCTGCAGAGATGGAGAAACAAAAGCATTTGTACAGTTAAGAATTACATTCACAGTGAGCTTCCAGAAATATGCTGACTTCACAAACTGTGAACAATGTATTGAAACTTCCAGTACATAATTAGCTATTTTGGGGAGGGGAGGAACGTGGGGGGAAATGCCCCCTTAAAAACGGCTAAGCAGATACCTTGAGTCATTTACCATCCCAACCAAAGCTTCTCAATGAGAAACATTAAAAGACTGGCTGAGACTTCACAGGAAAAAAACGTCTCATAGACCTTGCTTTTTCACTTCCTGTCTCCATCAAAAACACACCACAGTGAGTAAACTTGAGTATCCTGCAAGCTTCAATTAAGCTTGTAATGATTCATTTGCATGCAGAATTTATTCTTTTAAATAATCAGACATGGGAATTTCCTGCAAAGAATTAATTCATAGTGGGCTTATTTTTTCAGTTTGTTTCCCTGAAGAAAAATCAGTTGGCTAACATTCCCAATATGATGTCAAATTAGCTTTTCTATGTTACAATTTATATCAGCTGTTGGTTTCATGGATGGTATATCAATTAACTTTTCTATGTTACAATTTATATCAGCTGTTGGTTTCACGGATGGTATATCAACAGTATGAAAACCTAGAAGATGACAATGAATTTAGATAGCCAGGTGCAATCAGCAACAGAAGAATAAAACAATGTTCTTTCTTCAATTATGGATCCTCTCCAGATGGTTATACTGTCCCCAGACTTAAGGAATGTGGAATAAATAGGGGAAAAGTATATCTCATGTGATCCCAATATTTCTCCAGAGCAGTTGTTCTTAAACTTTTTTGCTTCTGGTGAAATTAGCAGACAATTTGTTTGGTTCACATGCCCTTTGACACTACCCAAGTTTAAGAACTCCTGCGTAACAAAAACTTCCAGCAGGTAATAAGCAATTCTTGAGCTGCAGCCCTTCTGCTCCCAATCAGGAAAGCAAACTGAATTGCAAAACAAACAAACAAACAAAAAAGACATTTTAATTATTCAAAAATTTATTTTAAGAAATGTATCAGATAGACTTCCAGTTCAAAATGGTGGACCCATCACAAGTATTTGCCTCCATTTTTTCTCAGTAAAAGAAATAAACCCATAATTACAAAAGGGCATCCCACATACACAAAAAGGAGAACATTTAGTAAATTTGCTGGGTGACTGAAAATAAACAGAAACAAGGTGATGGAAGAAGTCACGAAAGAGACAGTGGTCTCCAAAGTGAAGAACATATAATCAGAAGATGCATTAAGAAAATACCTTCTGTTTTTAAGTATTTTGTAACTCTTCATTTCAAAATCATTATTTTTATTAAATATATAATAATATATCTGTATATGTACATAATTTCTATAATTCAGTGAATATCAGTGACATGCTCAACTATTTTTACTAGAAGGGAGGCCACTGCCCTAGAACAAGCTATGAGGGCACCGTGGAGGAAGCAGAAGCTGGACTACGAGTCAACAGGTGCAATGGAAAAACGGAGGAAGAAGGGCAGTCATTTCTTCCCACATTCAGGGGATTCAACTGAACGTCTGTATATAGGATAACTGCACCAGTTAGCATTCCCATTGCCATCCCTGTACCTAAGATCTTGGAGTAAACCCTTTCTTATCATGACATTTGAGAGTTTTTCCACATCCTGACAACCATTTTTGCCAGTCACCCAAAAGTAAAGTCTGTGAAGCATACTCCCATCCCAAGCTTCCTATGCCAAACAACTCTCCCAAAAATTTTACTCAGAAATGAGAGCTAGCAGGGAGGAAAAGATCTTATTTAATAGTCTTACTAGCTAACCAGTCTTTATAAAAACTAATGGACATATAAGGCAGTAAGGGAGCAAGAAGGTCCAGACTTCTACCTAGAAAGTCCAGACTTCTTACCAGAAACAACTGGAAACTAGATAAACATATGAAACAACTGCTTTCAGATATTGGACTATAGGTAGTACAGGACTGTGATCCCTGAGAGAGGGGAAACAAATGAAGTGAGCCCTAGATTGCCCTAGCTTTCTGTTTGGAGGCAATTTCCAGACCACAGGCACAGGAAGGAGGAACCTCAAACAGAGTTCTGTAAATTCTGTAGTCTTGTCCAGCTGGGTAGGCAGAGATCAGAGTAGAGAAGACAAGGAGGCCAAAGTGGCTAAAATTTGGAAGACATAATACTGAAGAAGAGCTCCACAAATCTAGATGGGGTCTATCGAGTCCCTGGCTGAGTATTAAGCTACACATGTGGAACTGCATGAAGTCAGGCAAAGGACAGCTTCTGAGAAGGAGTTGTAAGATGAATGATTCCAGAGCTCACAGAGGGCAGAACATGTTTCAAACTCCTCACCAGCCAAAGAGGAGAGACTACAAAAGAGTAATGTCTTAGGAGGGCTAAACTAGCCTGGAAGCAAAGCCTACATACACTAGATCCTCTCCCCAACAACAACAAAAGAGACAAACTAAAAATAAGCCATGGAAGTATAAAACTGAACCACAAGTAACTTTACTGCCTGCCAGAACAAAATCCAATTCTCTTTAAAGGAATAGAACAAAATCCAGCAGTTGACAATGTAATATTTACAATGTATGGCATCCAGTAACACATTATTAGACATGCAGCCATACAAAATATTACCATAAGCAGGAGGAAAATCAGTCAATAGAAATAGACTCAGAAATGACAGAACTTATGGAAGAGCAGACAAAGAAATTAAACTATTATAAACATTACAAAAATGCCCAAGGCCTTAAAGGAAAACATGGACACAGTGAGGAGAAAATTGGAAATATATAAATGAAGAAACAAATGGAACAAGTACCAAGATAAGCTATATGCTGGACCAAAGCAAGTCTTACTATCTTTAAAAAGTATTAAAATCATACAGAATTGTTCTCTGATCACAACAGAATTAGACAGAAAGATATCAGAAAAATCCCTTACATGTTTGGAAATTTAAGAATCCATGGATTAAAGAATATATAACTAAAAATGGCTTAAAATAAATTGAATGAAAATTAAGCCACAATATATTCAAATTTGTGGGAAGATGCTTATATTTGAAGATCTAAGCTTCTATTTTAAGAAGCTAAAACTAAGAACAAATTAAACCCAATGTAAGTAGGAAAAGAAGATAAAGACAAAATAAATATCAAGAGACCACAGACAAACAGAAGTGAAAGTTAATGAAACAAAAAACTGGGTTATCATCAATAAAACTGACAAAACTCTATCTGCATTTCAAGATAAAAAGAGGAAAATGCAAATTACAAATATCAGAAATAAAAGAGTGGACATCACTATAGATTCTACAGACATTAAAAAAGATACGGAGATAAAGAATCTATACCAAAAAACTACCCCCCCCACACACAAAAAAACCCTAGAATAGACAAATCCCTTGAAAAATACAAATTTATAAAAGATGATCTAACCTATATGGTCTCATATGTATTAAGAAAATATAATTTGTAGTTAATAACCTACTCAAAAATAAATGCTAGGCCCAGATGACTTTATTAGTAAATTCTGTTAAATGTTTAAGAAAGAAAGAATGCCAATCCTACACAAAATCTTTCAGAAAATAGAGGAGGCAGAAACACTTCTCAACTCATTTTATGAAGCCAGCATTACCTCAAAACAAAAATCAGAGTTATTATAAAAAAAGAAAATTATAGACCAATATCATTCATGAATATTCTTAACAAAATTTTAGCAATATATAAAAAGGCTACATCATGACCAAGTAGGGTTTATCCCAGGAATGTGAGCTTGATTTTAACTTTTAAATTCAATCAGTATAATTCACAGCAGAATAACAGAGTTTAAAAAAACATATAATCAATTCAATTCTTCAGAAAAAAACACTGACAAAATTCAGTACCCAATCATGAAAAACTCTCGAAGCAAACTAGGAATATAACGGAACTTCATCAATCTGATAAAGGACACCTAGGAAAACTCACAGCTAACATCATACTTTAGGGCAACAGTCTGAATCGTTTTCTCCTTATTATTGGGAACAAGGCAAAAACATCTGCTCTCACTACTTTTATTTGACATTGTACTAGAGGTTCTAGCCAGGTCAAATAAAGAAAAGAAAAGAAATAAAAGATATATATATATCTATATGGGAAAGTACAAGTGTCTATTCTCAGATGATGTGTCTGTGTATGTAAAAAACCCTAAAATTTACAAAGAAGCTACCAGACAAATAAGGGAGTTTTTTAGATCACAAGACACAAGGTCACTATACAAAAAAGACTATAGCTCTCAATGATAAACATTTAAAAAGAAAAAACAATGCCTTTTACAATAACTTCCAAAAACATTAAATGTAAAGAGATAAATTTAATAAAATACAAGCAAGGGCATTACACTAAAAGCTACAAAACTCTGATGAGAGAAATTAAAGACCTAAATAAATGAAGAGATACACCACGTTCGTGATCAGAAGTCAGTGTCAATTATCTATGCCCTTGCCCTAATTAATAGAGATTAAATACTATCCCAATCAAATATCAGGAGAATTTTTGTGTTAACTAACAAGCTGACTCTAAAATTTATATGAAAATACAAAAGAACAAGGGCAACAACAATTTTGAAAAACAAGAACAAAGTTGGAAAATGTATACTACCTAAGACCTATACATTATAGTAATCAAAGTATGATACTGGCAAAAGGATAGATATATAGATCAATGGAAAAAAATAGAGAATCTAAAAATAGGTCCAAATGTATATGCTCAACTAATGTTTAGCAAAACTGCCAAGGTAATTCAAAACGAAGAAAGCACAGTATTTTCAATAAATGGTGTGGAAATAGCTGGATATCCATACAGGAAAAATGAACCTGAACTCTTACCTCAAGCCACACACAAAGACTTGACTTGAATGCATCACAGATCTAACTTAGAAGCAAAAACTATAAAATTCTAGAAGAAAACATAGGAAAAATCCTATATGCTCTGGAGGTAAACAAATATTTATTAGGTAGGATACAAAAAAGCATAAACTATCAAAGAAAAAAATGATGAATTGAACTTAGGTTAAATTAAAATATTCTGTTTGACATAAAGCATTAAGAAAATGAAAAGGCAAGCCAAAGACCTGAAGAAAATATCTGCAATCCACGTAGCTGACAAAAGACTGCTCCAGAACATATAAAGAACTCTTACAATACAATAAGATAACCCAATTTTTAAAAATGGTCAATTTGAACAGAAACTTCCCAACAGAAGGTATCAGAATGGTCAATAGCCAAATGAAAAGATATTCAACAACATTAGTCATCAAGTAAATGCAAATTAAAACCACAATGTGTTATTAGTTCACACTCACTATAGGATGACTAAAAATAAAAAGATTGACAATATCAAGTGTTCAGGAGGATGCAAATCAAATGGAATCTTTATACACTGGCACTGGAAATGGAACAACCAGTTTGGAGAAGTTTAACAATTTCTTAAAAATTAAATACACAATTGCCATACCAGTCAGCAATCTACCTATAGGTATTTACCATACAAAGGAAGCATATGTCATATCAATACAAAGACCTGTACAGAAATATTCACAACAGCATTATTCATAACAACCGCAAACTGGAAACAACAGAAATGATCATCAGCAGGTGAACAATAACAAATAACAATAAACAAATTGTGGTAAATCTATATGATGGAAAATGAACTACTCACAACAGTCAACAACATATATGAATCTCAAAAACACTATCCATGAAAGCCAGATATAATAGAACATAATACTCTTTGATACTGTGTATATGAAACTCTAGAAAGGACAAATCTAACCTATAATGACAGAAAGAAGATTAAGTTGACAGGGGTCCTGGTAGAGGGAGGAGATTTACTGCAAAGGGCCCTATAGGATAATGGGAGTATTTTAGATATTGATTGTGGTGGTGGTTAGTAGGTGAATAAATTTGTGAAAACTCATAAAAAGCACACACTGAAAATGGGTGTATTTTACTGTATAAAAATTACACACCAGGCATTTTAAAAATCCAGCCACAGGAAAAACAAAAAGTTAACCAAAAATCTAAACACTGACAGAAACAGAGATAATGTGGAGGACTTTAAGAAAATTCACAACAATTCAAAGAAATATTACAGAAAACCAGAGGAGGATGTTTTAAAAACCAACAAGTGGAGAACAAAAAATGATGTTTTAAAGTTAAAAATATTAATTACCAGAGTAAATTCAGTAGACATTTGGAAAATAATATAGAAATTTCTTTAGAATACAAAGCAAAAACCAGAGAAAAGAGATTAGAAAGCAGATTAAAAGAAGAGACACAGAGATCCCAACTGCAAGATCAAATATCTGACTAACAGAAGAACCTTGCAAAGAGAATAGAACAAATTATGAAGAAGAAGTCATTGAAAAAAATAAAACGAAGCAAATCTGCACTTAGAAAGATTCCACAGAATGCCCAGCAAATTAAATGGTCGGGGGGAGCCCATCATAGGCAGACATAAAATATTTCTGGAGAACACAGTTTGTGATAAAGGCAAACGTGGCAAGAAAAAATAAAAAGGCAATTAGAAACTCCAGGAAAAACAAAATGATACAAGAAAGTCATGGCCTGAATACAAAGTACACTAAAATAGGGCATATTTTAAACAAGTGATGCAGAATAAGAAAAGAGAATCTAGATATCTGTTTTTAAGAAAGAAGGACTCCATCAGCTTCATAGGGTTATAATGTTGAACCTGGAGAGAAGGAAACATATAGGCTGAGTATTTGGCCTAGCACTGAACTCTCTATATATAATTAGAAGAATGTAAGTGCTGTTTACCAGTGTTCGACTTGCAAGGGTCAACTTTTAGAAAAAGCAGGGAAGCCTCTGTTGCAGTGCAGAACAGAATGCAAATAAACAATTTTAGCAAAGTAGCTGATAGAAATTGTGATGTTAAAGGGAGAACATAAGTGGAAGAAAGGTTAGGGGGATAAAATATTCTCCTCTTACTAAATGGAGAATTAAGAGATACTGCCTAAAGTGAAAGAACAAAAAAATTGAAGTTTAGGGATATTATTTGAAATTATTATATGAAATAAAAATATCCCTATCTCACAGAAAGTGAAGGAAATACACAGTAGTATTAACAAGCTAAGTTCTCATTTTTCAGAGTAGAAAGTCAATAGATATTACTGAGGTTTAAATATCAAGAACTAGAGCAACAGCATATTATCTAAATTTATGGATACCATAAACAGAAGCACTAAAAACAGACAGTGAAAAGAAGTTGTATCTGAGTAGTGGGAATAGGGATAGTTGGGGCAGGAGCTTTGCCTTTTTTGTCACAAGCCCTTTCATACTACTTAGTATTGGTATTAATGTCATGATTACAAAAAAGCTGGGGGTGGGGGAGTGGAAATTATTTAATATTCCTTCCATTAAGAGGTGGTGTATGTCTCTACCTCTTGAATCCCTGGGGCTTTGAACTCAAATGTAAACAACAAAATGTGGCATAATGAACACTGCTTGTTCTCAGGGACACTAACTTTTAGAGCCATGAGCCAACATGTATGTACGTTCAACTATTCTGAAGCTTTGATGCTGAATGGAAGTCCAGGCCACCTGGTGTAGGTCAGTATAGATGCTCTGTTCAAAAACCCGAGCTCAGATTCCAGCCTTTGCCAACCAACTTGCATGAACCACCAGGCTTGAAAGTGAAGATGCATAGATTAATCAAACTCCCAGTTTTTGAGTCATTTCCAGCTGACGTCCCAGACATCTTGGAACAGAGATATGCCATTCTCACTGTGCTCTGTCTGAATTCCCTGCCTGCTAAATTCATGACTATAAGATAATGGTTGTTTTAAGCCCCCTACATGTTGGGGTAATTTACTACATAGCAATATTAACCAGCAACATTGCTTTAATAGAAAAATGTAATTATTTTAAACAAAAAGCTGCAAATAACTCTCCTTACCTGCAAACTTTGGTACTCTATTAACAACTTCCTTGCAACATATCTGACAATTGACCGGGAACACCGTAAGTTTTTTTTCTTTTCTATTCTATTACACCCTCTCTTCCTTCCTTCTTTCCCTTTCTTTTCCTTAATTCTTTTATTACTATATGTTATATAAATTATTTATATATATAATTAGTTTATTGCTATGTAATATATTAGTATATCAGTGATGTCACAACCCATTATGTGATCACAATAAACTATTCTAAGCAGAGGAGGAAGGTGCTTGGAATGGTAGCCCCAAACAGGAGTAATGGGACAAGGTTCATAATGGGACTGGCCACTTGGGCTTCACTGCTTGTAAAGGCAGCTATAGCCATTTATATAAGGCTCTTTAGGGGAATGTATGTCAGTATTTTAATATGACATACGTATTACATGGACATCCCTACTTGTAAGGAGAGCTATGGCCATTTATGTAAAGCTCTTTAGGGAAAGATACAATATGACTCTTTAGAAGTCATATTTTAATATAACTAATTTTAGAGTAAAACAAATATGAGCAGTCACAGCCCAGAGAATCTTAAACCATGTTCACAAATTTCCATCAAAACATGTAAATTGATTCTGCAAAAACTGACATGATTTAAAATATCACTAAAATATCACTTAATATTGGCATGAAATTATGTTCATAATTTAATGAAAACAGTAGTGGAAGAATTAGCTTAGAAAGGGTATATCTCAATGTCCAATCTACTTGCCAATCATTACATTATTAAATAACTCCTAATTCCTAGGTCAGAATCCAATTTACTACCTATTAGAGACTATGTAATTTTGAAGAGTTTTAAATGCAATACTGAGTGAATAGAAAAATAAAATATCTAATAAATTGTAGTGTTAATTTACATTTTTACTGTCAATAAAGTTACTGTGAAAACAATAATCTTTAGTCATGGCTTAACTATTTATTCAGTCAGTCGTTTACTCAACTGATATTTACCAGGCAGTGTTCTGGATGCTGGAGATAATGCAGTGAGCAAAACAAAAATTCTTGCCCTCAGGGAGCTTATATTCTAATGGGAAGCTGACATTCAACATTAATCCACACAAATATTCAACAGGCAATTGAGTGCTAGGCACACTGGGCAATGCAAAAATGATTAAAATAAGGTGCCCAAGAAAAAGCAGACAGCAATGCCATTTTATTTTTGCAGAATTGTAAGAATGATAATCTGAGTTTACTCATTCCATAAGCACTGGTTTGAGGGCTTTCTAAATATGGCAGAATTTTCATATACTTTCAGATCACTAGGTTTCAGATTTTGAAGTTTATCAAGAAACAGATCTACTCGCAGGCCGGGCGCGGTGGCTCAAGCCTGTAATCCCAGCACTTTGGGAGGCCGAGACGGGCGGATCACGAGGTCAGGAGATCGAGACCATCCTGGCTGACACGGTGAAACCCCGTCTCTACTAAAAAATACAAAAACTTAGCCGGGCGAGGTGGCGGGCGCCTGTAGTCCCAGCTACTCGGGAGGCTGAGGCAGGAGAATGGCGTAAACCCAGGAGGTGGAGCTTGCAGTGAGCTGAGATCCGGCCACTGCACTCCAGCCTGGGCGACAGAGCGAGACTCCGTCTCAAAAAAAAAAAAAAAAAAAAAAGAAACAGATCTACTCGCTATCCCAAGTTCTCTTACTGTTTTTTCTATTTTCTCTCTCACTGCTACCTTAACTTAGCTTATCTTCTGCCACCTCCTTCCCTTCTTTTAATGAGCATGTTGTGCTTTCAGATACATAAATACATTAAATACATCTCTAGACCATTTTCTATTTGCCTAATGATCGATTCACCTCTTACTTTTATCAACTAAAGTGAAAAAAGAAAAGAAAAAAAAAAACTTACACCATCTTTCCTAAACAAAGATGCTTCTCTTGACTCATCTCAAAAGTCTAGTTTTTCTAGGATTGGATTGGTACCACCAAGTCAGTCACATTCATACAGCTCTCCTTGAAATCAGTTCCATCACTTTGGGTCAGTCAACACTTGAGGAGTAACGAATGTGAAATAGACTTATTCCCTTTACAGAACTTTAGCTGAGAACCCAAGTGGCATCAGTTCTAGTCTAATCAGCTAGAATTTAAACAGCCACTGATTAAGTTCCATGGGCTTAAAATAATTTTTAAGAATAAGCAGAATGTTACAACTCTTCTTTTGTGTCTTAATACGTTAAAAAAAAAAAAGTGTTATTTCAAAGAAGCTATGTTCTCCCAGTTCCAGGGAACTTACATTATTTAAATGTATTTCATTCATGATCGGCACTGGGAGTCCCTTCTAGCCCAGTCTCCAAATCTGTCTCCTGGTTTCTCATGGTTCAACAAGAAAATATCCCATTTTACCCAAGGTTATTTAATAACTTTTTTAAAGTGATTCTACATGGTTGAAATGTGTATCAGCTAAAACTCCCAACTTGAAATGACTCAGTCTCTTGGGTTCTTCTAAAAAGTTTTAAAATGTACTGGTCTGAGTAAACTAAACTTTTAAACTAAAGCTTAAAAGTCTACCCTTGAAATGCAAAGATACCTTTTTTTCAGAAAAAGTTCTTGTTATTTGTAGAGACAGGGTCTCCCTATGTTGCGCAGGCTGCTCTCTAACTTCTAGGCTCAAGCGATCTTCCCGCCCTAGCCTCCCAAAGTGCTAGAATTACAGGTGTGAGCCGCTGTGCCTGGTCTTTTGTTTTTCTTGTTGTGCTGCTGGAAAGGTGTGAGTGTTAATGTTCCTAACTTTATACTTTGTACTTTCTAAAAATAAAAGTATTTTAGGAAAAATAAATGTTTTTTTCTAATCATTAGGAAATTCTACCAAAGAAATTATGAGATTACTTTGCCATAAAAGGAAACAAAAGAAAAAAAAGAAAGCAAATTCACTAAGATTAGTGTCCCTAAAGGAGAACTGCTTCATTGCTGTGAATAGAAATCTTAATGATTTAAACCGAGGATACAAAACAAAATTTTAAATGTCATAAGGCAGTCACGCCATAGGAACAGCCTCAGAAAATAAACAAGCAGAAATTCCGATGTGACATAAAAATGAAAAATTCTGTTTGAGATTTTGAAATTAAAAAAAAAAAAAAAGAAAGAGAAAGAACAAGGAAAGAATCCAACTCCTCTTTGGGTTAATCTGAAATACAGAAGAAATCATCAAGCTCCCATCAGTTTTGACAATGTGTTCTCAGGAGCATTTGGTCCACAGACACTCCCACAATAAACCCATTAATAAACAGGAAAGAGCACTCGGTAAACACAACACCAATATCCAATACCCAAATGAAAGATTATATTTTACTTTAATTATTATAAACTCAATACATATCTTTTCAGACATTCATACCTTCACAATGTGAGGTGCAATGGAAAGTGCTACCAATCAGTAATACAGATATCTATGTACATGTCAGTTTCTTCCAGGAAATTAAAAACTACTTGAGAGCAGGAATTCATTTTGTTAATAATACCTTATATTTGTATAATATTGGATCTTTGTATATATAATTTCATTTGATCAGAGTAAACTACTAAGGTCTCAAGAGTAGTAGTAATTCCTATTTCATTGTGGGGATATGGCAGCCAAGAGACATGAGGAATTTACCCTAGGTCACTCAACTATTAAATAATAAGTAGAGGAATCAGGATAAGAATCAGTTTTCTGACTCCTAGTCCACAAGTAGGAATTTAAAAAACTTATTATTATGGAAAATTTCAAACATATATAAATGCAGAGACACTAGTACAATAAAACTCCAGAGTTTCAACAGTGATCAACTCATAGTCCACTCTTATTGCATGTCTACCCCATTTTGAAACAAATTCCAGACCTCATACCATTTTTTTGGTAAACATTTCAATATGCACTTTTTGTGACTGCTGCCTTAATCCCATTTAACAAAGCGTTGAATATAGCAGATGCTCAAAAATACTTGCTGAATGCTAGAGACCTCACCTGTATTTTCAGACATGATTACTCATTTCTAACTAAAAAAAATTAAATTCCGAATTTCTAAATGACACATATTCTGTCATTCACAAATACTTATTCAGGGTTACAAGACGCCAGACATCATGCTAAATGCTTGGGATACTGCAAGGAACAAGACAATACAATCCCTTCTTTCAAGAATCTTGTACTCCACTGTTCTGCATGCACATGTGCGTGCACACACACATACACACACACACACATACCCCAACCATGTGTATCTTAAGAAACTGGAATGAGTTCAAACTGGAAGAATATTTCTTAACTATACCTACCAGTTTGTCAAGATGGAATCTAAATTCTCTGTACACAAATTATGAATAGGAGTAGAAGACAAGGCTTAAATGAGATTCAGAATCATCTTTTATAGAAATTATTAGGACGGTTTTACCTAATTCTGCTCTAACAGGTTTTCCACTATTGAAAGCCAAAATAATTAAAATTAATGGGAAAAATAAAAGAATTCAAGCAATTGATCAAAATGTATTTATAATACCTTACTTTCTTACATTTGAAATGTTCAAATTATTTTCAGCTTTTACTGAATGTATGCTCATTTCCTAATGTTAATGTCTTCTTTGCAGCATATGAATTAAGTCCAAGGTTGCACAGTTAACTATAAGAATGAATTACTTAAACTTTAAAACTCACTTTCATATAAACTGTACAGATTGGAGTAAAACAAAAATGAAACTTCCTTTTTTCAGCATTTCCTAAATTATTTCCCAGGAAATCCAATAAGTGTAATCCAATATACAGATCCATTCTCTCTCCTTGACACTCCGTAGTATTAACATTATTTCACATGATAGAAATAATTCATATGGTGTCCTCCTTTATAACTGGACCCCTTTTCAATGATTTCACTCACTTGTTACATATGCACCTTATATTCACTGGATATAGGTATAAACGGACACGATCACAAGACACTCTCTGCCTTGAAGAGCTTACAAATGGGGTGTGAAAGAGTAGAGAGTCAAAAGAGGTCTGTCAAAGGAGTTAACATTCCATCTTACCTAACAGAAATAATATTAGGTGGTAGATATATGCTAAGTGCCATACAGGAGGTCCAAAGTTACCAGGACTCAAAGGAAGCAGAAATGTTATCCAAATCGAGGTACTAAGGAATACAGAAAAAAGAAAGTGACGTTTGAGGTTGGCCCTGAAGGATAAGCAGAATTTCAAGTGGAGAGTGGTGCAGGAGAGGCACATTCAGAGATCTGTTCAAATTAAAGTTACAGACGTGAATGGCAAGAAATCCATTAGGGCAAATGGAGTAATTCATTTATCTGTAGGATACACATTAACAAATTCAGAGGAAGAACATGAGAATATCCTGTCAAAGCCGAAGCTAATACAATATTGAAGAGAAAAAATGGATAGTCAGGAAAAGTTTAAATATGAGTAAGTATTTGAAGACTCTTACTAAATAGACTTCACGTATGTATGCCTTACAGTTAATATCCACAGATCTCTCAATGTCAACAGTCCAAGATACTTGCTAATGCGGTATACAACTCTAAAAGGATGAAAAGTGCTCATCTAAGGGGTTTAAAATTTAATTTATTCAACTTAATTCAATCAATCAGGAAACATATATGGGTTAACTAATGGTTATGGACACCTTGTTATTTATGGATATAAAATACACAATCCTGGTCCTCAAGTCAGCAAACATAAAGTCACTAAACTGAAAATACTTTTACATCTCAAAGGATTTTTTTTCTGGTATTTGCAATGACCATCAGTCATCCTCTCCTGCTAATGTTTAATATAAACCTCTGTCTGAATCTTAGCCATCCTCAATCAGTTTATATCTACAACGCATATAATCACAGAATAAAACTGTTCACTAATAATCTGATAATTTTTTGCATTCATAAAACAACTCAAATTTTATTATTATTAAACAGATCAAAGGGAGTTGAACTAGGTTAAATCTAAGACTTCTTCCAATTAAAAAAATCCTTATGCTGTGATTCTAATTCTACTGAACTAAATCCTTTAGGAAGGCCAGAGAATAGGAATAATTTAAATGGTTACTTAAATTACAAAGCCAGTAGATGTCCAAATTTCGACAAACTACTATAGACAAAGGAGATGGTCAAAAATGTTTCATAATAATCCTGACTCAAATGGACTTCCAGACTACCAATGTACACTTGCACAGATTCCTGCCTCATGCCTTACGGTCCCCCCTGGTTCACCTCTCAGGCAAGAGCAGCTACATGTACAGCTGGTAAAATGAAAATCAGGTATGGCAGCAAACTGGTGATATTCAAGACAACTACCTAGTAGCTCTTGGAAAAATCTTCTCTCTGACTGCCGGCCTGCCTGCTCCACCAAACCTAGCATCTATGGATCATCACTCAAATGGTGACCTTCATGTAAGAATGCTTGTTATCAACCACTGGTGCGTTTTCAGTGGTGCCTCCTGGATCTTGGACAAAGCCCAACATCATACACACTACCTTCTCCTGTTAGCAATTCACTGACACCCAGATTTCATCTCTGCTGTGTTCTGTTACATCAAGAAGCTCGGAATTAATTTACTTCCTATGAAGACAGAGCAACTCATCTGAACCTCAAGAGAAAGAGCAATAGTGTGATTAGTTCCTCAGGAGGCACGGAAAACACGTATTTGCTTATGTGTCTGATGGTTGTTATGCCATCTAATTTTTAAGTATTATGACATTTATTTCATTAACCAGAATGTTATATAAGGTGCCAGAGTCACATTATGTAATATTCCATTCATCAGACAAGTACTAAGCATTTCAATTCTTCCTATTCCTGTTTGTCTAAAATGAATTCAATATTAATGAATTACCTATATTATTTACCTGTATTATCATTTATAGCTATTTTAAATCACTATAATTAATTTAAATTATCATAATTATAGCACAACTTCCTTAAAAGAAGAATTTACTAGAATAATACTTTTGTAGGGATAACTTCAGTATGGCATACTGCAGAATTCAGGAATTTCCTGAATTGTTATTCACTTATTGTTATGTCATTTATTCCTGGCAAACTGTCACTTTTGTCTACATACAGTTCATTTTTTCCAAACTAGAAATGTACTCACCTGATTTAACTGCTTTCATCAAACAAAAATTGCTACTTAGTTTTAAGAACAAGTTAATAACTTTAAAATGGCATGATAGACAAGTAGCTTGACCTCCAGAGTGTCTTCCAACCCTAATATCCATGGTTTTACAATGATAGGCTGTTTGTATGGTGTGTTTCCTTCTTAAAAAACTTTCCTAAGAAATCATTAATAGTGAGGCATTTGTTTTTTAAAAAAAGAAATAATTTATTTTTAATAGGAACCTATTTGCATAAATATTCATTTACCCATGTCTTAAACATAGGAAAATATCCCCAAAGATATTCAAGTTTATACAAGTTTTCCTCTTATAGACCTTTTTTGTCCTTGATTCCACAGAGAGATTCTAATAATTCTATGTTGATAATAGTTGTATAAAAGGGATGTAACTGCAATGTCAAAAATTCAGCATTATCAAGTTCTTCTGCAGAAACAAAAAATGAGCAGAATACCACTGTGAAAATGTTTATTTACTAAACAACCTTGATAAATTAGAAACTTTTCAAGGAACTCTCAGAGACAGAAAGAAGAAACATACTTTTAACATACTGATATTTAAAAGGAGAATTAAACTCCTGCTTTTCCTGCTTTTATTGAAAAAAGCCCTAGTAAATGTATTATTCAACCACACAAATAGCAATTTTATTCAGAAGGATTCTCATGAACTAATCCAATTGAAGACCTGGCTTTATAGAGTCAAATATGTAATGTTTCCTTCACCCTGTTAACAATTAGGTTTTCTAGAGAAAATCATATTTTTATTCACCTTTTATGCTATATATTACTAAGAGCTTTAAAAGAGAGAGAAAATTAGAAAACTCTCCTTGAATAATCATTAAGCTTTACAGCCTTTTCTTTGGGTTTTTTGTTTTGTTTTGTTTTTAAAGCAGTGACTAAATATTCTAATTATAATATTTAAACATCACAAGTTTATTCACTGATACGTAATGACTTTTAGTTTCCAGAGGCAATACTTGAATTTGAATTGCTTTCACTGTTACACTAATAAATTTAATCCCTAGAGACAATACAGGTAAGCACTTGCTTGTATCTTTCTTACAGCACATGATCCAGTCATGTATCAGGGGTATGGTGATCATCTTATTCCTTCAAACATGGGAAGAACTGCTTCAGGAGTAGCCAGATGTGATTTACCCAGGTATCTTTCCCAGCACCTAGCCCCATGGTTTCTAAAGCACATGCCCTTCCTAAATCCTTTCTGAATAAATGGAGCTCAAATGTTTACTTATATTAGCTATGTGTCAGTATCTCATATAGATCAATCCCTATGTCCCCAAGGTAAAATTTAATCTTCAAAAGGCACTTGATTCTGATTAGCCTTTTGGTTATGTTGCCTACTCAATCAGGAAATTCCTGGTAACTGGATTATCAGAAATATCTGTTCTATAAAACTGGTTAAGTATAACAAAACAAGGCAATTAAAATAAAAATGAGTAAATTTTTAAAGAGAAGAAAAAACTGCTCATCTCATTACAAGGCAAGTTCTACAAGTGCAGAGACTTTTCCAGGCTTGTTCATTGCTATATCCCCAACTTCTAGAAGAGTCTGGCACATAGTAGACCCTCAGTAAATATGTGGTGAATGAACTGACTGCTGACAAAACATGCTATTATGTTATCTCTTGTTTTTAGTTCAGGCTGTTAAAACAGGATCCATTTGTGCAGTGCAGAAACTCCAACACAGGTTCACAGTGAAGTCTTATTCTGGCAAAGGTTTCAGGATTTGGGATTACCAAATGTAAAAAAAGAGTAAATTTACTTCCCACACACTGACTGGCTGATCAAGTGAGGGCCTGGGATACATCAAGTGCAGGTAAGCAAGAATTTCAAGTCATTATCCCTGTGCATGCAGGCAGTACCAGTGCCAGCAATAACAAGTCAGCTTTTCTGGCAAATCCACCAAAATTAAATCTTAAACTTTTGAAAAAACTAATATGTGTATTATGCTCCTGTTAGCTTAGAGGCTTAACTATCTGTGGGGAGGGCCTATAATTATGATCAATTACTTACGACTTGAAGGTACTTATAAAAGCATCTGCCCTTTTAAGAAACCATTAAAGACCCAGGCTTAAGACTGTAAAAC
This sequence comes from Mandrillus leucophaeus, assembly GCF_000951045.1. Taxonomy (NCBI): domain Eukaryota; kingdom Metazoa; phylum Chordata; class Mammalia; order Primates; family Cercopithecidae; genus Mandrillus; species Mandrillus leucophaeus. The sequence goes on along the minus strand of NW_012106086.1, from coordinate 961,816 downwards.
TAATCCTAGGGGCAATAATAAATCACAGGTTTGGGGACCCAACTTTGACAACTCTCCCTTGGAAAGAAAAGAATTGCTGTCAACTATCCTTATTTCCTGACCCTGTCTGAGCAAATATTAGCAACCTCTAAAATCCAGAATTCTTAGTCTGGCCAAGTAAGTCATGGGGACCAATGGTTGTTCCAAGACAGAGGCAAAAGAGAAGAAATAGGAAGGAAACAAAAAGGGAATGAAGATCTGTAGCTCACGAGGGTGACATCATCAATAATTTCCTCAAGTATCACTGAATTTCATGGCTCGGTGACTGACAGTCTTTTCTGACATCCTACAGGCTAATTATCCTCAAGTAGCTTCTTGGTTCCAGAACCTGTAATGTCTGGGTTTGAATACGGTTTGTTCTACAAAAAAGGTCAGGTGAGTTGACTCCTCCCTGCGAAGTTGCTCCATGGCAAGAGACCTACTAATCTGCTAAAATGCAAACAATCCTTTAGATATCTGAAGTACTTTTACATTTACAAAGTGCTTTCACATACACCATCTCATTTTATTCTCACGACTTTAACAGGTAGGTGCCATCATGTAAAAGGTGCCACTTAACATGTAAAATAACTTCAGAAAACAATGCCTTTGTCTTCAGTTCATAAGTATATCCTCCTGAAATTCACAGTACAGAATCCAAGTCATGGGTCGTTAGAAACGTCTAGAAACACATCAATCTCAGGAGGATAAATCAAGAGAATAGGATGGATCAGACAAAATCTACAAGCACAATGGCAGAAAGTGTGCCTCTGTTATAAGAATGGCGTGAGCTTTGTAAACAACAGTGTTATACAGGGGTGCCTCTGTAGTACCTCTGTGTTGGAGGGACATTATTCATTCATACACATGATAATGACCCTTAATTGGATACTCCATAGGTAACAGACAAAATAAAACACGAACTTTTCGTCTTAAAATTGTAGTGGTGGAATTCATCCTTCGGTATGTATTCAGGTGATTCCTCTGGGATGACAACTGAGTTACAGGGGGCTAAATGTACCCTCCCCTTTTCCCTCCAATATCACAAAGAGCCCCCAAAAGGGATTTTGTTGTTCTTAACAAAGAAAATACACACTAAAAAAGTCATCTATAGCTTTTTTATATATAATCTTATCTTCCAAAACACTCATTCTCGCAATCTCAGTATCTTTTGTCCTTCCTTCACTAGCTAAAGCAGAGGTATAATGCGGTTCCAACTTCATAACCATTTACTGCCTTATTTATGTATTTATGATTCTTTGATGCTTTCTAGCTTCAGTCTAAACTGCGTTGAGAACAAAGCACCGCACAAATCACCAGCCTGGGAAAAGAGGAGACAAGTTAAAACCTCCGAGGAAGATTCTGTAGCTACTTGGTCTCTCTGAGTCTGTAGAGAGTTTGGTATTTCAAAGGTCAGTCTTGGGTCTCTCCACTTTGATGACTAATGTTAAATTGTTTGACTTTTTACAAAAATATTTAGCTGTGCTTATTTACATAATTTCATCCTCAGCGCACACAGTAGGCATGTATTTGTTGAACAGAAGCCCTAAATGGATGAGAAAAAAGATCTTTCTGCTACACATTTTCTCAAGATCGAGAAAAGTAAAATCACAATCCAATTTGCAGAAGTTTTTGTACAACCCAATTTGTAGAAGGCATCCCTTTTTAATGTAAAGCTATGCATCTCTGTTTAAAAAGGAAAAGGATGACACAACCAAACAATGTCAACCACACAATGGGGAAATTCCAGGATCACTAAGAAAACACCATTATCCTAAGTCACACATTTTCATTTAATACTGGTTACCACGCAGGAGAGAGTAAGAACTGCTGTCTCCCCACTCACTCGCACACCCCATCTGGGAAAAGCATGGGCAGAACATTTATGATCTAACCATCCCACATCTTGGACTCACATTTAACCCTTTGGAGAATTAGTCTAAAGAGTATGTCCGCCCAGAGATATAAAGTAAAACAGACACAGGGATAACAGTTTTGGAAGAAATTTTTATGACGCTGTTTGAAATTGGGCATCAGCACTCAAACTCCTTAGACCACCAGCAGTCATTCTTATTACGCAACTTTAATAAAGAGAAACTGAGAGTATGACTGGCAAAAATATTATGATGTTTCTGCATCTTCTTAACCTGATTTACACTAGGCTCCACCCATAAAGTTCCCACTTATTACCACACAGCATCCTCATTCTCCAGTCTCACCTACTAGGTCTTTCAAAAATTCCCCAACGGCATGGCCAGTAAAAATATGCGCGAGCTAGCGGGGTATGTCTCCGGTTGGCTTATCCTGTCCCTAAAACGCACCCACCTCCCCCGGACCTTCCTTCAGGGAGGGCAGGGAGAAAATGCTTCTAAGTTGCACAGCTGCAGGGAAGCCTGCGCAGGTCATGTTTTTTGACTGTCTTTCGGCTCGCTGTCTGGCAAGGTCACCGGCTCTGGCTCGCGGCTCTGTCGACAAAACTTAACTCTCACTCTGTAAGATCAACAAGTCGCGCAGGACCTCCCCAGTCGCCCTCTGCCCCACACCTTTCTGGGCCTGAGGATTCCCGGCTCGGCCCTCCCCGCGCGCGCGGCCCCAGACTGCAAGGGCGCAGCTCCCTGGCTCACCTGACCACGTTGGGGTGCTCGAAGGTCTCCAGGTGCCTCAGCACCGCCACCTCGCGGATGGTGGAAAGCGGCATGCCCTCCTCGCCCGTCTGCACCCGCACGCGCTTCAACGCCACGAAACGGCCTCCGTTCTTCAAGTCGCGGGCCTTGAACACCTTCCCATAGGCGCCCTCCCCGATCTCCGCCACGCATTCGTACTGCTGGTCAGCGCGGCACAGGCCGTCCTTCTCCATGCCGCCTGGACGCCGCCCGGCGCGTCGCCGCTGGGGCGGGCGGGGGGTGCGCTCAACTAGCTGGCGGCCGCCGCTAGCCTACTCCGGGGCTCCCCGGAGATTGGTCTAGCTTTCCTTGCTCCCTGCAGGCTCAGGCGCTCGGGCGCTGGGGCTTTCGCGGCTGCGGAGGCTGGATGGAGCGACCTCCCCGCGGGGCTGGCGTAACTCTGGTGCCGCCGCCGCGAAACTCCGCCTGCAGAGTCGCTGCTGCCGCCGCCTGAGAAGCGAGCCGATCCCTCCTCTTCCCTCCCCGAAGCGAAGTCCTCAGCACAGACAGAGACGATTACATAGCCTCTGCCCAAGCGCGTCTCAGTCCAGAATCATTGCACCTAAAGGAGGAGACGGGAGGATAAGAAGAAAGTGCAATCAGACAGCCCAGAAGCCTTCCTCGGGGTTCCTCCAGACTCCCCTCCTCCTCCTTTACGAAGCCTCCATCGCTACCCTCCGCGCGCTCCTGCCCTCTCCCAAGCCGCTTAATCCTTCCTGGTTCCTCCGAGAAAAGCGAAGTTACTTTTCTTTCCCTGCAGGGCTGAAGCCGTCTTCGCGCGGAGAGGTTGCAGGGGCCCCTCGGGGATGAGCGAGCGGCGCGGGACGCAGTGGAACGGGAGGGGGCGTGCCGAGCAGCCCAGAGTGTGCCGGGAGCGCGGGGGAGGGGAGGCGCCGGGCACGTCAATGTCACGGCTTAATATTTATCCCTATATCATTGTGTTGCGTCGCTACCCTCCCCGCCTCCTGAGGCCCGGACGTGCAGGGAGATGGGGTCCAGGGGTGCCGGAGGGCGTTCAAGGGTCGCGCACAAGCTGGAGCGGAAGGACTGTGGGTCCATCCGTGTGGGGCCGCAGAATGTGGGTGGGGGCTCCCAGGACCCTGTAACCCGATGCTGTTGAGTGTGCGAGAAGGGGTGGTCAGACATCTGCTCAGAAATTGCTTCCTTTCTTTCTACTTTCAGTTTTTCTACGAGGAGACATTTAAAAACGACTCGCATACACAAATGGTCTCTCTGGGGTAAAGGAGTCTCGGTTGGAAACGGAATTCTCTCTCCGACTGGGAGGACCTCCCTGGTGGAAACCTTGGGAAGACCAGCCATCTGGTCGGGGAGGGTTGGGGCTAATCGGGGGTGGGCGAACGAGAGGTCCTGGGGGAGGGGAAGACACCGTCCCCCACGGGATCCCAAGGGTGGGAGAAAGGGGTGTTCGTCACAATTTCGCTTGTCGTCTTCTTAAAGAATAATTTCAGGAAGAGGATAGCTTAATCGCGCCTCGTCCTGAAGTTTTAAATTGATTTCGACCTGAGCAAAACTCAACCTCTCTTTCAAAGGGTGGGGGTTAAACCCTGCGCCTCCAGGGGTGAGAAACAAGGTCTCTGCCCTCGGGGCCCGGACTCGGGAACCTTTTCCCACTCCCAGGACCACCCCGCTGTAGGTAGCGGAGGTGGCTGCCCCATTCCCTCTCCGGCTAAAGGCCGGGTCCAGGCTGCAGCCGGACGCCCCCAGAGCCCTCTGCATAACAAAGCGCCGGAGAAGGGTACCCTAACTTTCCCTCCCCATTCAGCAGCTATCTGGGACCTAGGGAGCCTCCCTCCCCCACGGCCGCCGCGGCCTCGCCAGGACTTTCACCACGCTGGCCGCGTGTCCGGAATTCCCGGGGCACCTCGGAATTACCTGCCTCGCAACCGCTGGCCCGCTCGCCTTTTGCCAGGAATTAAACAAACGGCGCGACCCCCACGATGAGCGGGTGGAGCGGACCGCGGCGAAAGCAGAGCTTCTGGCACTCACTCCATTCAGAACTTTCCTTAAAAGCCGAGGAAAGAGCCCCCAAGGACTGCCTGGGCGTCTGAGCCAGGTCGAGGGCCACACAGGTAGCCGGGGAGCCGCCGCCGGCCGCCCAACCCGCCTCTCCTGCGTCCCCCCATCCCCCTCCCGCTCGAGTCTAGCCCCGGGCTCCGCAGCGAAGGAAGCGTCGGGGACGTCCCACCCCCGCAGGGAACTTCGCCTGCTGCCCCCGCCGGGCCCCGCACTACCCTGACTCTCCCCCCACTCGCCCCCCAGACGGTCGGCTTCGGCGGAGAGAAACGGGAGCAGCAATGCCTTTTCCCCCCCTCTCCTCCACTTTTTTTTTGTTGTTGTTGTTGCTTTCCCACGCTGGCTGAATGTGACTTGACCCCATTTCAAAAAAAGTTTGACATAGTGCTTCAACATTTCCGCATTCCTCCGCGACTACAAAGGCTGCAGCCGCCTCCTTCTGCTTTCTGTCTCTGCTCTCTGTCTTCACACTCAATGAAATCCTTCATGCGCCTCTCCCGAAGCCTGCCAAGCACCACAAGGGTCGCCACCAGCACGGCAACAAGAGGCCACACCGGGGACCGCGACTCCCGCGTGTGCGCACACGCAGATGCGCCCATATGCACACGGACGGGCGCCCTGCGGGGACAAGGGCTGCTCACTACGGGGCGTGTGTTTAACTCCAATATTTTAAATGATAAAAGTAAACTTGGAAACTAAAGCAAACGTGCGTCTTCGTGGGGCTCCAAGCCTGGGCACCGGCCGGCTGCGTGCACTCTTCTGTGCATAACACGCCCGCAGGAAGCCTGCGTTAACATTTATCTCGTGGAGGGGAAGGTGGAGCCCACACCCACACCTCAGCGAGCTGGCGAGGGAGTTTTCGTGGGGGAAATGCAAGCACATTCTCCAGCATGGAGTCCCTAGAGGCAGTGCATTTTGAACCCTAAATGTGAATTATTATGTGAATGTCCGAGTAGAGTTCCAGTTCCGTTTGGAGAAACTGGATGAGGAGTGTTCTGTGTGGGTGTGTGTGCGCACGGGTACGTGGAAGCAGGATCTCGGTGTCGCGGGTGTCCCTAGCGTAGGATCTCCCCCTCTCGTCAGATTAGAATCCTCTAGCTCCCCAAAACTGGCCCCCATAACCAACGCCGTCTCAGTTCGTAAGGGGTTAACCAAAGCCGATTCCAGGGAAACACAGGTTCCCCCCACCCCCCGCCAGCCTCCACTTACCCCACCCACAGTTCTGCCTCGGACCCTGGCCAATCCCCCATATCTCCCCAGGGACCCCCCACCCCGCAGCCCACCCACCCGAGCGCACAGCTCCTCACCTGAGGGGCCCAGTCGCGTCGGGCCTCCCGAGGGGGCTGCGAGTGTCAGTCGGCTCTCCGCACGTGTCCGCGGCCTCGCGGAGCAGGTAATCAGACTCTGGGGAAGGAGTTACCAGCACTCTCTCCGGCGAGGGGGTGGGCACAGCGGCGGAGGGCGGAGGGAA
>NW_012106086.1:917610-955292 GCF_000951045.1 Mandrillus leucophaeus | reverse complement strand
GGGGGGGTTGGGGGGGCAGGGGAGTTAAATGAAAATTTCCGGCTTTCACTGAAACTGTAGTAGGGGGATCCTGCGACTAAAATAAGCGGCGTTAGTGGGAGAGAGTGGGACGTGTCGTCGGGAGTCGGCGGAGTTTCCAAACCCAGGGTCGCCCAGAGTTGGGGTTTTGACAGGATGAAGCAGGGGGTATCCTCACTGTGTGACGTGGACGGATGGGAAAAACACAAAACAACCAACAATAATTATGAAGGGCCGATGGGGGTGGTAAATACCAATACTTTCCAAGAAACTGAAAAATCAGACCAAAAAATAACTCTTCTCTTAAAAAAATAAAGAAAAAGTTTGGCAGGATGCCTTGCAGCAAAGAAAATACTAATCTGTTCAAGCACTTTTCACTTTCAGCATGAGCTACATTTGTTTTGTTTTCCTTCGCTTCCTTTCTGCCTCACAAAGCCCTATCTTTTCCTTTTAGACAGAGGGTATGGTTTGGAAATTGTCAGGCACTCTTATGGTTAACGATCTACTTGAAGGGGCTGGCGGGTTCACAATTATTAAGTGGTTAGTAACTGCTGAGGGTTCACTAACGTATTTCAGAGGAGCTAAAAAGACTAAAATTTAGTGTAAATAATAGAACTGCAGATAATAGATACATACACAGAAGGAGGAGTGCTCAGTTTAAATGCATTATTGGAAATCTGAAATTTGAAACCTTGTAAGAATGTATACTTTACCTGCTGAGAAACCCTTGAATACAATTATTTCAGGTGAAAATGAGCTTTTGGAGAAAAAAAGTCTTTAAAACCTTCTACAATGGAGTAAAAGAAAACTTGAAATAGCTGTCTTTTTGGAAAGAATTTGGTGTTCTCCCCAAAATCTCTATCTGTAGAATACTTGAAACCCTTTAAAACATATTAAAGAAAAACTTTTCACAAAATTATTTACTTCAGTGTTTTGTAGAAAAATTAAAACCCGGCAAAATTCTGTTTGAATTGGACATACTACTTCTATAAATCTTTTGACTTTAAAACCATGTTACTGATCTCATAGTAAATCAAATTTTTGCCTTTATAAAATTGATTCTATATTATAGTATAAGGTAAGGCTAGGGAAATAAAAAATTGATGCATTTCCAGTAGCACATATTTTGCAATGCATTATAATATTTTTTTCTTTAAAAATAAAAGTGAATAATTGTATGTCTTTAAGCTTAAGATAATTCATAAAATACATTTGTGTTAAGAGCATGTCTTCTAAAATAAGATCCAGTTTTCTGAACAAAATTTGTATTTATAAAGCTATCTATAATCTCATATATCTTATAAATTTAATAAGGCAAATCATTAGATTTTATATTTACATAAAATATTAGATCACTACAAATCACTAGATTTTAAGGCAGAGACACAAATGGGAATCCTCCATTTGGATAATTGTTCACACTTACCATTTGCCTTTTAAAACAAGGTTTACTTGATGGTAATTAACACGTTTATATAATCCAGAAATAATTGCCAGTAAATAGGAACCAGCACATCATGGCTAGAATTTATTTGAATAAATCATTTATTTAAAAAAAAATAAGCTACAAATATCTTTTAAATGAACAGAGAAGTGTCTTTTCTACACTGGGTTGAAGTTTTAATTACTGAATTTGACAACAGCCATTGCTAGATCAGAAATTCCATGATTTAGGTTACTAGATCATTTGGACAATGTAAAAAACAATGAAATTTTAATTATATATGTTAATACTGAGTGTTAACTCTCTGTCCTCTTCTTTTCCTGATATTGCTATCTTTTATGTTAATTTATCATTGTTCACTCTCCCTGATTATGGTTCACATTAAATCCCAGTTGGTGAAAGCTTCAGACCCAAGGAAGTTTTTACAACTGATTGTATGAAATTAGTAAATACCAGATTATTTTTGTTTATGGATAACTTCTGCTGTGGGTAACAGGTTATCATAAGAAAATTTGTTCAAAGTTTTTAAACTGTGAACCAAATTCCAACTTCTTTGTTTAGGAGTCTTCTGAGAATTAATATATAGAACTCAAGAATAATGACTCCAACCAATATTTTCATACCACATATCAGATATTCTGAAGTTGCAAATCATCTTACAGTTATTTAAAAATTACAATTCATGGACTTATTTCCAAATATGGTGGTGTAACTTACACTGAAAGATTTCTTAGTGTCATATAAGGAATGTATTTCATGAGTGAACATTTATATATCAAATACCTGTACAATTTTGTTTTCACTGAAATAAACATAAAATTTTAAATTCTGGTCTATAATTTTTGACCTTGTTAAGGAAATGAGTAATTTAGTTACAAATAATAATTACATAATGTACACCTAAATCTAATTCATTTCTGATTTATATTAGCTGTTTGAGTTTATAAAATATATTTTCCAGAAACTCAGAAATGAGATTTTGCTGTAATTTACTACACAATTATTTTAAAATACACTTCTAGTTTAACTTTGAAACAAGTTACTCTACTTTTTAACCTGATTTATGTGTTTGTGTACATGTTATCTTTATTGAGTAATAATCATGAGAAACTATAATTTTAACAGAAATAGCATAATATAAATGCAGTGCATTTTAATGCATTCTTCTTTCCCTTCTCAGACATTTCCAAGATGTTTTGTTGGGTTTTCCCCTGAACTATATTGTTGAAAGTTTGCTAAATATCTTAGGAAAAGTCAATTGTATTATCAACTTTTTGCATTGTAAAATTCTGAGCTTTAAATGATTTTTAAATTTCAGTCTTCTAAATAAATTATTTCTGTAAATTTGGAATGACCTGGGTTTTTCTGTTTTTACTGTTGCATGTGATCTATTGCATTGCATTTGAGCAGTGAAACTTGAAATGATTTTGATATCTGCCATGAGGGAAAAAATAGAAATAAGGTAGTAGCTTATAACATTTAAGGAGGAAAAAAACAAACATTACTATTTTTTGGAACATTCTGCTTCCATTGATTCTACTACTCTATAATTTTCTTTGTGCAACATGTCAGTACTATGTTCATATTTGTATAATTGCCATCATCTTTTTTAATTTTTCCCTTTTGATAGACACCCATATCGTTTTTTTCTTTTGTGTGTGTGTGTGTGAATACCTGTATGTTCTTGGCATATTGTTATGACATGTTTGAGTTTGAAACATGTTCTTAAGATCCTTTCATCATCTATATTAGAATTCTGAGTAATCAGAAAGATAACTATGGAAATATATTTACAAAAGATGGTGATAATCACATAAAAAAACCTATGTTTTCTTTCTATTTACAGTGACCTGTAATTTTCACTTGTTTCTAACATTTCTTTTCTGAGATAATACTTGCATCTCAGCTGCACACATGGCCTAAAAATGGTGTTGCCATAGCTGCTTTTGGTTGAGCTAAAAGGTGTTTACATGCTTTAGGTAGACCATTCAGTTGGAGCAGTGAAGGTATAACACAGTGGGAGTGAACGATGATAAAGTGGAATCTCAGAGGTAGGAGGAGGGACAAAGAAGGCACCCAGGGAGAAACTTCTGTGAATGGCCTGGCAGCAGGGACAAGTGAAGGAAGCACATGCTGAGGTCGTGGGGCTGAGAGATGCAGCCTCAGTGCTTATAGGTATGGCGTAGCCAGGCAACCCGATTCTTTCAGGATGAATGGCCTTCTGTGTCTATCCTATTATGCAATTAAATGTCTTATTAAATGAGGTCATATATGTATGACTCCATATTCACATGTAAATCTATTTTATGTTGTCTTATTCTAGATTATTCCCAAAAATAACATAGAATGGAATTCTTTGCAGAATTCTTTGAATGCCTAGAAGAAAATATATCATAGCATAGTTCTGTGGATCAAACATTTTACCATAAATTGAAGCGAGAGTTTGATTTCTAAACCTTGTTATAAGTTTGTTCAAAATTACTCACATCTTTGCATCCCCAGTACCTAGCACAGTAACTGGCAAGCATTTTATGTCCAATAAATGTTTGTCAACAGAAAAGTTGACTTCGCATCCTTTAGACCGTCTTCTTTGGAACTGCTTAATAAAATTTAAGGACCTATGTGCTGATTTCAGGACCTCAGAAATGTGTTTTCTCTACCTACAGTTCTTTTCCTTCTTAGCCCTCTTCTCTAAGTCATGTCATCCTTGCACGCTCAGCTCTTCCATAAAACCTTTGAAATTCCTTCAGCTGGAAGACATCCCCCTTTGCTCTAACTCCTGAGGCAATTCGCTTTCTACCGTGTTAAGCTACCCTGAGTCCTCCCAAGAGCACCCAGCATGCTTAGTTCCCTTTAACAATCCTCCAACTCCTAGTTGTGCCCTCTGGCCCTGGTAAGTGGTCAGTGAATTCAGTAATCATTCTTGTCCCCTTCTAGGAGTGTTACTGAGTCAGGCGGGCACAGAACAGACTGGTACACCGTGACATAACTAGAATAACATTTGAAAGTTGAGGACCAGTGTTCCATGTTGCTTAAACAGGAAAGAGCCAGGTCATCCTGCTACTTGGGGTAAATTTGGTATGTTTTTTCTTGTGTTGCTGATATTAGTCATTTAAAACATTTTTGTCTGAAAGAAAATGTGTTTAGGTACATTTCTAGATTTGTTTAAAGACAAATTCCTAAAATATTGGCTGAAAGAAAATGTGTTTAGATAAATGTCTCTGTTTCCTCAAAATTCCAATTAAATAAATTTTATTTTAAAAGAGCAAATACTAGACTTTGAGGTAAACTAGATACTATATAGCCCAGAGTTTAGAAAGATTGCTAATTTTATTTGCCAATATCCTTAATATCTATGTGACTATGTCCTAAAAGATAGAATCCTTGATTTCTAAGTCAGAAGACTTGTGTTTTCATTCCCAGTTCTTCCTTTCTCAGTACTTACTATTCATTGCATCCTCGGTGACCAGTCATTCAATTCTTCTGACCTTCAGTGTCCATGCCTATTAAATGGGTTTTCTAATGATTTAGAAAGATATTACAAAACAGTCGGAGAGAGACAACAAAATTTTATCTTCACAAGAGAGGATATGGAGATATGGAGGTTGCTGTTCTGGGTATTGAAAGACTTGAAATTTAAACTGGAGTTGGCCACAAACTACCTGTATGACCTTGGGCAACACACTAAACCCCTGGGCTTTAAGGTCCTCATCAATAAATGAGATGATTGGACTGGATGATTTCTACAGCTGCTGCAGCTTGAAAATGCTGTAGTTCTGAGCAGCGTTATATGCTAGGTGCCATCATTATAGATCTGTTTTTATAAACCCCCTAAACAAGAGTAATATCAGAGGATAGGACTCTGATGTCTGCAACCTGGAAAGGTTTCTGGATTTCAAATGTGAATTATATTGAGTTCTCTCTAACCTAACCCTGTAGGTTTTTAAGACTGAGTAGAAATGAAGACTTCTAGAAAAACATTAGGAAAATTCACTAGTGTTTTCATTAGATATGGGGAAGGAGGAGCTAGGCTTTAATTATTCAGCCAAAACTAAAAGTGATAAATTAATCAACCCTCATTAACAAAAATGTGATAAATAGGTTACAATAGTTTACATAGAACCAGGATATCCAAGATTAGAAATCTTGGGTTATCACAGAAACTCTTCAAAGGTGTCATGAAACTTATCTCTAAACTATTAAAAATGTCAGTGCCAGTTGGACTCCAGTGAGAAAGTGGGAAGGTGGGGGTGGGAGAGTCAAAGGCAATATACTGTGAATTTGAGAGGTTCCAGTATATTTCTGGAGCTATTTATTAAAAGCCATTATTAAAACGTGAGTGGAGGAACAGCTGTTCTCTCTGTGTTCTTATTTTCCACCGCATCAGACCATGTGCATTGTTTGAAGGTCCTTCTAGATGTTCAGGGAAGGGAAATATACATAGTTAGGACCAGATAGTCATGGATTGAAGGTCTGGCTTTATTGTGTAACCTTGGGCTAGGTTCTTAAGCTTTTAGATCACCAATTTCCCTTATCAATAAAGCGGGAATACTATAATCTACCACATTAGGCTGGTGTGAGAATTAAATAAGTACTTGCTATATGCATTTTGGAATTAATAGACATTTAATAAATATTTGTGTACAGTCAATATCCCTTTCACAAAATCATATTTTCCATTTTTTTTTCTCTTTCGGGGGATAACTAATCCTTTAATGGAGATGTCTTTCTTTTGAACTGGAATGAAACATTCATTCATTGCAGGAAAATCAACCCAAGAAACAGCATACCCAAGATTATCTTGGGCCTTGACAAAAACCACAGCTGACTCTAGGTATGTGAGGAATGGAGGAGAGGGTGGATTTTCTCATCAGAGACCTCTCCTTCTTGTTCAGATCTTATCCCAGTACTGCTGAATCTCCTTAGTCTGTTCCTTGCTGTTTTTCTTACCCTTTTCATTCCATGTAGTTCTGTTCTTCCTTTTCTTAATGCTTTGGTGTGGCCCAAGGGCCACCCCATTATGTCCCTTAAATCTATACCCTATGTATTTGCTGGCATTTGTCTTTAAAACCCCATAATTTGCTGCCTAACTGCAAAAGGTCCCTCACTGGTTACTCTTCCATAGTCACTATGTCCCCTCCCATTTCTGTTGAAGTGCTGAGTGTCCCCCTGTTTGTCACTGATATAGTTTGGCTCTGTGTCCTCACCCAAATCTCATCTTAAACTGTAATCCCCATGTGTCAAGGGAGGGAGGTGATTGGGTCTTGGGGGTGGTTTCCCCCATGCTGTTCTTGTGACAGTGAGTTCTCATGAGACTTGATGGTTTTATAAGGCAATTTTCCCTGCTCTTGCTTGCTCTCTCTCCTGCTGCCTTGTGAAGAAGTTGCCTATTTTCTTTTCTGCCATGATTGTAAGCTTCCTGAGGCCTCCCCAGCTATGCAGATCTGTGAGTCAATTAAATTCCTTTGTTTATAAATTATCCAGTCTTGGGTAGTATCTTTGTAGTAATGTGAAAATGGACTAATATAGTCACCATGTCAATCTCTTCCCTACTACTTGCCTTATCTTCTTGGTTTAGCATGACATTGCATTTCCTACCCCACACTGCCTCCCTAAAAACACTCAAGGGCAGCTACCGCACTTGCTCCTTGCCTTTTTTTTTTAACCTCTCGTGGATATTTCCACAGTTCCTTGTCTTCTTGGCCTTTGATATGCAAATGTTACCTTGTCAGCCATTTTTCTCAGTTTTCTTTTCCCTATCCATAGGCCATCTGGTACCTTGACCACTTAGTTCCTGTACTTTTCTTCTCCACTGACTCCTACTAAGAGAGGCTATAAAAATGTATATAGGACTATATGCACAGGACTATAAAGGATGATGGACTCAAAGGTGGGAGGGACTGAGGACTTTCTTTATATCTGAGTCCTAGTCCAGCATCGTTAGACAGTAAGTACAGGTTGAATGAAAGATACATCACAAGAAACACAGGTATCACCAGATAATTTTCCACCTCAGAAATCACCTGGTACACACTTCTAGGCCACATCTTACTTACCTGTTTTCTTATAATGGATTCCATGTTATCTTCTTTGAGGATGAACTCTTAGGCAGGGCTGGTAAAGGTCTTCATTTTTATTGTTACAACACCCTCAGTCTCCGTCTTTGGGTTGCAACACCATGGCTTCCCTCAACAGGAGCATATAGAGTGGTGGATGGGAAGCTCAGGAAGCTAAATTAATCTGACCCCCCTAGGTCCACACTATGTCAAAAAGAGCAGTGAAATCCAGGTGGGGAAGCTTAAACCTGATTATTAGGCAGACAACACAATTGTTTTAAGATCTGCCAGCAGAAAAAGTAGTTCTTGGAGCAGTGATAGGACAAAAGCCACACAAGAAAGATGACTTGGCAGTCACAGGTGCAGGACGTGGGAGTCAGAGAAGCCAAACTTCAGGATCCTACAAGTGGTGAAAAGACCCCGGGGAATAGTCCAGGAAAGAGGGGAAAAAGAGAATGTCTACCAGAGAGAATTCAAAGTAAACATTTGATAGGATTTGGTTAATAAGACAAACAGAATAATGAGAAGAGTCCTGCCAGGATAGCTGTAAGCACTTTGTGTAATTTGCCCATTTAAACCCAATTACCTCCATTTTGCAGACAATGAAACTGAAGCATAGGACCAAACTCCTTATTAGGTTTTGGGTTTGAGGCGTTAAAAAAATGGTGCAGCTCACAAGAGATAAAAGAAAGATGGCAAAAGTAGATGACTTGATGAAGGTTTTAAATTTGAGATGACAAATAAAAATATCTAGTGGCACAGGGAGTAGAGAGCTTTCAACCTTTGCCTAGCTCTTAAAATAACACCTAGACCTAGCATCCTTGAGAAACCCACTGCTGTTTCCAGATGGCATTCTGCTTTTCTTCTTTCTTATCTGTGGGGCCAGCTTCATGCATCCTTCATTGTAGCACAGGTCCTAGACTTGGTATAATTTCTGCTTTGCCATCTTAATAATTTTTGAATTAGATGTCCCACATTTTTATTTTGGACTGGACCATGCAGATTATGTAGCCAGTGCTTCCTACACGATGGAAGGTCTGGGGTGGACATTCCAGATGTGGGCATTCGTTTTACACTTCCAGCCTCCTTCACCTTCAAGGGATGTTTGATCCTTCAACTCTTTCATGAAATTGTTCTTTCCAACACCGTCACTGATGCACTCAGATACAAGTTTTCTTTGTTGTTAGGCTCTGCAATTCTAACACCGGTTTCCAATCTTTTCTCAAAATTCTCTTCTGTCTTAGCTGTCATGGCACACGACTTCTGCCACTTCTTGATTCAATGTTCTTTTGTCTTGCATTACCAGCTTTTCCTCCTGGCCCTGCCTGACATCTGGAGGTATCTTCTAAGACTTAACAATCAGCAGTTGAATTGTTCCTCTACAAACTCATTTAATCCCATTGAAGTTATCAAGCCTTCTCCTGTGCTGTGCACATAAAAATGGGTTTCCATCAGCCTTCCAGTATTCATTGCCTCAACCCTAACCACAAACCCGACCTCTTTCACTCTGCTTTTCCCTGCCTGCGTACACTGCTCCCACTTGCTGACTGAATAACTTTTCAAACTTATGGTCTCTTCTCACTGTTAGCCTTCACCTTTGGCTTTTCTACTCAACCGCCAGTGTCAGGCATTCTGTGATTCAGTTGTTTTAGGCCACCTTCGAAAATACTTTATCTAATGCCGTCCTGTTCTGACCAGGCACTAGAGGCCAATGCTCCGATGGGGTTGGCCTTAACTCTGTTAGGGTCCTCCCCGCAACTTCTTCAAATCTGTCTGACACTGAAGTTGAGCAAGTCTGACATTGAATTTTGCAAATCAGAGCCCCCCGACCCACCCACCATCTTTTCTTTTCTTTTCTTTTTCTTTCTTTCTTTCTTTTTTTTTTTTTTTTGAGACAGAGTCTTGCTCTGTCACCCAGGCTGAAGTGCAGTGGGATGATCTCCGCTCACTGCAACCTCTGCCTCCTGGGCTCAAGTGATCTTCTCACCTCAGTCCCCCAAGTAGCTGGGAACACAGGCATGCCACCACTACATTCGGCTAACTTTTGTTTTTGTTTTTGTTTTTGTTTTTTTTTATTTTTTGTAGAGACAGGGCATCACCATGTTGCCCAAGCTGGTCTGAAATTCCTGAGCTCAAGCTATCCACCCACCTTGGCCTCCCACAGTGCTGGGATTACAGAAGTGAGCTATCGCACCTGGCCTCCAACCCACCTTCTTCTGTGTTTGCTAAAAGAGCAGCTTTCTTTAATAGCACACCACTTGTAGGCAATGCTACTATATTTTTCTAGTCAATGTTCTATCCTGCTTTCCAGAGATTATTTCATTTCTTCTCCTATCTTCCTAAGTCTCCAGCACCTTCTTCCTGGTCTCATTGTCATGACACCTTTGCTTTTTATTTCATTGAGAAAATAGAAGACATCAAGGGAAAAGTCCCATGCACTTCCCCTGTACACCCTTCTTGAACTGCTGCCTTCACTGTCCCCAGGACTTCACTCTCGTACTGCATCTCCTCCCTCACAGCCTCTCCTATTCACTCCCTTGTTGGTTACGTCTTCCTCTTCCCAACCTCTAGATTGCTGTATTCTGGGGCTTAGTGCTCAGACCTCATCTTCCCCTCTCCACTCTCACTCTGGGTGACCTCATCTAGTTCTAAGACTTTATGTATTATTTGCATACCGACATTCCAAAATTCATATCTCCATTCGGATGTCCTCTTTGAATTCCAGGCATGAATATCTGTCTGCCTACTGGATGTTTCTGCATAAATGTCTAACAGACATCTCAAACTTACACATCCAAAACTGACCTCCCCAAATTCCTTCACCCACGTTTTTTTCCATCATAGTAAATTAAGAAATGCATTCTTTGGTCACTTAGTCAAAAATTTACCAACCAAGTTTGACTCCTGTCTTTTTTACGTACGCTATAGGCAATCCATCAGCAAATCCTGCTAGCCTTATAGTCACAGCTCGACTACTGGTGGAGCCACCTTCATCTTTCACCTGATCTGTTGATGTGTTGCAATAGGCTCCCAGCTGATCACTCTGTTTCTGTCCTTGGCCCTCTGCCTTCCGCGCACAACAGTCAAAGTAATCCTTTTAAAACCAAAGCCAGATCATATCAGTCCTCTTCAGTATTCAGACCCTTCAGTGACATATCATTTCTCTGAGTAAAATCTGAGTCCCTTCCATGGTTTGTAAGTCCTTACACAATCTGACCCTACTCCACCAGTACTCTGATTCTTCTCATCACTCTCTCTCTTGCTTTCTCTGTGGCATCCAGACTGGCTCCCTTGCCGTTCCTGAACTCACCAAGCACATCACACCTCTGAGCCTTTGTACTTTGTTCCCTATGGCTGAAAAACTCTTCACCCACAGGTCTGTCTTCATCACTTCCTTCAGGGCTCACTCAAAAGTCACCAGAGGGGCATTCTCTGACCACCCTACATAAATTGAGTTCACCGCAGTCTTTCCCTTTCTCCATCTTACTTCACTTTATTTTTTGTTCTCAGCAGTTGTCACCATCTGACACATTATAGGGTTCTCCATTTATTTATTCTGTGTCAGTCTCCACCATACCTACCAGAATGTTTTCTACAGGAGAGCAAGAACTTTGCTATATATGCTCTTGTATCACTAAAACAAGCATTTGTCATATAGCAGGCACTAAATAAATATTTGAATGAATAAATGAACTCCCCTTTTGTACTTGGGCTTGCAACTGGCCTGTCCTTGGCTGGGTTACAGTTTACTAGTTAAGAATAACTGTCTATAATATATACCTTAGTATAATCTTCTTAAATTTAGGTATTTTATATTCAACCAATTTCCTACTAGCAGCCTTCAGCTGGGATTGTTAAAGGTATTACTTAAGGATAATTTGTCTCACACACCAAAGATAAAATTAAATCTAAAATTACTAAGACTATAGAGTAAGTATATTCCATTAATTGAAATTATCTCCTACACTGGAATGTGTGTGTAACAAATGTGAGTTTTGTTTAAAACATATGTCTTTCCTCATAGAGAATGAGAAATAGTTTGAAAGCCAGAGGTGGCCAGATTCAAGTCTCAATCCATCAGCTTATTGCTTCAGCTTCTTGCATGCTTGATGAGAGGCGTAGCATAGTGCATAAGAATGGGGATACTGGGGCCAGACTATGTTGGTTCAAATCCAGGCTCTGTCACTTGTTAGCTTTGTGACCTTGGGTAAGTTGCTTAACTTCCCTAAGTCTCAGTTTCTTTATCTGGGTTGATAAGATAGTTGATAATTGATAAGACTCTCGTGTTGTTTTTTTGTTGTTGTTGTTGTTTTTGACACGGTCTTGTTCTGTCACCTAGGCCGTAGCGCAGTGGTACAATCATAGTTCACTGCAGCCTCAAACTTCTGGGCTCAAGCAATTCTACTTTCCTCAGTCTTTGGAGTAGCTATGTACTGAGGATTTATTGAGTTAATTCATGTAAGCATTTACAGGATTGGTGCATAGTAAGTATGTGTTAGCTATGATTATTACTAATATTCCTCCTGAAAAAAACAGCTGTTACTCCTTAGAGTTTTATTGTCCTTGTTCCTGTGCACCCGGCACAGGATTTACTGCATTGCACTGAGTCCAATGGCTTACAGTCACCACACCCTTTGAGCCCTTGCTGCTAGCGTTATATGTTTAGTCTTTTCCTTCCTTCCTTTCACCCTTTATTCCCTTTTCTTCTCTTCCTTCTCTTCTTCCCTCCCGCCCATAAGTTCTGCCTTTCCTTACTTTTTTCTTTACATCCTCTCTCATACACTACACTCTGTTTTGCATTAGCTGTCTCTCTTCTCTCTTCCTTCTGCTGTTTCTGCTCTCATTCACAGAGTTAGAATTCTGGAGGGGAAAGACCTGTCATGTCACCAGGAAGAGTCCTCACAAGCAAATCTTTCACAGTTCTCACTTCCTAGATAGAATTTTGCTCTTTCAAGCAGCCCCTACTTTTAGAGATCGGAGACTCTTTATCAAAGACTCCTCGTTGTTCAAGTTGATCAGAAATGACATCTCAGCACTTTTAACCTATGTGTGGGTTGTACCAGCAATGTCTATTTCTTTAGAAAACACTGACTCGTCTTATCAACAATCACGGGCTAACTGTAAAATCAACCATAACCAATTGTCTTGCTTGCTGCTTCTAAGGGGCATTGATAAAATAATGCGGTTGCTTTGGTGCCTAATAAAGTTCAACTCCAATGATGGTGAGAATGTAGGAAGGAATGAAAGATATGTTCAGTGGAAACCCCGGTTTTTTTTTTTTTTCTTCTTTCTTCTATTAGATTAGGAATTCCTCAAGTGAAGAGACCATGCATGCTCTATTTATTTTAAATATATATGACTAGTGCCCAGCTTAGTGCCTTACAATACATGCTCAGTAAGTAAATGTGCCTTGAATTTTTGCTTAGGCAAACATGGTAAAACATTCTGAGAACTCAAAGCCTAAAACCATGAATAAAGGCAGTGCTTTGTGTGATTTTCATTTGGACAGCCTTGTAAAACACACAATTCTGTGCACTGAATTGTCACACTAATGAAATAATTATCACAGATCTCTGTAATCCTATGCATTTTTATAACATCTATTTTGTGACAATTATTATAAGTTGTTGTGAAATGTAAATATATATTAATTCTTTCTATTACTTGAAAAACTCCTTGGAGAATTAATTCATAATTTACTCCACACATTCTATACCTGTTTGCTGAATAAATGAATGAATGATGTTATACTTATATTCACTCAGAAAGTTTGGAGAGGTTTACATAATTGAATGGTTTTAATAATTAAAAGTTAGCATCTATGGAATTTATGCTGGTTGTTACATTAGGCTATAAAATTAAGTGAATATAAAATTATATTAAACATAGTGTTATTTTTTGTTGTTCAAAAGGTACTTCAAGATCTTTAAGCTACAAAATTAAAAGAAACCAACAGGTCTCCTAAAAATATATCTTCATCTTTTGTTTTGGTCTACCAGTACTTTACTATGCCTTTAAAATAAATCTGCTTTGCTAGTTGCATAGATTCTGAATAAAAAGCAACTTTATATTATCTTGGAAAGTTTTAAGATGGTTAAATTACTTGGAAAAAGACTACAACACCAAACCAAAGTGATGGAAATGTTTGTGTTTTAATTTTTCTTCAATCCATTTGTATCTCAACATATTACATTTCTAGACAAAACTGGTTTGTACATCTCTCTTGCTTGAGCAGGAGGAAATCATTACAATGGAAAGAATTATTGAAAATGGTCCATGTTGTGTAATTCCCAGGATAAATGGGCTGAGTAGCAAATATTTCTGTTGTGAACTGTTTTATACCGAAATGTGCATTATTAAACCCATTTGTTGAACACATTGAAAGATCGAATATTTTCCTAACCCGACACTGGAAGATGTTTATTTGTCATTCTTCTCCTTCCCCTGCTCAGATCTTGGCTTCCTGGAATTCATCCACATTTGAGGGGCAAAAAATCATAAATGAAGAAATCAGGAAAACAGAATTTAAAATGTATAAACACATATTTTAAACAAGATCATAAGAAATTTAAAATAGTATACATAATAGAAACAGCATGTGGGGAAGTATATAGAACAATGTGGTAAGTGACCATTTTTCACATTATCATAAACATCCTATACATTTGAAGAACGCAGAAAGCACAGTAGTCACCAGACTATAAGAATCCGAAGGTAGCAAAAAGAATGCTCATGATCAGAATGGTTTGGGGGTGATTTTATGCACCTTCTACTTTTATAAAGATATAACTTTAGATATACTGTGTATTTAAGTAATATATATTTAACTATTGCCCTTTAAAACATTGCATATGCAATCAGGTTGTTTTCATTTCAGCTAGATTAATCTGATGTATGCCCAATTCCATATTCCAAACAACCCTAAAAAACCTCAGTTAAAAAAAATCACTGGAACGCTTCAATACTAGATTTGAAGATAATAGTAGCAGCTGGAGTAGAAGGAGCAGAAAGCTGCTTTCCACCCCAAAATAAAACATTCTTTCTCTTTGATGATTCTTTTTCTTTCTTTTCCAGTAACTCTACTTTTTTCAAACTGTATTCAAAGTAGCACATTCAGGTATAGATTCATTTATTCATTCATTCGATAAATATCTACTGGGTATCAACCCTGTACCAGCTCTAGACTAAGCACTGGGACATGTTATAAGAAACTTTTAGTGTGGCATTGGACTTCAGGAGAGATCTCAAGGTTAAAAATACAGGATTGGGGGTTAGGTAAATGGTGGTAATAGTGCTTTTAAGGCAGGTAGAAATGGAGAGAGTTAAGAGACATCTGTATATTGAGGTGAAGAGGAGGTGAGGGTAGATGAGACCAGTTTGTAGTTGATTGGTTCACAGAGTCATTGCATGAATGGTACAGGGAAGATACAAAAGGCTTTGGGTAAGTGAGCAAGAATGATGTTTGTAGAGCCGTTGGGGAGAATGTTCCCAGCAATGAATCAGAGGATTGTTGTTGGCATTTCCAGCACAGTGGAAGCTAGCATAAGTATGTTATAGAGAGCCAGGGCAGTCCCAGGTTTTCTCCAGCAATGCTCATCAGCAAAGACAGGAAAATTAGAGAGTGCGTATGATGTAAGTTTGCCCACTGACGTGGTGGATAATGAGAACTGGAGACTCGGTGTTAGAAAGGATGATAAAAGGGGTTGAAAAGAAGAAACTAGAAGAACCTTCCATTTTATAGAAAGTTAATGAATGCATTAAACTGTGAGAGTTTTAGTGTTTATTGAACTTGGTGAGCAGAAAACAAGGAGGGAGGTGGGAAGGTGGAGAGGTGCAGTGGTAGAACCATGGTTGTGTGTGGAGAATGAATACTCTTAGCGCTGGTAATAATTAAATTCAGCGAATGATCTTGCTGGTGCATGACTCAGGTAGGCTGGGGTTGGAGGATTACAGGTAGCAAGATTATGGGATTATATAGTTGAGGTATCTCATGGGTCCCTAGCATGAAATTTGAAGTTGTCCGAGGTGACGATGAAGAATGAAGATGTGGAGGAAAATCAAAAGCCAGGTGCTGCATTCATTTGGAAAGGTGGAAGTGGGTCTCATTGGAGTTCAGTAAATAACAGCCGTGGTGCCTTTAAGATGGCAGAACAAAGAACCAGTGTAAATTTTAAATGAGAAGAAAGAAATGGACAATTGAGTAGTGAGTAGTTTAAAGGTTTAAAGTGTGGACTTGTGAATTACTGGAAGAAAAATCCCAAGAGGGCCAGAATTTATTTTGAAGGCACCCATATACTCTATTCTAATCAGACAACCATATTTTGTTTACCAGACTCATTTAAATCAATATTAGTTGTTGTTGATTTTGTTATTCATCATTATAGATACTGTCTCTGGTAAGAAAAAGATGTTATTTTGTTCTGCCTTCATTCCTTTCTGGCACTGTTTTGTAGTATTTCTTCATAGTTCCTAGTCTTAAAAAATGTCAATTAGTGGGAGGATATGCTTTTCCAAATATCAGATATCCTAAGTTTTTCATATATATCAAGACTGTGATCCAATTGGTAGAACCACTACACTAGAGAGCATGTTATTTTTCAAATCATCTGTATCTAAAAAGAAAACACTGTATTCTTCCTAACATTTTCTCCCTGAATACCAACATTTATTTAATCTCACTCATATAATCATACTCTTGGACTAGTTTTCCAAACTGCTATTATATTAAGTATGTAAACTGTAACAGATGTAATTATTAAATTACCTTTTGCATTAGAATAGAGAACATACCTTTTTATGATTTTCTTGATGTATAAATAATGGCCTGATAACTTTACAGACACACTGGTATCTTCACAGATACTCTGGTCATTGCAAAGCCAGTTCCTCACCCTTGTAGCTAAATAATTTCTATACAAAGCATACTGAATGCTATTTAAATCATAAGTCTCTTCCAAGAAATTTCTTCTCTTCCTAGAAAATTATTTAGTAGGGGCAGTATATGGCAGCAGTAAAGGTTGTTTTTGACAAACACCTGTCCTTTACAGTTAAGTGCTAAAAGGCAGGTGTTCTCACATTTATTATACTTCTATTATGCTTTCCATCACTAACGTAACACTTATCTGAAAATTGATAATTTTGAAAGATTTCATAGCTGCACTACTCTTTGTGCTTTATCACTAAGAGCAAACAAACCCTGTTCATTCAGTGGGGTGAACTTATTACTTTTCAATCCTTATTTAAGTAAACCTAGTTTATGGAATTCCGAAGTAAGATATTACTGCTTTTCTACTTTCCTTCCTGCAGTGTTAATTCTCCTTTGGAAGACAATCATCTTGCCTGCTGTATCCTTCTCTTAGTCTAACTCTTGTTTGATATAAGATCAAAAGGCATTCGTTTTCTGTATCAGTTAGGCAGGCTGTCTTGTCTCAATGAGATTAAGTAGCCTCTGAAGAGAAGTAACACCAGGGAGGAGGTAGATGAGCTGATAGTTAACATACAATATGGCTGTCTTAATTCTTTCAAAATGATAGTTTGGCTCATCTGATGTCTTTCTTTTATAATTGTGTCCATGGCTCATTTGTTCAGGGCAACCAAGCAGCACACACCAAACCTGATAATCAATGGTTTGGGTTTCTAATAAAGCTGGAGGGAAACATCAATCTTTCCTAGGCTTAACATTTTTTTTTTCATACTAGGGAAAGGCCCTAATATTTTCTTGTTTCTTAGTTTTTTTTAAGGACATTCATGAAGTACCAGAATATTTTATTCCAAATAAATGATAAATTCAATACCCAGTATTAACCCCCAAGTTTCTTAAAGAAAATGTTATATCAAAAGCAATTGTTGAGCCCCAGACAAAGCTATGCAAGCGGGGTATCAGTCCTGCTATAGGTAGACTCTATCTAGAAACCTGAGTTTTTATAGCCTGAGTTGTCCGCGGTCATATTTAACTACGTTTCTTGAGATAAGACTATAATTATCTCATTACAGAAAGTGAAGCAGTGTTTTCAAAGGAGCAAACAAAACACTGGTATTTATTAACAACATTTTCTTTCAGCATATTTCCTCTCACTTCACTTTCAGAGATTTTCTAGCCAGTTGCTTCTCTAAGGAAAGATTGTTAGGCACAAACTCCCTAAGTTTAGTTCCCTTGCCATCATCAGACTTCTAGGCTTCAACCTATTTTTAATCTACTTCCTATTATCCCAGAGGCAACATTTCTACCCCTTTCCAAGTCTCAGCCTTCAGTCTGTTCTCATATGTTCTGGTTTCCTCCCCTATCCCCTGCTCTCGTGGTTTTGACCCATCCTTTTTCTTCTGGCTGTACATGTGCTCAAGACATTACAGAAGTTAAAACAAGTGATCCAAAAAACCATTCTTTATTTAGCTCAGCTTTGTTTCTTACTAGGTTAATGCCTTAAATTTCTCCATCATCAAATTCTTAAGAAAGACATTTACATGACTTGATTCTAATCATTAGCTCTATTCTCTTTGCAGTCTACCCCGGGCTGGTTTCTGCTTCCACCTGCTGATCTGGCAGAGGTGATAACAGTGATGAAACAAAATCTTCAAACCACAGCACAGTAAGAAGATGCTGAGTTTATATATGGACACTGCTTTTGTGACTGTGACTATTGTTGTGGGTTTCCTTGCTTTCCATCTTGCCAATTCCCTTCTTGACATTGTACAGCTATTTCCTTTGTAATACAGAAACTCTCTCTTACAGAATATTTTTCCACAGCTGGCTTTCATCACTTCTTGATAGGTACCTAAATATTTCAGTTTTTTCCACGTTATTTTCCTTTAACAATAACTGCTGCCCAATTAAATAATTCATCTTTTCCCCTGTATAAGTATTTGAGGTACTGAATGAATGTTTATCAAGCACCATTTGGAATCTCCTATTTTCTCTGGCTTGACTTTTTCACAGACTCTTGGTCTCAATTACACATGGCAGTTTGAATTAAATTTATTTAACCATTTTAAAATTAAGAATGAGTTTAGAATTTGTTTTAGAATTTTTTCTACCCCATAGAGATGATTGTGTGTAAATTAAAGACTAACTTCAAAATCCAAGAGTTTCTTTGTTGTATAATAGTTAGATCATGCACATTTATAAATAACATTCAGAAGCGTGACACAGAAAAGCAAACATTATGCTTTGAAATGTTCACAAATGATAATAATAACTAATGTTTATTTTCTGCTTACTATGAGGTAGGCGCATAACTAAGTTCTTTATGGGCATTAATTTATTCAATCTTTTCATCAGCCCTAGAAGTTTGGAATTTTATTATTAGTTCCAGAAAGGTTACAAAACTTGCCCTCGACAGCTCAAAACTGGTGAAGTTGGGATTCTCAAGTCTCACCCCTGCATCATATGCCATTCTGCCTCTCCAAGGATGTCTACCTGTCAGTGAGTTTGATAAAACAAATACTGCCATGGCTTCTTGATTCTAAGATATGATCAAGTGTAAGCTGCACATCTATTTAATATTATCTTTCCAGGATAAAGTGAATCACTACCAACAGTGTGTGTGTTATAGATATATCACACTATATTTAGTCTCTTGGTCTCAAATTATAATTTTTGGTATTGAGAACATGTATGTCTTCATTTTTTCATACATATGGAAATTTTCAAATATTGAAATATAAAAAAATTTAAGTATATACTTACTATATTATATACATAATATGCATTGTGTATATGTCATGTAATATGTAATTATATAATAATTATACTATGTAATAATATATAATTATATGCTTAAGTATATTATATATTATACATAAATATAGAAATTAACAAAATTAATATCCCTTTCCTCTCATTTTACCCTCTATTTTAAGTCTTTATTGTACATAATGGTGAAAAAATTAATCTTGTTGATTTTAAGGGAGCTCAGTTTTTATGATTTTATTTTAAAATCCTCAATCAGGATTTATTTCTGCACACTTTTTCTTAAGTTACATCTGAGTTTCTGGAGGGTTGTGCTAAAATTTCGCAATAACCAGGAAGGGGATATTTGCTCTTCATTTGTCCTTGATCTTCTGCTGGCATCTGTTGAGAGAGAAATTCCATATGGTTTTTGGTTGTCTGCCTCTATCCCTTTGGCCTATGTTAGCAGACCTCAACCTCACAGAATTCCTGATTATGAATACTATAAACTACCTTCTCCTTTTTCCAACCATCGGGATTCTGGGGTCTGATGGCCTCCTTTCAGTTACATATACACCTCTCTTTGGGGTACAGTGGCTGTCAGTTGTTCTCTGGTATCACACTGGGGATGCTCGAGGCTACTGCTAAACTCCACCTCACTTAGCCCCTGGAACTTCATTCTGGTTTGAACCCTGGGGAGAAGTGGAGTAAGGCTCCTTCCTAGCTTTCTTCTTATCTGCCCGTGGTATAGCAACTAAGACCTCTCCTTGTAGGGGCAGAAAAACTCACCCTTTTATTGTTGGAAACTACTCTTACCTCTATGGTATAAACTTCATGGACCAAGTTCTTCAGGGTTTTGGCTTTTTATATTCAGTGCCAAACTTTTAGTGCTCAAAACACTTCTTTTTCAAAAAACTGGGCTATCTCAAATCAAAAGCTCCTTGGCTTTCAAGACTAAGTCCTCTGTTGTAAATTTTTAAAAAACCTATTGCCTTCTTTGTTTTTCCCCATGTTAACTTGTGCCCTGCTTTCTCTGGGACAAACAAATTTTCCCCAGAGGCTGTGAATACTATTTGCTCTGGAGGTAGTGATCACCAAGACAACAGCAAAAAGCCTGGATAATATCCCCATATGCAATTCCTCCACATATATTAAAATATAAAAATATATAACATATAAATATACATAATCATACAACATATATTAATATAAATAACTCTACATTTATGATTTTATATATTATATATAATTTATGTGTAACATGTATATGTATATAATTTTTTCTCCCTTCATATGTGAAGACAAGTGTCATCAGGAGAACCTGGACCAGGATAATGGCAATAAGAGTAGTGTTTAAAAAAAAAAAAGACATACTAGAGATATTTCAAAGAAAGAGTAGTTGCAACTTAGCAATAATGTGAAGAGATGGCACTGTCTACAATGGTGGGAATGTTTATATTAGAGAGACTAGACAGATTTTGGCAAATCACCTTACCTTTCTTTGCTACTACAGGAATGGCCTTGGAGGATAATGAACCTTAGAAACAGGTTTCAGAATTTTTCTATTCCTTAAAATCTGCTATGCTTTGAATGTTTGTCTCCTCCAAAACTCATGTTGAAATTTAACTGATATTGTCACAGGCAATGATGAGACCATTTAAGAGGTTATTTGGCCAAAAGAGCTCCACCCTCATCAGTGGGATTGATGCCTTTATAAAAGAGAGGGCTTAGCCCCTTTTACTTCTTTGTTCTTGAACTCTTATGCCATGTGAGGAACAGCATTCCTCACCCCTGAAGGATGCTGCGTTCAAGGCACCATCTTGGAAGCAGAGACTGGACCCTTATACCAAACATGCTGGACCTTGATCTTGAACTGTCCAGCCTCCAGAACTGTGAGAAATAAATTTCTGCTCTTTATAAATTACCCAGTTTCAGGTGTTCTGTGGTAGCAGCACAAAACAAAGGCATAGCCACATTATACTCAACAAATATTTATTGAGCATGTATTACATGCCAATCTTTGAATAAAGTATTCCAAAGAATTCAGAGATGATTAAAAAATACGCTTGAGCCGAAAGTCATAGAGTAGGGACTAAGTATATATTGTACTTCGAAGAATATAAAGGATGCTTCATAAAGCCCAAAAGTGGTTTGATCAGGGAAGCATTTTATAAATTACAGAGATGTAGAATGTAGGGATCTTATTAATAATAATATAATTATATTGGACTTGGAAGACATCAGGGAGCCAGCAAGGAAGATGCTCCCAAATTACAAATAGCTTAAGTTAGAACTAAATCTGCAATCAAATTAGAAAAAAAAAAAAATGAAAAGTTGTGATGTCAAGTATGACATGGTAAAGAGCAGTGATATAGGCAAGCTCACATCCTGCTGCTGGTGGTGTCTTGCCATCATTCAGGAAAATCACTTTTTACTCATGAGTCAAAATCCTTAAACAAGTTTGACCAAAGGAAATCATCTGCTAAATGTGCAGGAATGTATTTACAAAGGCTTTTATCGCAACACAATTAGGAAAAGCCCAGGTTAAATACCTTGCATACTATTACAATGGACATTTACCTACCTCAAATTGGCCAAATAAGTTTTCTTAGAATTGCCCCTTCACCCACCTCTTTCCACTTGTTTGAGTTAGGGCCGTTATGTAACTTTCTAGTAAAGTACAACTGATTGGTCTAATTGATAGCATTGCCCAGGAAATTTAGAAAATAGCAATAGCTTGGGAGGCTGAGGCGGGCGGATCACTAGGTCAGGAGATCAAGACCACCCTGGCCAATATGGTGAAACTCTGTCTCTACTAAAATACAAAAAATTAGCTGGGCGTGGTGGCGCGCACCTGTAGTCCCAGCTACTTGGGAGGCTAAGGCAGGGGAATTGCTTGAACCCAGGAGGTGGAGGTTGCAGTGAGCTGAGATTGTGCCACTGCACTCCAGCCTGGTGACAGAGCAAGACTCTGTCCAAAAAAAGAAAAAAAATAGCAAGAGCAAGAATAGGAACCATCCTTTGTACAAGGAGGAGGAAAACACCAGGCACTGTGTGTGTGGCTGTATCAAGAACATACACACACAAACCAGGAGCTGTTGTCAACTTTTTTTTTTTTTAAACCACAATATGGATTAGAGAAGTATAGGAAGCCATCTATACAAAGAGAGAAGAATAAAACAGCTACATAGTAGAGACAGTTCTGATGGCTTAATAACCTCTGCTTCTGGTTGGTTCCAGAGGTTCAAGTGGATTTTTGCCCTTGGTGTCCATGAGAAATAACTGAACATTTTAACAGTTTGAGTTGTAACCTGAAGAATATTCATTTATATAAACATGATATATGTCATCATGTATGCATATATCTGTGTGGGTTTGTAAAATAGAGTATATCCCAGACAAGGAGAGATCAGATATAAAAGAGTGCTCTGTCCGTCTCATACTCATTTGACTGAATATACAAAGGCTCAGGGGAACCTTCTGGGGGAAAAAAATACCATACCAAGTATTTGAGTCAGGAGGCTAACTTGCAAGGATTTCACTTGCATGGACCCATTAAAAGGACTTGATTTGAAAGAAGAAAATCTGAAGATCTGAGGGGTTGAATAAGTAAAACATAAATATGGTTTAAAAAACAGAAAGATATACAATAAAAGTCTCCCTGCCATCCTTGTCCTCCTCTGATCGGTTCTGATGCAGCTCCTTCCATTGGTAAATACTGTACTTAATATCTTATGCAAATGTTCATAGTTTCTTCAAACATATACAAGCAAAAACAAGTACTGATTCTTATTTTTCATTTGTTTACAAAGGTAGTATATTGCACATACTGTGCTGCACCTTACTTTAAATATATGTTTATATATCTGTATCTATATAGATATATTATTATAGATTTATTATATATCTAAATATATATCTATATCTTCTTTTCCTATCAGTATAAAGAAAGATTCCTCATTTTTTTACAGCTTCCCAATGTCCTATGTATAGATACATCATCATTTATTAAACTAGATCCTATTGATAGACATTTAGTTGTTTCCAATCTTTGGCTCTTACAAACAATGCTACAATAAATAACTTTGCACAAAAGTCATTTCTCACCTGTGCATGAATATCTGCACAATACATTTTTCTATAAGTAATTCTGAGTCTTTAGTGGCTTTTGTTTTTTGAAAGAACTCACCTTTCTGATTATCCTTTCTGTGGGGATGTACCCTGGTGGAAGAAAGGATGTGTTTCTATAAAGCTAAAAAGCTATAACATGTTAGGGTTGAAGCCAGTCTGTTACAGGGACTCCTTAAGAGAGTCCAACCCAGGAAGAAGAGCCATGTTTTTGTCTGCTTTTGCAGAAAGGATGAGTAGTGGTCCTAAAAGTAGCCAAAGAGATGAAATTGGGGTGGAGATAGTGGTCCGATTGAAACACTGGGCTGTGGCTCAAACTTGAGGCCATGATTGTGTTATGGGCTGCTGAGATTTGAGCAGAACTTTGCAAAGAACTCTAGCAGTGCAAGTGGCAAAGGGTAGCACAAGGGTAACTTGTTTCCATGTTCTTACATTTTCTCACATTTTTTCACTGCTAATGAAAGCCATAGCACTGTGAAACTTGGTGATATTTGAGTAATATATACTTAGAAAAGGTTGGGAAGACTAGAGCCATATTAATGGTGGTTTTCTCTAGGAGTTCAAGGTAATGAGTGAATGTATCACTTTACCCATTTCTTGACATTAATAAGTGCAACCTCTGTTGAGAATCGATGTATATCTCTCTTGATCTTTTCTCATATAAGTGCATGTATTTACCAACATAAGTGATTTTTTTCTTTTATTGTCTGGATAGGATATTTCTACGTATACATATGATTGTGAAATTATCTGTTTTTACATTATATATATTTTGGAGATCTTTCCAAGTTAGTATTTGCACTCATGTTTGAAAAGGGAGCAGTGCCTTTAAAATTAGGTGACTTTTACACCTTTTATCATGACTACTTTTTGTGGAGTTGAAATGATGTTTTCATTCTGCTTTGGTGTTTCAGTGCTTTGTTCAAAGTTAACTGTTTTCAGAAAAGTATATTTTGCTTTTTTTTTTTTTTTAACAACCTAAATTTTGGCTATTGAGAATTTTCTATTGTATAAAACTATTTATAAAAGGTTTTTCTACTGACTCCAGGGTATTCTGAAGATTGAAGCCTGTGTGTAAATTGCTACCAAATGGTAAAAAGCAACAATAAACAGTTTGATTTTTTAAAACTGTGTAAAGTTTGATTCTAATGTTGAAAAAAAAATGTGTGCATGTATATATAATTTTTGTTATGCCCTTAGGGGAAAAAAACTACTAAGAAAACCTTCAAAATATTAAAGGTGTATATCTTTGGATTGGCTCTAAGTTTACAAATTTTTATATTTATATTTATACTTATTTTATTTTAAAAGTTTTCTGTAAGAATTGCTTTTATAATTAGAAAAATTCATAAAATGCAATGCAATTTGTACTGCAGTATAGTACCTACAGTCCTGTCTTCCTCGTCCACTCTTCCTATGAAGACAGACATAGGAAGAGTTTGAAGAGGTGGGTTTTAGAGTTTTGGGAGAAGGGATCAATTAAGAAAACCTCTCTACCCCAGGGACTTTGGCGCCAGCTGAGAGAGGGGCAAATGAAGATCAACTGATCACTGTTACTAGGACAAATACTGCATACTATCACTTGTGTGTGGAATCTAAGAGTCCAACTCGTGGAAGTAGAGAGTAGAATGGTGGTTACAAGGTATATTAGTCCATTTTCACCCTGCTGATAAACACATATCTGAGACTGGGATATTTACAAAAGAAAGAGGTTTATTGAGCTTACAGTCCCATGTGGCTGGGGAAGTTTCACAATCATGGTAGAAGGTAAAAGGCATGTCTCACATGGCAGCAGACAAGAGAAGAGAACTTGTGCAGGGAAACTCCTTTTTTTGATACCATCAGATCTCATGAGACTCATTCACTATCACAAGAGCAATGCAGGAAACCCACCCCCATAATTCAATCACCTCCCACCAGGTTCCTCTCATGACATGTGGGAATTGTGGGAGTTACAATTCAAGATGCGATTTGGGTGGGGACACAACCAAAGCATATCTTTCTGCCCTTGGCCCCTCCAAATCTCATGTCCTCACATTTCAAAACCAATCATGCCTTCCTAACAGTCCTCCAAAGTCTTAACTCATTTCAGCATTAACTCAAAAGTCCAAGTCCAGCGTCTCATCTGAGACAAGGCAAGTCCCTTCCCCTATGAGCCCTGTAAAATCAAAAGCAAGTTAGTCACTTCCTAGATACAATGGGGGTACTGACATTATGTAAATATAGTTGTTCCAAATGGGAGAAATTGGCCAAAACAAAGGGGTTACAGGCTCCATGCAAGTTTGAAAT
The DNA here is from genome assembly GCF_000951045.1 of Mandrillus leucophaeus. Taxonomy (NCBI): domain Eukaryota; kingdom Metazoa; phylum Chordata; class Mammalia; order Primates; family Cercopithecidae; genus Mandrillus; species Mandrillus leucophaeus. The sequence goes on along the minus strand of NW_012106086.1, from coordinate 929,692 downwards.
CCAGAAGGGCAGTCAAATCTTAAAGCTCCAAAATGATCTGCTTTGACTCCATGTCAAGTATTGGGACATGCTGATACAAGAGGTGGGTTCCCACAGTCTTGGGCAGCTCTGCTCTTGTGGCTCTGCAGGGTGCAGCCTCCCTCCTGGCTGCTTTCATGGGCTGGTGTTGAGTGTCTGTGGCTTTTCCAGGCACATGGTGCAAGCTATTGGTGGATCTATCATTCTGGGGTCTGGAGGACAGTGGCCCTCTTCTCACAGCTCTAGTAGGTGGTGCCCCAGTAGGGACTCTGTGTGGGTGCTCTGACCCCACATTTCCCTTCCACACTGCCCTAGCAGAGGTTCTGCATGAGAGCCCTGCCCCTGCAGCAAACTTCTGCCTAGGCATCCAGGCATTGCCATACATCTTCTGCAATCTATTGGAGGTTCCCAAACTCCATTTCTTGACTTCTGTGCACTCACAGGCTCAACACCACATGGAAGCTGCCAAGGTTTGGGGCTTGCACCTTCTTAAGCCATGGCCTGAGCTCTGTGTTGGCCCCTTTCAGCCATGGCTGGACTGGCTAGGACGCAGGGCACTGAGTCCCTAGGCTGCACATAGTAGGGGGACCTTGGGCCTGGCCCACACAACCACTTTTTCCTCCTAGGCCTCTGGTCCTGTGATGGGAGGGGCTGCCTTGAAGATCTCTGACATGCCCTGAAGACATTTTCCCACTGTCTTGGGGATTAACATTTGGCTCCGTGTTACTTATGCAAATTTTTGCAGCCAGCTTGAATTTCATGTCAGAAAAAGTTATTTTCTTTTCTATCACATTGCCAGGCTGCGAATTTTCCAAACTTTTATGCTGTGTTTCCCTTTCAAAACCGAATGCCTTTAACAGCACCCAAGTCACCTTTTGAATGCTTTGCTGCTTAGAAATTTCTTCCACCAGACACCCTAAATTGTCTCTCTCAAGTTCAAAGTTCCACAAATCTCTAGGGCAGGGGCAAAATGCTGCCAGTCTCTTTGCTAAAACATAATGAGTCACCTTTGCTCTGGCTCCCAACAAGTTCCTCGTCTCCATCTGAGACCACCTCAGCCTGGATTTCATTGTCCATATCACTCACTATCAGCATTTTTGTGAAAGCCATTAAACAAGTCTCTAGGAAGTTCCAAACTTTCCCACATTTTGCTATCTTCTTCTGAGCCCTCCAAACTCTTCCACCCTCTGCCTGTTACCCAGTTCCAATGTTGCTTCCACATTTTTCGGTATCTTTTTTTTTTTCTTTTTAGACAAAGTTTTGCTCTTGTTGCTAGGCTGGAGTGCAATGGTGCAACCTCTGCTCACTGCAACCTCTGTGTCCCAGGTTCAAGTGATTCTCCTGTCTCAGCCTCCCAAAGTAGCTGGGATTACAGGCACCTGACATGCCCAGCTAAATTTTTTGTACTTTTAGTAGTGACAGGGTTTCACCATGTTGGCCAGGCTGGTCTTGAACTCCTGACCTCAGGAGATCCGCCTGCCTCGGCCTCCCAAAGTGCTGGGATTACAGGCATGAGCCACCGCACCCAGCCCATATTTGGGTATCTTTTCAGCAATACACCCTCTACTGATACCAATTTACTGCATTAGTCCATTTTCACGCTGCTGATAAAGACATACCAGAGAGTGGGCAATTGCCAAAAGAAAGAGGTTTATCGGACTTACAGTTTTACCTGGCTGGGAAGGCCTCACAATCATGGTAGAAGGTGAAAGGCATGTCTCACATGGTGAGAGACAAGAGAAGAGAGCTTGTGCAGGGAAACTCCCCTTTTAAAACCTGTGAGACTCATTCACTATCATGAGAACAGCACAGGAAAGACCCACCTCCATAATTCAATCACCTCCCACTGGGTTCCTCCCACAATGTGTGGGAATTGTGGGAGTTACAATTCAAGATGAGATTTGGGTGGAGACACAACCATATCACAAGGGAAAAGGAGAAGAATGAGGAGTTGTTAATCAAAGGATATAAGTTTCAATTAGACAAGAAAAATAAATATTGAGGTCTATTATAGACAAGGGTAACTATAGACAATAATAATGTATTGTATATTCTCAAACAAATGGGAGAGTAAATTTCAAATGTCTTGCCCCAAAAAAATGATAAGTGAGGTGATGAATATCTTAATTAGCTTGACTTAATCCACTTTGTACACATGTATCAAAACATTACACTGTACTTTATAAATGTATGCAACTATGATTTGTCAATTAAAACTAATCATGTTCTTTTTTTTGAGATGGAGTTTTGCTCTGTTGCCCAGGCTGGAGTGCAGTGGTGTAATCTCGGCTTACTGCAACCTCCAACTCCCAGGTTCAAGCAATTCTCCTGCCTCAGCCTCCTGAGTAGCTGGGACTACAGGCGTGCATCACCATGCCCAGCTAATTTTTGTACTTTTCGCAGAGATGGGGTTTCACCACGTTGGCCAGGGTGGTCTTGAACTCCTGACCTCAAGTAGTCCACCCGCCTCGGCCTCCCAAAGTGATAATGTTTTTAAAAGTAAAAAAATAAAAATAAAATTCATTACTCTAAAGAATCTTCCTACCCCTAAACCAATCTCTGTTATATATTAATAAAGATTAAAGCATATACCTTTATGTTTGTTAGCTAAGCTGGTTTGCAAACAAAACAAGACAGTTTTATAAAGGTTGTCTCTGATATATTTGCCACAAGTCGCCTTATAGCAAGGAGAGGCAAGGAAGAATGCATCTTCTCTGTAAGGAAGAGGCTGAGAAGCAAAGCTCTGCTCCTTCTCTCAAACTCATTAATCAGAAAATGTATGCTGTCCCTGTGGAGGGCAAAGAAAGTGCTACTTTAGGGATTCTTGTTCCACGTGAAAACACATAGCCAGAAAAAAATGAAAGTGCCCCATCCCCAACATTGGGGAATGTTCAGTCAAGTCAAATACCATAGGAAGATAAACCAGGCAAAGTACCAAAATAATTTCTGCAGAATGGTGGAGAATAAATCAGAAGTAAAGAATTCCCTGAAGTAGACAGTAGAGGTAATCTCCATAGACTAAGCTTTTAAGATGCGTGCCAGTTAAAAAGTGTGAGAATGGGATGTAGGTTGAGAGAGAGTGTATACAGAAAATAAGGTTCAGTTTTTATTTTAATTTTATGTATTCACTGAAAAAAATTTTAGAATCAGAGAAACTTAAGCCTGTTTATAGCTTGAGGGGAGAGAGTGAAGAGGGAGAATTTAAACAGAAGAGAGAGAATAACTTGGTATTATGGAGGTCTAGAGTTGGTTGGAGGCAAAGTGAAGCATATTTTTTTCTGAAGCAGTAGATTTCATCATCAATTCAGCCAAAGAATGTAGGCATGGAGAATAACTGGGAGCTGACTACAGATAGTCGAACCCTGTTTGGTCAAGTATGAAGTCCCCAACAAATTTGTAATTAAGTCGATCAATACAGTTATTTAATTTAATTTAATTTAACTTAATTATTATAGGAGCTTAGAAGCAAAAGAGATAAATATTTTGTTACATTTGGTTTGGGGAATTGGCAGGGTAGAAATAGCTTATAAAAATTAGGCAAACAACCCAAACAAGTAAAATAAATAAAATTTAACAGATCACGTTTTTTTTTCCTGAAAAGAAACCTGTTCTGGAGAATACAATTGAAAAGGAATTTTGGGAAGCATAAGGTTTAAGTTATAGTAAGCATAAAAAAAAAAGGTTCACTTTGTTGACCAACTCTCTGGATTATGCTTTATCATTATTATCAAGTTCTATTAAAATAAGTGCATTTCATAAAGTAAGCTAATATGTCAATATGTTATTAATAGAAAATCTTAAGTGATGATGATGATGTTAAGTATCATAAATGATCTACTGAACCGAGAATGCATGCCTATAGCAGTACCTGATTTGAATTACATATACAGATGTGGACATCTTCAATGAGACAAAGCAGATAAACATACGTAAGCATTGGTTTTATCTAGTTACTATGATCTTTCAATCCTTTGCTCTCATGAACCTTCAAAACTGGCAAAAGAACAAAGTTAGAACTGAACAGTGCTGCTATTTTTAATCAGTCATGTGTTCCAAATACATTAATTGCATACCAGCTCTGTGAAATAAGTGTGCTTGGCTAAGAGACAGGACATTGTGTTTTAGAAATAAAGAATTTCCCCAAATGTCGACATTTTATAAATGTAATTCAGATTTTATTACAGATTAATCATAAATATGGTATTGACTACGATATGAAGTTAGGAAATACAATACTTAATATTTGACCTTCTTCATATTGGATCCCATTTATGCTACAGGCTGTTTTAATTGGAGGGTGCTTTATGTGTGGGGGAGGTACCCATCAAGTAAGAGAGATTTAGGGTCAAGTTACCAATTTGTATAAAAGCATGGAGGGTAGAATGTAGGAAAGATGGAGATCAGAAGCAGGTTGCCATGTTTAAGTCAGGACTTAGAAAACAAGGCAGACTTGTCAAGTCAAGGTCAGAACATGTAGTACTCAGTAAAGTAGGGGAAAGTAGGAGAAACATTGTAAGGAAGGATGAACAGATTAGTGAGAAGTTTTAAGTAGCTTAATGATTATTCTATCTCTAACTGACCCCACCTATCAGTTGAACTCCCATTTGGTCAAACCATGTTCCATAATTACACGTTGTAGTGCGTTCCATGAAAATAAGTCATCAATCATAAGTTAACAGGATGTTTCTGAACCATCATGTAAGCGTATGTTTCTGGAATGATTATACCTGTAGTGATGATCAATTCTGAAGAGCCCAAAGTCTCCCTTGGGGTATCACTGTGAGCACCTGCATCCTTTGGTGGAAGAGCTGACTGGAATTAACTGTTGGTCTGTATTCAAGGTCATGTTACAGAACAAAACCAGTTAGGGGTCAGAGTGTTGACTTTGGCTTTAGTTGCACCCTTCTCTAGCCAATTGAACTAATGTGCCATTACAGAGTGGGATCAAAGTTATGCATATGCAACTTAAGGAAAGGGTATTTTCTGACTCTTCATCTTTAAAATGCAGCTTTGAAATCTTTTTAGTCAAGTCAATCCAGACTTTTTAGTCAAGGCAATAAATAAATAAAGGCAGGTTAAGGAGTATGAATGAAAATACTCTATATTTGTTTCTGAATACTGGTAATAAGTGACAAGATTTGTTTGATAAAAATCAAGTTTTGCTCATTGTGATTAGACATTTATTCTTATGAATATAAATGTTTTATTTAATATCTTTCAAATTATCACTTCCATTTTCTAAATTAGGGGTCAGTACACTTTCTCTATAAAGGGAGTAAATATTTTAATTTTTGTGGGTCATACTGTCTTTGTGGCAGCTGTTCAACTCTGCAGAGTGAAAGTAGCCACAGACAATATGTAAATGGTTGGATGTGACTATGTTACAGTAAAACTTTATTTACAAAACAGGTGACAGACTGGATTTGGCTCTGCTTGCTATTTATTATATTTAGGAAATTGAAAACATCAGTTTGCTTTTGATAATAATAATATTAGCTTGACAGCATTGCTTGGACATTTACTCTATGCTAGGTACTGTTGTGAAATCTTTATTAATTCATTTAATCTCCCACTAACCCCAATTCTGTGTTCATAGGTTAAGCAACTTGTTTACGATTCTGCAGCCTGCAAGCATTGAAGCAGGGATTTTGACCTTAACAATCTAACTCCAGAGTCTGAACTCTTAACAACGAAAAATAGATATCACCCAGGAGACACTCTACCCTTTTCCAGCGTCACTTTATTATTTTGCACTTGGGAAAGCCTGACAGGTGAACTTACCCCACAGTACCTGAGTTGTCTAACTGATGGTCATGTCTCCCACTTTGTGACTGGCTGAACCTGATTCACTAGGCTGCAGCTTCCCCATGTGGATGTCCACAGGAAAGAGAATGTGGGCCATGCCACATCCCTAGATACTGCTCTGGCTCTGCATGCCACATGCCACACCACGCATGGGCATAGAGGTGAATCCAAATGATCAGGAACTCTTGGTGTGATTAATGAGATTTCTGACTTAGTGGGGCAACGTTTGAAAGTCTACCCTGCATTAATCTGTTCCCAGGCCCAAAAGAAAAGCATACACACACACAAGACAAACTTTGTATGGGGGAGGCATTGGTGGACACACCCCTGTTTCTAACCTTCCTTTCTAATTTTGGGGCTTCTCTCCTCTTCAAGGGCTTCTTTCTTTAAAATGGCACAGTATGAATCCTCATACTGTGGGGATTCACCTTTTTGAGAGTTCTGTCCCCCAACCCACAGACTGTGGTCTGGAGCTTGGTTCTAGCTTGCTCCTCACACTCCAGGCAATCTGTGGAATCCAGTAACCTGTAAGGACTCCATCAATTAATTCTCCACCGTCTAACTACTGGTTGGGCTCAGCTGATGGAGAGCCCTGGAAGTGGGTAAGAGGGAAGCAAAGAGGAAGAAGAGTGAGGTCAGGATGTGTATTCCCTGGATCCCTCTTTTCAAGATATCAGAGATGGTTAATTTTTATGTGTCAATATGGCTAGATAGTAGTCCCCAGTTATTCAGTTATACATAAATCTGGGTATTGCTGTGAAAGTATTTAGTAGATGTGATTAAAGTCCATAGCCAATTGACTGTAAGTAAGGGAGAGAGATTATCTGAATCTGGTGGGTCTGACTCAATTGGTTGAAAGGCCTTGAGAGATAACTGAAGCTTCCCAGAAGAAGAACTAACTCTGCCTGTGGACTGTTGCTTCACCTTGTGCGTGAGTGTTCGAGTCTGCCCTTTCTTACAATGGCCTGCCATACAGATTTTGGACTTGCTTTGTCAGCCCCCACAATCACATAAGCCAATTCTTTGCAACAAGTCTCACAATATATAGCTCTTACTAGTTCTGTTTCTCTTTTTGAGACTTGACTGATATAGTGGTCTTTAGCTGGCTGTGTCTTTTAACCAAAGGCCAATGTTCCTCTGAAGTGGCTAACTCTACTTGAGTCTTTATCCTTCCTTTTCCTGTAAATATTTCCAGCCTAAGGGTGATAACAGTTTAAGTTACTATCCCATTATTAGTAGTTCTCTTACACCCCACATTTGTATATTATCTCTTTGTCAGTCAACTACCCTTGAATTATCCTATTTTGAGTGTGCTCTTTCCTCTTGGGAGTCAATAGATACATCCACTAATTAAAAATATTTAAAATCTAAGGCAATCATCATATATATTAATTCATTTATTCAAAATACTGTTGAGTGCCTTTTATGAGCTTGCCAAGTGATAGGCTTAAGGGATATAATGGTTAATTTAAGAATATAGTTCATGTATTCTCGAGCTTACTATTGGGTGGAAGAGGCAGACAATTAAACAATTATTGTTTTGTGGGGAAATTTTATGATGAGGAAAGACAGCATCTGTGAGAAAAAGAGGGCTGAGTGCAGTGGCTCACGCCTCTAATCCCAGCACTTTGGGAGGCTGAGATGGGTGAATCACTTGAGGTCGGGAGTTCAAGACCAGCCTGACCAACATAGAGGAAACCCTGTCTCTACTTAAAAAATACAAAATTAGCCAGGTGGGGTGGCACATGCCTGTAATCCCAGCTACTCGGGAGGCTGAGGCAGGAAAATCGCTTGAACCCGGGAGGCAGAGGTTGCGGTGAGCTGAGATTGTGCTGTTGCACTCCAGCCTTGGCAACAAGAGCAAAACTCCATCTCAAAGAAAAAAAAAAAGAGAGAGAGAGAGAAAAAGAGAAGGAAAGATTTATTCCAAAAAGAGAAAAAGAGAAAGAAAATAGTTATCCCCCCCACTACAAAAAAAAAAAGGAGGCTGGTGTGGTGGCTCATGCCTGTAATCCCAGCACTTTGGGAGGGCGAGGTGGGTGGATCACTTGAGCCCAGGAGTTTGAGACCAGTCTGGACAACATGGCAAAACCCTATGTCTACTAAAAATACAAACAAACAAACAAACAAAAACCCAAAAAGGAGGTGCTTCTAACCCGGTATTATTGAGGTTAGGCATCTGGGAAAACCTCCCAAAGGAAGAGATTTCTAAGCTGAGACCTGAAGTAGGAGAAAAAAATGAGCAAGGCAAAAGTGTGTGGGGGATAAATGGTATATGTGTGTGGTGGGGAGAAGTGTTTCAGACAAGGGGGTAACATGCTCTAAGGGAGTGTGGCTTCTTTATGACCCTGAGAGGTGTTGGGTATAGAGGAGTGAGAGCACCATCTGCAGAACCTGGCAGGCACCAGATCGTGGGGGACCTTGCTGTCATGATGAAGAGTTGGGGTAGGGGAAGCCACTGGAGGGTTTTAGGCCTGGGGATGTTGTAATCAGATTTGAGTTTTAGAAAGATCCCTATGCAGAGTGGAGGAAATACCAACGGGGCAAGCCTGGAGTTCTAGTTATGCAGGCAAAAGATGATGGTGTCTTGCACAAGAGCAGAGACTAGCCCAGGAAAAAAGAAAATGGTAGGTTTTTAGAGACGTTTAGAAAGTAAATTTGACTGAGTTCGAGGAAAATTGGGATTTTGGCTCTGGGCAATGTGGAAGGTAAAATAAAAAGAAGAGCTATGGTCCCTTAGGTTTCAGCATTGGGTGGGTGGATGGATGATGGCGCATTTCCTGAGACAGAAAACACAGGTTTGGGGAGAAGAAGATGAATAATGTTATGAACATGTTGAGTTTGAGGAACCTGTGAGATGTGCACGTGGAAGATGAGTAGTAGGGTAAACAGGCCTGAAGACCATAAGGGAGTTTTGAGCAAGAGGTAAAAATCTGAGATTTGTCAGTAAATAGATAAGTCTTGGAGTTAAGGACTTATTTATCTATTTGCTGATAAATCTCAGATTTTTGCCTCTTGCTAAAAACTCCATAAGTCCTGGAGTCAAGATACCAATTAAGATGGCGTGGTGGCTCATACCTGTAATCTCAGCACTTTGGGAGGCCAAGGCTGGGCAGATTCACCTGAGGTCAGGAGTTTGAGACCAGCATGACCAACAATGTGAAACCCTGTCTGTACTAAAAATACAAAAATTAGCTGGGCATGGTGGCGCATGCCTGTAATCCCAGCTACTTGGGAAGCCAAGGAGAATATTTGCTTGAACCCAGAGAGTAGAGGTTGCAGTGAGCTGAGATCATGCCACTGCACTCCAGCCTGGGCGACAGAACAAGAATCTGTCAAAAAAAAAAAAAAAAAAAAAGAAAGAAAAAGAAAAAAAAAGAAAAAAAAGCCTGTTAAACCAGGAAAAAAATCTTTGCTGGAACACACAGTTAACTCCTGGAATAGTCTTCTGTTAAGACCAGTTTGAGAAGTGTTCAAATAGTTACTCTTGAACCATAACCAAACGTGAACTCTGTAGTGATATGCTGTAGTATTATAGCGAGATACCTAAGGAAATCCAATCAAAGCTGAAGCCTATTCAGGTGCAGTTTTATTTGTTTTTAATTATATCATGCAGAGGGGTTTTGTTTTCTTTTTTCTGTAGAGTCTGGGGGGGTCTCTCTATGTTGCTAGGCTGGTCCTGATCTCCTGGTCTCAAGCAATTTTCCTGCCTCAGCCTCCCAAAGTCCTGGGATTATAGGCATGAGCCACCAGGCCTGGCCCTTGCAGGAAGTTTTAGATGCCCCAGTCTGTTGGCTGTACTCAAAAATAACGGTAGCAAATACTTATGTGGCATTGCCAAGGTTTCAGGCAGCATTCTAAGCACTTTACAGGTATTAACACATTCATTCTTCAAAACAACCTGTGAAGTAAGTACTATTATTATCCCCATTTTATGGATGAAAGTACTGAGACACAGAGAGGTTATGTCATGCCCAGGTTCCTACGATTGGGTCCAGAGCTCTAGCCCTTGGCTACACGGCTGTGCTGCTCTCTGATGGGCTTCTTATAGCCAGCATGATCTGCTGAAGCTCAATTTCACTTCTGTGTAGTGGGATTGGCTACCTGTAAATTTGCCAAAATAATGAAGATAGATGGAAGTGCATTTAAACTACCCAGTAAGGGCCCACGTGACTTGTATTGGCTGTGTTTCTCAGGTTTGATGACATCACAAGACTCTGAACTTTTCACAGGCTTTGGAAATAGTAGCAGCCCCGGGTGAACTCTCTTTGAAAAACAGTTACCAAAGTATGGATTTATCACGCTTCTATGGAACCATAAACTTGGGGGAAAGAGTTTACCTCTATCCTCTCTAGAAGGAGTTGGCCAGGATTAACTCATTTCTTGGTCTGGATTTATTTTGGGAAATGCTCTGGGACCCAGGGAAAGGCTCTGGTTTCAAGGCTTTTGGCACAAAGGCTCCCAGGAAGTGGTTAGGCTAGAGCTGGCAAATGTTTGAGGCAGTGGGGGTCAGAGGCCTGCTAATCCCTAATATCAGTTATCATGGGCCACCATCCTAAATCTCTGCTCAATTCCTAGGCTTTCATATGTAATTAACCTTTCATGTGAGAAGAAATAAGATTTTGATTTCGTGCCTCTTTGGAAAGTGCTTCCATAAAACCAGTGACTTAGTTTGTTCCAGTAAAATAATTATTTTATGCCACTTTGAGAGTCCAGTGAACTGGTGATAGCTAAGCAAGTAGTAGAAGATCTGGAAACTTTCAGTACTAATTTAAGCTCAGTATGGTTCTGCTCCTCTTTTGTGGCCAAATTACACTGGAAAAAGCATTTGCAAGTACCTCTGGATACCTTCAAAGTTCATCCTGCATTTAATGATATGCAGTGTTTTTTGTTTTGTTTTGTTTTGTTTTTAGCATACCAAAGCCAATCCTGTTGGGGAAGGGGAGATTGGAACACTTAATTTAAAGGAATTAAAGCAAGAATTAAATATCAAGAAACTCGATAGAGATAAATTGAAATTAAAGTAATACTTCTTGAACAGTGAATACAATTTTAACAAAATCATATAACACTGTTAGTTATACAAAAGCACAGAGAACCCACAAATATAAGCAATAAATCTATTTGGCTAATTTGGCGTGTAAGCAGGTGTAGAAGGTAGGAAAATATGTTTGTCGATTCCTAAAAGACTAGCAATAAAGTCCAAGGATAGAAGGGTAGAAAATTCTTTTCTGTGAATGTCTTGTTTATTCCTGAAATAGAAATTTTATTCCTGTTATTTTGGTTCTGTGCATTTCCCACTAAACTGAGAGAAGAAGTTTCAATTTATCACAGCAGGGTATGGTCAGCCTGGAAATCAAGTAATAAAGTGTTGTTGTAATCACTTGATAAATCATATTGAGGTAAAAGCTCTTTGCTCCTTCAGAGATGGAGTAAAATATGTGGAATCCAAAGCTGGTTCACAAGCCATTTGCTGATAAGCTGCTGTTTCAGAGGAATTCAAGCTTTTAGGAAATCCCACCCTAGTCTTCTGGGTTTCCAGTTTGTTTTTACTAGTAATTGCACATTAAAATACCACTTTGCTTTGCTTAACAGATGACATCTAAGACCATGGATGACAAAAGACAGATTACCAAAGGAAGTTGTGGGAACTCTTTCTAAACTATTTAAAAAAAAGAAAAATTTTAAGCTGGGAGTGATTAAACCCAGCCAGGACTAACATCAACATGCACAAACTATATATTGGGGGCAATTTATATCTCTATAATTAAATAATTTTATAGCTTAGCCCAACCTCTATGAGGAAATGAGTCTGTTGTTTGATAAAGCAACATAAAACAGAAAGATTATAACTACTGCTAGATCAATTAGGGTCAACAATATAATATTTTCTTAATTATCTTTTTTTGTCAAAAATGCAAGATAAAGAATGCCCATAAATTTCTCATACTACGTACTCATGTCTGTTATTTTCTTTCTTTTTTTTAAAATTTATTTATTTATTTATTTATTTATTATTATTATACTTTAAGTTCTAGAGTACATGTGCATAACGTGCAGGTTTGTTACATATGTATAGTTGTGCCATGTTGGTGTGCTGCACCCATCAACTCGTCAGCACCCATCAACTGGTCATTTACATCAGGTATAACTCCCAATGCAATCCCTCCCCTCTCCCTCCTCCCCATGATAGGCCCCGGTGTGTGATGTTCCCCTTCCCGAGTCCAAGTGATCTCATTGTTCAGTTCCCACCTATGAG
>NW_012106086.1:876756-915381 GCF_000951045.1 Mandrillus leucophaeus | reverse complement strand
AAAATGAGTTAGGGAGGATTCCCTCTTTTTCTATTGATTGGAATAGTTTCAGAAGGAATGGTACCAGCTCCTCCTTGTACCTCTGGTAGAATTCATGTCTATTATTTTCTAAATAGCTTTATAGGAAATTTAGTGCCTTTTTGGTATTTATTTGATTCCACTTTGTTTTCAGATACGGGCATATAAAAACACTAGATTAATAGCATAACAAAAATTTTGCATGTGTTGAAAAATTTCTAGAGGGCATTATAGGCATTTTCTGTTCATTCCCCGAGACACAGCTGAAAGGTCATCTTCATAGGAAACTTTCTCAGCTTTACTCATACAGTCAGTTGTTTTCTTCTGTTCCCACAGTACTTAGTCCAGAACACTGTATAGCATTTTTATCTATTACTTTAGTGTGACTATTTGCTTCCCTTTAATCTGGAAATTCTTCAGAAACAGAGATCTTACATTAGTCATTATGTCTTTATCATCTAACACAGTATGTGGCATATAGTAGGCATATAATAATTACTATGGGGCAATAATATTTATGGTAAGTGAATGTAGAAACCATGTTTAGCTTGCAGATATACAGCTGCAATTCAGAAGCTGAAGCCCCTTGAGACTTCATTTTTGCCATTAGCTTGTCTGATGACTCTGTTAAAAAATTCAGCATAGTCTGGTTCAGTTTTCTAGTCTTCCAAATCTCCCAAAGAATGGTTCAAAGCTTTGGATATATTAGGTTTGTTATGTTGAATTCAACTTGAGGTTAGGAGGCTATAGGAGAAAAAATTGGAAATCTTTGGGTTTTACATAAAGACTTGGATGGGAGTAATATCAGCAAGATGGCAGAATAGGAGGTCTTAGGCTTCAGTCCTCCACACAGAAAGTCCAACTAGCAATTATTTAGACAAGAACACCTTTGTGAAAACTGCAAAACTTGGAAATGAGATTGAGATACCTACATGAACCACAGAAATGAAAAACTATATTAGAAGGGTAAGAGGATTTGCCTCACTTTAACCATGTCAGCACAGTGCCACACAGAGGAAATTCCCCAGGCCTATGGTTTCTATAGTAGGAAAAGTGAGCCTGGTTGGACATCCAGGTTCCCCAGCATCACAGGACACCTACTCCTATCTTGCCTTATGGGGAATACTACGGGTAATGGTGGGACTAGAGTGTTTGGAGTCAGGTAAAAACAAAAAAAGGGGCAGGGTTCATAGTAACCACTATGCAGATCTTGGCGGTAGCTGTATATTCCTGCCAATGGTGGCACCTAATCAAAGATACCAAGCCAATGTTATAGCCTACTCACAAAGCTGAGCTGATTGCTCCCAGAAATACAGTGGGAAGTTCTACCTGGCTTGAGTTCCTAGCCAGCCACTCCAACCAACCTCAGAGCTTACCACAATGGTCAACCCAGGCAGGGAGATATATGCCACCATGTATTTCTGCAGACCATAGGGGCTGGACCTGCCTGACCTGGGAGCCCAAACAGTGACTTGGCCCTACCTCAGAGCCTACCTCAAGATTGTGCTCTAGCAGGGAAATGCCTGCCACTGTTTTTTTTTTTTTTTTTGGTACAGCATAGGGGCTGGCCCTGCCCAACCTGGGAGTTGAAACAGTGACTCAGCCCAGTTGCAGAGCCCACGCAAGACTCTGCCCAGGCAAGGAGGCAAGCCTCAACTATGTATTCCTACGGAGCATAGCCTCTAGTCTTGAAAATTCCAAGCAGTGACTCTGTCTAAGCTTAAAGCCCAGTCCACAAGCTTGTCCAACTCCAGAATCCAAATAGTAGTACTGCAGAGCCAGGGAATATAGCCCATGACTCTGCTGGAATAGAGGTAATCACAGTACCTGGCCAATAGGTCAGCCAGACTGCAGAGTCCAGTGAATGGTCTCACTGGACAGCAGCCCCCAACTGTAGTACCACCCAACCTCACAGCAAAGGCAATGGAACCTAAAGAAACAGAGATCTAAAAAATGACAAAGAATTCAGAATAAATCTCTTAAAGAAGTTCAGTGACCTATTTAAAAAAATAAGGATAGAAAATTAAATAAAATCGGAAGCCAATACACGAAAAAAACAAAAAGTTTCACAAAAATAAAAACAAATAAAAACCAAATAGAAAACACAGAAATGAAAAAGACAATTGCTTAATAGAATAATTCAATAGAAGGCTTCAACAGCAGACTCAATTAAGCAGAAGAAAGAATCAGTGAGCTCAAAGAGAGAACATTTTAAATTTTACAGTAAGAGAACCATAAAGAAATAAATGAGAAAGAATGAAGAAAGTCTACAGGAATTGTGGGGTACTATCATGAGAACTGACTTTTGCATAACAAAAGTACCAGAAGAAGAAGGAAAGAAAGGGCCAGGAAGCATATTTTAAGAAACAATAACTGAAAACTTCCCAAATCTGGGGAAGGATGCCAACATCCAGGTACCGGAAGCCCAGAGAACTCCAATAAAATTCAACCCAAAGAGGAATTCACCAAGATACATCCTAATCAGACTATTAAAAATCAAAGACCAAAAAGAAAAAGACAAAAAAATAATTCTGAAAGCAGTGAGAGAAAGGAGACTCATCACACAAAAGGGAGTCCCAATGCAGCTATCAGCAGATTTCTTAGCAGAAACTTTGCAGGCCAGGAAAGAGTGGGATGATATATTAAAAGTGCTGAAGAAAAAAAAAAAATGCCAGCTAAGAAAATGTTACCTAGCAAAGCTATTCTGCAAAAATGAGAAAGAAATAAAAACTTAAGCTAAGGGAGCTTATCACATGGCCTGCTACAGGGAGTTCTTTAAGCTGAAACAAAGGCTGCTAATTAATAAAATAAAACATATGAAGTTACAAAACCCAAAGCTATAAGTAATATGTAGTCATATTCAGAACACTCTAGTATTTTAAAGGTGGTATGTAACGTAATTTTATCTCTAGTATACGGGTTAAAAGGCAAAACCATCAACAACAGCTATAACTACAATAATCTGTTAAGAGATGTAAGTTACAAAAAAAAAATGTAAATGTTGACACCAAAATCATGAAATTTAGGGGAAGGGGAGTAAAAATGTATAGTTTTAAAATATAATAAAAGTTGTTACCACTCTGTAAAAGCCCATTATAAATATAAGAATTGTTAGGTAAGCCTCATTATAACCACAAAGCAAAAACCTGTAGTACCTGCACAAAGCATAAAAAGGATTCAAAGCACACCACTACAGAAAACCATCAAACCACAAGGCAAAACAGCAAGAGAGGAAGAAAGGAACAAGGTATCTACAAGAGAACCATTAACGAATTGCAAAATTGGAGTGGTAAGTCTTTACTTATCAATAATTACTTTGAATGTAAATGAATTAAATTATTCGATGAAAAGATATACAGTGGCTGAATAGATTTAAAAAGACACAATGATATGCTGCATATAATAGACTTACTTCATTCTTAAGGACACACATACACTGAAAGTAAAGGGATGTAAAAAGATATTCCATGCAAATGGAAACCAAAAGATAGCAGGAGTAGCTATACTTAAATCAGACAAAGTAGAATTTAAGTCAAAAACTGTAAAATAAGACAAAGAAGGTAAATATATAGAGAAAGGAGTTAGTTCATCAAGAGGATATAACAATTATAAATACAAATGCACCCAACTTTGGAGAACTGAAATATATAAATCAAAAATTAAATGATCTGAAGGGAGAGATAGTTTGTAATATAATAATAGTAGTGGACTTTTCTAATCCCACTTTCAACAATGGACACATCATTCAGACTTGCATTGCACATTAGAACAAATGGACACAACAGACAAATACACATATTCCATCCAACAGCAGCAAAACACATTCTTCTCAAGTGCACATGAAACATTCTCCAGGGTAGATCATATGTTAGGCCATAAAGCCAGCCTTAACAAATTTACCAGAACTGAAATGATATTAATTATCTTTCTAAACACAAATGGTATAAAACTAGAAAATAAGAGAAATCTTCAAAAATTCACAAAAATGTGGAAATTAACAAGCTCCAGGACAATTTGTGAGCCAAAGAAATTAAAAAAGAAATAAAAATGATCTCAAGACAAATGAAAATGGAAACACAACCTATTAAAACTTCCGAGCTACAACAAAAGCAGTTCTAAGAAGGAAGTTATAGCAGTGAATACCAATATCAAAAAATAAGAAGGATTACAAATAAACAACCTAAAATTATACCTCAAGAAACTAGAAAAAGAAGAAAAACTAAACCCAAAGTTAGCAAAGGGAAGGAAATAACAAACATCAGAGCACAAATAAATGACATATAGACTATAAAAGCAATAGAAAAAATTAATACCACTAGGAGTTGGTTTTTGGAAAGATCAACAAAATCAACAAACTCTTAATTAGACAAAAAAGAGAGAAGATTCAAATAAATAGAACCAGAAATGAAAGAGAAGACATCTCAACTTATACCACAGAAATACAAAGGATCACAGGAAACTACTAGAAACAATAATATGCCAACAAATTGGATAACCTAGAAGAAATGGACAAATTCCTAGAAACATATAACCTATCAAGACTGAATCAGGAAGAAATAGAAAATCTAAACAACTAATAACAAGCAAGGAGAATGAACCAATAATAAAAAGGCTCTTATCAAATAAAAGCCCAGGACCTAATGGCTTTACACCTGAATTCTATCAAACATTTAAAGAATGAATAACAACCCTTGCAAAAATTCTTTCACAAAATTGAAGTGGAAGGAATACTTCCAAACTCATTTTATGAAGCCAGTAGTACCCTGATCCCAAAGCTGAACAAGGACACTGTAAGAACTGAAAATTACAGGCCAGTATCCCTGAGAAACATAGATGCAAAATTTTTCAACAACATACAAGCATACCAAATTCAATAGCACATGGGAAAGGATCATTTAGTATGATCAAATGTTATTCATCCTTTGGATTCAAGAATGATTCAACATACAAATCAATAATATGCCATATAAATAGAAGAAAGGACAAAACTTATATGGTCATCTCAATGGATGCAGATAAACAATTTGACAAAATTCAACACTCTTTCATGATAAAAACTCTCAACAAATTAGATGTAGAAGGAATATACCGCAATAAAGGTCATATATGACAAGTCTGCAGCTAACATCATACCCAATGGTGAAAAGTTAAAAGCTTTTCCTCTAAGATCAGGAGTAAGACAAACATATCCTTTCTCACTACTTCTTTCCAACATATTACTGGAAGTCCTAGTCAGAGCTATTAGGCAAGAAAAAATAAATAAAGGGCATCCCCAAGGATTGCAATTATTTGCCAATGATGTGATATGTAGAAAATCCTAGACTACACGAAAAAACTGTTAGAACTGATAAGTGAATAAAGTTGCAGGACAAAAAAATCAATGTGCGGAAATCAGTAGTGTTCCAATACACTAACAGTAAACTATCCAGAAAAGGAATTAAGAAACCAATCCCATTGCAATAACAACAAAAATTAAAACATTAGGAATAAATTTAGCCATGGAGATGAAAAATCCTTATACTGAAAACAATAAAACATTGATTAAAGAGGAGGGGCTTCAAGATGGATTATTAGATGCATCTGGTATTCACCTCTTCCATGGAGAGGAACCGAAATAGTGAGTAGATAATTACACTTTGAATAGATTATCTAAATGAGACACTGAAAAAGAGAGAGAGTGAGCTCATGCTGGGTCCCACAAACCCCCAAGTCCTAAGCAGTTGCAGCATGGCACATTTTGAGAGCCCGGCTTATATCAGACTGTGTCTTTCCCTGGGGCTCAACAGTTTCTGCATCTCTACATCCTTGGTGCCTCACGGACATTCAACAGAGAAGTGATGGGAGGCACTGAAAACAAGAAGGGAGAAGGAAGTGAAGTAGCCTGTTCAACTAGGATTGGCTAGGAGTCTGGAGAGGCTACCTAATGTGGGTAAAGGGTAAATGAGTGACCCCTAGTGGTCCACTTTGCTGCCATGGACACCTACAATTCTAACCATGGGAGAGCCCCTTCATATAGGGAGCTTCCTGAGGACTGTGAGGCATCACTCCAGAGAAAGAGCTCATGCTCGGTCCCACAAACCCCCAAGTCCTAAGAAGCTACAGCATGGTGCATTTTGGGAGCCTTTTACCAGACTGTGTCCTTCCCTAGGGCTCAACAGTCTCAGCATCTCTACATCCTTGGAGTCCCACTGATATTCCACTGCCCACAACTGCCATCACTAGGGGTTGCTGCAGGGCAAGGTACAAGTGAAGTATGCGCTCTTGCTCCCCCTGCTACCTGTCTATGGCTGCTCCCACTGAAAGCAACCCCACCCCCTTTATTGCAGAACTGCAATGCAGCCACAGCTGCCCCCACCTGACCATTCTGTCAGTGGCCTGGGATCACCTTGCCACTGCTTGTAACAGCTAGCACCTGCAGGCAACACTAGGGGTCCTGAGGACAGGTCTGCCTGACCCAGCTGTATACTTCCAGTACCCAAGTATGACATCTGGGGGCCTGGGGATTGCCCAACCCAGTTCACTACCATTGGCACCTCAACATTCCTCCCAGGTTATGAGGTTGGGCCCACTCAACCTGCCTCTGCCACCATAGCTGGCACCCAGCTGTATGTGCCACTTGCAGGTCTGAGGTCTGGCCTGCACAGCCCTTCATAACCAACACTAATGTGAACTGCTTGATTCCCAGAGAGTTTTCCCACCACTGGTCCTTCCATTGCCGATGCCATGCCCACCACCCAGGAACTGGGGAACCCACCTATCTGCCCAGCCCACTGCTGCTATTCCAGGCACCCAAGCAGGCCATTTGTAGGCCCATGAGTTGACTGGCCTGTACATGCTAACACCAGTGCCAGCATACATCACTCTGGGGCTCAAGGCAAGCAAACTCAGCCCACTACTGCCACCCCTGGGGCTTGAAGACTAGCCTACCTGGTATCCCTGTCCGAGCAAAACTTCACCACAAGCCTCCACTAACAACCACATCCTAAACCACTGAGGAAATCACAGACACCACTGATGCTGTTTACAGCCAAAGAAATCATACAGCAACAACACTACTACATGCATCCAGAATGAAAACCAAAGTGCCTTACCCAACCAACTTCATAGATACATCTTCATGAAAAGTCCTCCCCTGTGAAAGCAAATTAAAACAATTAGAAACAACCATTACATCAGATGAGGAGATATCAATGTAATGACACAGGAAGCATAAAAAAGCAAGAAAATAAAACATCTCCAAAGGAACACAATAATTCTCCAGCAACATATCCCAATCAAAAGGAAATTTATGAAATTAAGGACAATGAATTCAAAATTTTGATATTAAAGAAGCACAATGAGATACAAGCAAATTCTGAAAATCAATACAGAATAATCAGAAAAACAAACCAGGATATGAATGAGACATTTACCAAAGAGTTAGATATCATAAAAAAGAACTAAACAGATATTCAGGAAATGAAGAATGAGTTGAATAAAACATGAAATTCAAAAGCTTCAATAATAGGCTAGATCAAAGAGAAGAAAGATTTCAGAACTTAAAGACAGGTCTTTTGAAATAACCCAGTCAGGCAAAAATAAAAAGAATCAAAAAGACTGAGCAAAGCCTATCTGACATATGGGACAGCATAAAGCAACCAAATATTCAAATTCTTGGTGTCCCAGAAAGTTTGGTGAAAACTGAAGGGTTAGGAAACCTACTTAACAAAATAATAGATGAAAATTTTCCAAGTTTAGCAAAAGATTTAAATGTACAGATACAGGAGGTTCAAAGATCCCCAAATAGATAAGATTCAAAAAGTCTTCTCCATGGCAAATTATAGTCAAACTGTTAAAAGTCAAAGAAAAAGAAAATTCTAAAAATAGCAAGAGAACAGTGTCTAGTATCATAAAAGAACCTGATCAGACTAACAGCAGACATCTCTGCAGAAACTTTACAGGCCAGGAAAGAATGGGATGATATATCCAAGGTGCAGAAGAAAAAAACCTGCTGCCAAGGACATCATACCCACAAAGCTATCCTTCCTAAAATGAAGTAGAAATAAAAGTCTTTCCCAGACAAGCAAAAGCTCAGGGAATTCATCCCCACTAGATCAGCTATATGAGAAATACTTAAGGGAATTCTATACCTAGAAGGGAAAGAACAATAACTACCATCATGAAAATATATGACAAGATTTAAAAAAAAACAACACTGGTAGAGCAAATACAGAAAAAGACTCAAATATTACTACTACAGAATACTACCAAACTGCAATGATGAGCAGTAAGAGAGAAAGAAAGGAGCAAGGATATGTAAAACAACCATAAGTAAACAAATAAAATGACAGGAATAACAGCCCTCACATATCAATAATAACTTTGAATGTAAATGGATTAAATTCTCCACTTGAAAGATACAGACTGGTTGAATGGATTAGAAACAAAACAAAACAAAACAAAACAAAAAAAGAAAACGTGAACCAACTATATACTGCTTACAAGAAACTCAGTTGTAAAGATACACATGTCTTGAAAGCAAAAGGTGGAAAAAATATTCTATGCAATTAGAAACTCAAAACAAGCAGGAATATGGGAACACTTGATATATTATATAAAGCAAATATTATTAGATCTAAAGGGAGTGATAGACTCCAACACAACAATAGCTGGGGACATTAACACCCCATTCTCAGCATCAGAGAGACATCTAGACAAAAAAATTAACAAAGAAACATTGGATTTAAACTGTACATTAGACTAAATGTACCTAACAGACATTTACAGAACATTTTGTTGAACAGCTGCAGAATACACATTTCTCTCATCAGCACATGGAATATTCTTCAGGATAGACCAGATGTTTGGACACAAAGTAAGTGTGAACAAATTTTTAAAAATTGAAATCCTGCCTAGTATCTTTTCAGAACAAAATGGACTAAAACTAGAAATCAATAAAAAGAGGAACTTTGGAAACTGTACAAATACATAGAAATTAAACAACATGCTCCCAAATACCACTGAATCAAGGAAGAAATCAAAGAGGAAATGAAAAAAAATGTGTTGAAATAAATGAGGCTGGGCATAGTGGCTCATGCCTGTAACCCCAGCACTTTGGGGGGCCGAGGCAGGTGGATCACTTGAGGTCAGGGGTTTGAGACCAGCCTGTCCAACGTGGCGAAACCCCGTCACAACCCAAATTACAAAAATTAGCCAGGTGTGGTGTTAGGTGCCTGTAATCTCAGCTACTTGAAAGGCTGAGGCAGGAGAATCACTTGAACTGGGGAGGTGGAGGTTGCAGTGAGCTGAGATCACACCACTGTACTCCAGCCTGGGTGACAGAGTAAGACTCCATCTCAAATAAACAAAACCAAAACCAAACCAAAACAAAATAAACAAATGAAAAGTGACATATAATATACCAAAACCTATGGAATACAGCAAAAGCAGTGCTAACAGTGAAGTTTCTAGCAATAAATGTCTACCTCAAAAAAGTAGAAAAGTTTCAAGTGCACACTCTAATAATGAACTTCAAAAAACTAAAAAAGCAAGAACAAACCATGCCCCAAATTGGTAGAAGAAAAGACATAATAAATATTGAGCTGAAATAAATGAAATAGAGACTTAAAAAACAATACAAAGGATCAACGAAATGAAAAGTTGGTTCTTTGAGAAGATAAATGAAATTGATAAACCGCTAGCTCTGCTAACCAAGAAAAAAGAGAGAAGACTCTCTTCTGATTTTATACAACCAAATCACAATCGAAAAAGGAGACATTACAACTGATACTATAGAAATACAAAATATCACCAGAGACTGTTATGAACAACTGCACAGTAACA
The DNA here is from genome assembly GCF_000951045.1 of Mandrillus leucophaeus. Lineage (NCBI taxonomy): Eukaryota > Metazoa > Chordata > Mammalia > Primates > Cercopithecidae > Mandrillus > Mandrillus leucophaeus. The sequence continues at coordinate 905,541 of NW_012106086.1, read as the reverse complement.
AACTAGAAAACCTAGAAGACATGGATAAATTCCTGGACTCATACAACCTCCCGAGAATGAGACAGAAATAAATAGAAAGCCTGAACAGAACAATAATGAATAATGAGATTGAATCAGTAATAAAAAGTCTCCCAATAAAGAGAAGTTCAGAACCAGATGGCTTCACTGCTGAATTCTACCAAACTTTCAAAGAAGAACTAATACTAAATTATCTTCAAACAATTACAAGAAATTGAAGAAGGGGGAATTCCTTTTAACTCATTCTGAGATTAACATTACCCTGATACAAAAACCAGACAAGGACTACAAACTACAGGACAATATCCCTGATGAACAGAGATGCAAAGATTCTTTAAAAAATTCTAGCAAAATGAATTCAACAGCACATCTCACACACACACACACACACACACACACACACACACACACACGATAGTGTGATCAAGTGGGATTTATCTCAAGGGTGCAACAATTGTTTAATGTATACAAATCAATAAATGTGATACATCAAATCAACAAAATGAAGGACAAAAATAGCGGCAATGAACATATGCATGCATGTATGTTTGTAATACAATGATTTGTATTCCTTTGGGTATAGACTCAGTAATGGGATTGCAAGGTCAAATGGTATTTCCGGTTCTAGATCTGTGAGGAATTGTCACACCATCTTCCACAATGGTTGAACTAATTTACTTTCCTGCCGACAGTGTAAAAGTGTTCCTATTTCTCCACAACCTCACCAGCATCTGCTGTTTCTGGAGTTTTTAATGATTCCCATTGTGATTGGGGTGAGATGATATCTCATTGTGGTTTGATTTGCATTTCTCTAACGATCAGTGTTGTTGAGCTCTTTTTCACATGTTTGTTGGCCACATGAATGTCTTCTTTTGAGAAGTGTCTGTTCATGTTCTTTGCCCACTTTTTAATAATTTTTTTTGTAAATTCTAAGTTCCTTGTAGATTCTGGATATTAAACCTTTGTCAGATGGATAGATTGCAAAAATTTTCTCCCACTTTGTAGGTGGCCTGTTCACTCCGATGATAGTTTCTTTTGCTCCGCAGAAACTCTTTAGTTTAATTAGACCCCATTTGTCAATCTTTGCTTTGGTTGCAATTGCTTTTGGCAATTTCATCGTGAAATCTTTGCCCATGCCTATGTCCCGAATGGTATTGCCTGGATTTTCTTTTAGGGTTTTTATAGTTTTGGGCTTTACATTTAAGTCTTTAATCTATCTTGAGTTAATTTTTGTATAAGTTGTAAGGAAGGGGTCCAGTTTCAATTTTCTACATATGGCTAGCTAGTTCTCCAAGCACCATTTATTAAATAGGGAATCCTTTCCCCATTTATCGTTTTTGTCAGGTTTGTCAAAGATCAGATGGTTATAGATGTGCAGTCTTATTTCTGAGTTCTCTATTCTGTTCCATTGGTTTATGTGTCTGTTATTGTACCTGTGTCATGGTGTTTTGGTTATTGTAGCCTATAGTTTGAAGTTTGGTGGTGTGATGCCTTCAGCTTTGTTCTTTTTGCTTAGGATTGTCTTGGCTACATGAGCCCTTTTTTGGTTCCGTATGAATTTTAAAATAGTTTCTTCTAATTCAGTGAAGAACATCAGTGGTAGTTTAATAGAATCTATAAATTACTTTGGGCAGTATGGCTATTTTCACAATATTGAGTCTTCCTATCCATGATCATGGAATGTTTTTCCATTTGTTTGTGTCCTCTCTGATTTTCTTGAGCAGCGGTTTGTAGTTCTTCTTGAAGAGGCCCTTCACTTCCCTTGTTAGCTATATTCCTAGGTATCTTATCCTTTTTGCAGCAATTGTGATTGGGAGTTTATTCATAATTTGGCTCTCTGCTTGTCTGTTGTTGGTGTATAGGAATGCTTGTGAGTTTTGCACATTGATTTTGTATCCTGAGACGTTGCTGAAGTTGCTTATCAGCTTAAGCTTTTGGGCAGAGACAATAAGGTTTTCTAGATACAGGATCATGTCATCTGCAAACAAAGATAATTTGACTTCCTCCTTCCTATTTGTATACCCTTTATTTCTTTCTCTTTCCTGATTGCCCTGGATAGAACTTCCAATACTATGTTGAATAGGAGTGGTGAGAGAGGGCATCCTTGTCTTGTGCTGGTTTTCAAGGAGAATGCTTCCAGCTTCTGCCCATTCAGTATGATGTTAGTTGTGGGTTTGTCATAAATGGCTCTTATTATTTTGAGTTGTGTTTCTTCAATACCTAGTATTAAGAGTTTTTAACATGAAGGGATGTTAAATTTTACCAAAGTCCTTTTCTGCATCTCTTGAGATAATCATGTGGTTTTTGTCTCTAGATCTGTTTATGTGATGAATTACATTTATTGATTTGCATATGTTGAACCAGCCTTGCATCCCAGGGATGAAGCAAACTTGATTGTGGTGTATACGTTTTTTGATGTGCTGCTGTATTCAGTTTGCCAGTATTTTATTGAAACTTTTTGCATCAATATTCATCAGGGATATTGGCATGAAGTTTTTCTTTTTTGGTTCTATTATCTGCCAGGTTTTGGTATTAGGAAGATTCTGGCCTCAGAATGAGTTAGGGAGGAGGCCCACTTTTTTAATTGTTTGGAATAATTTCAGAAGAAAGGGTATCAGCTCCTCTTTGTATCTCTGGTAGAGTTCAACTGTAAATCCATCTGATCCTGGGCTTTTGTTGGTTGATAGGCTATTTACTACAGCCTCAATTTCAGACCTTGTTTTTGGTCTATTCAGGGATTCAACATTTTCCTGGTTCAATCTTGGGAAGGTTTATGTGCATCCAGGAATTTATCCATTTCTTCTAGATTTTCTGGTTTATTTGCATAGTGGTGTTTATAGTATTCTCTGATGGTTCTTTGTATTTCTTTGAGGTCAGTGGTGGTATCTCCTTTATCATTTCTTATTGTGTCTATTTGATTCTTGTCCCCCTTCCTCTTCTTCCTCCTCTTCCTGTTTCTCCTCCTCCTCCTCTTCCTCCCTCCTCTTCCTTTTTTATGGCTGCATAGTATTCTATGGTATATACATGCCACATTTCCTTTATCCAGTGTATCACTGATGGGCATTTGGGTTGGTTCCAAGTCTTTGCTATTGTGAACAGTGTTGCAATAAACATACGTGTGCATGTGTCTTTATAGTAGAATGATTTATAATCCTTTGGCTATATACCCAGTAATGGAATTGCTGGGTCAAATGGTGTTTCTGATTCTAGATCCTTGAGGAATCACCACACTGTCTTCCACATGGCAGAACTAATTTATATTTCCACCAACAGTGTAAAAGCATTCCTATTTCTCCACATCCTCTCCAGCATCTCTTGTTTCCTGACTTTTTAATGATCGCCATTCTAACTGGTATGAGATGGTATCTCATTGTAGTTTTGATTTTCATTTCTCTAATGTCCAGTGATGATGAGCTTTTCTTTTGTATGTCTGTTGGCTGCATAAATGTCTTCTTTTGAGAAATGTCTGTTCACATCCTTTGTCCACTTTTTGATGGAATTGTTTGTTTTTTTCTTGTAAATTAGTTTAAGTTCTTTGTAGATTGTGGATATTATCCCTTTGTCAGATGGATAGATTGCAAAAATTTTCTCCCATTCTGTAGGTTGCCTGTTCATTCCGATGATAGTTTCTCTTGCTGCGCAGAAACTCTTTAGTTGGATTAGATCTCATTTGTCAATTTTGGCTTTTGTTGCCATTGCTTTTGGTGTTTTGGTTATGAACTTTTTCCCATGCCTATGTCCTGAAGGGTATTGACTAGGTTTTCTTCTAGGGTTTTTATTGCTTTAGGTCTTACATTTAAGTCTTTAATCCATCTGGAGTTAATTTTTGTATAAGGTGTAAGGAAGGGGTTCAGGTTCAGTTTTCTGCATATGGCTTAGTTTTCCCAACGCTGTTTATTAAATAGGGAATCCTTTCCCCATTGCTTGTTTCTGTCAGGTTTGTCATAGATCAGATGGTTGTAGATGTGTGGTGTTATTTCTGAGGCCTCTCTTCTGTTCCATTTGTCTATGTATCTGTTTTGGTACCAGTACCATGCTGCTTTGGTTACTGTAGCCTTGTAGTATAGTTTGAAGTCAGGTAGCATGAAGCCTCCAGATTTGTTCCTCTTGCCCAGGATTGTCTTGCCTATATGGGCTCTTTTTTGGTTCCATATGAACTTTAAAGTAGTTTTTTCCAGTTCTATGAAGAAAGTTAATGGTAGCTTGATGGGGATAGGACTGAATCTATAAATTACTTTGGGCAGTATGGCCATTTTCACAATATTGATTCTTTCAACAGCATGGGATGTTGTTCCATTTGTTTGTGTCCTCTCCTATTTCCTTGAGCAGTGATTTGCAGATCTCCTTGAAGATGTCCTTCACATCCCTTGTAAGTCTTATTCCTAGGTATTTCATTCTCTTTGTAGCAATTGCGAATGGGAGTTCACTCATGATTTGGCTCTGTGTTTGTCTATTATTGGTGTATAGGAATGTTTGTGATTTTTGCACACTGATTTTGTATCCTGAAACTTTGGTGAAGTTACTTATCAGCTTAAGGAGATTTGGGGCTGAAACAATGGGGTTTTCTAAATATACAATCATGTCATCTGCAAAGACAATTTGACTTCCTTTCTTCCTATCTGAATACGCTTTATTTCTTTCTCTTGCCTGATTGCCCTGGTCAGAACTTCCAATACTATGTTGAATAGGAGTGGTGAGAGAGGGCATCCTTGTCTCGTGCTGGTTTTCAAAAGGAATGTTTCCAGCTTTTGCCCATTCAGTATGATATTGGCTGTGAGTTTGTCATAAATGGCTCTTATTATTTTGAGATATGTTCCATCAATATCTAGTTTATTGAGAGTTTTTAGCATGAAGTGCTGTTGAATTTTATCAAAGTCCTTTTCTGCATCCATTTAGATAATCATGTGGTTTTTGTCATTGGTTGTGTTCATGTGATGGATTACATCTATTGATTTGTGTATGTGGAACCAGTCTTGCATCCCAGGGATGAAGCTGACTTGATCGTGGTGGATAAGCTTTTTGATGTGCTGCTGGATTTGGTTCGCCAGTATTTTATTGAGAATTTTCACATCGACGTTCATCAGGGTTATTGGCCTGAAATTTTCTTTTTTTAGTTGTGTCTCTGCCAGGTTTTTGTATCAGGATGATGCTGGCGTCACAAAATGAGTTAGGGAGGAGTCCCTCTTTTTCTATTGGTTGAAATAGTTTCAGAAGGAATGATACCAGCTACTCTTTGTACCTCTGGTAGAATTCAGCTGTGAATCTGTCTGGTCTTGGGCTTGTTTTTGGTTAGTAGGCTATTAATGGCTGCCTCAATTTCAGAACTTGTTATTGGTCTCTTCAGGGATTCGACTTCTGCCTGGTTTAGTCTTGGGAGGGTGTATGTGTCCAGGAATTTATCCATTTCTTCTAGATTTTCTAGTTTATTTGCATAGAGGTGTTTATAGTATTCGGTTTAGTCTTGGGAGGGTGTATGGTCCAGGAATTTATCCATTTCTTCTAGATTTTCTAGTTTATTTGCATATAGGTGTTTATCGTATTCTCTGATGGTAGTTTGTATTTCTGTGGCATCAGTGGTAATCTCCCCTTTATTATTTATTACTGTATCTATTTGATTCTTCTCTATTTTCATCTTTATTAGTCTTGTTAGTGGTCTATCTATTTTGTTAATCTTTTCAAAAAACCAGCTCCTGGATTCCTTGATTTTTTGAAGGATTTTTTGTGTTTCTATCTCCTTCAGTTCTGCTCTGATCTTAATTGTTTATTGTCTTCTGCTAGCTTTTGAGTTTGTTTACTGTTGCTTCTCTAGTTCTTTTAATTGTGATGTTAGGGTGTCACTTTTAGATCTTTCCTGCTATCTCCTGTGGGCATTTAGTGCTATAAATTTCCCTGTAAACACTGCTTTTGCTGTGTCCCAGAGATTCTGATACATTGTATCTTTGTTCTCTTTGGTTTCAAATAACTTATTTATTTCTGCCTTAATTTTGTTATTTACCTAGTAGTCATTCCGGAGCAGGTTGTTCAGTTCCCTTGTAGTTGTGCAGTTTTGAGTGATTTTCTAAATCCTGAGTTCCAATTTGATTGCACTGTGGTCTGAGAGACTGTTTGTTATGATTTCCATTCTTTTGCATTTGCTGAGGAGTGCTTTACTTCCAATTATGTGGTCAATTTTAGGTTAAGTGTGATGTGATTCTGAGAAGAATGTGTCTTCTGTTGATTTGGGGTGGAGAGTTCTGTAGATGTCTATTAGGTCCACTTGGTCCAGAGCTGAGTTAAAGTCCTGAATATCCTTGTTGATTTTCTGTATTGTTGATCTGTCTAATATTGACAGTGGGGTGTTAAAGTCTCTCACTATTATTGTGTGGGCGTTTAAGTCTCTTTGTAAGTCTCTAAGAACTTGCTTTATGAATCGGAGTGCTCCTGTATTGGGTGCATATATATTTAGGATAGTTAGCTCTTCTTGCTGCATTGATCCCTTTACCATTATGTAATGCCCTTCTTTGTCTCTTTTGATCTGTGTTAGTTTAAAGTCTGTTTTATTAGAGTCCAGGATTGCAACCCCTGCTTTTTTTTTTTGCTTACCACTTGTTTTGTAAAGATTCCTCCATCCCTTTATTTTGAACCTATGTGTGTCTTTGCATGTGAGATGGGTCTCGTGAATACAGGAAACTGATGGGTCTTGACTCTATCCAGTTTGCCAGTGTGTGTCTTTTAATTGGGGGCATTTAGGTCATTTACATTTAAGGTTAATATTGTTATGTGTGAATTTGATCCTGTCATTATGATGCTAGCTGGTTATTCTGCCCATTAGTTGATGCAGTTTCTTCATAGTGTCAATAGTCTTTACAAATTTTGTATGTTTTTGCAGTGGCTGGTCCCAGTTTTTCCTTTCCATATTTAGTGCTTCCATCAGGAGCTCTTGTAAGGCAGGCCTGGGGGTGACCAAATTGCTCAGCATTTGCTTGTATGTAAAGGATTTTATTTCTCCTTCACTTATGAAGCTTAGTTTGACTGCATATAAAATTCTGTGTTGAAAATTCTTTTCTTTAAGAATGTTAAATGTTGGCCCCCACTCTCTTTGGGCCTGTAGTGTTTCTGCAGAGATATCTGCTGTTAGTTGGTTGGGCTTCTTTTTGTGGGTAACCTGACCTTTCTTTCTGGCTGCCCTTAACATTTTTTCCCTTCCTTTCAACCTTGGTGAATCTGATGATTATGAGTCCTGGGGTTACTCTTCTCGAGGAGTATCTGTGTGGTATTCTCTGTATTTCCTGAATTTGAATGTTGTCCTGTCTTTCTAGGTTGGGGATGTTCTCCTGGATGATATCCTGAAGAGTGTTTTCCAACTTGGTTCCATTCTCCTCATCACTTTCAGGTACACCAATCAAATGTAGACTTGGTGTTTTCACCGAGTCCCATATTTCTTGGAGGCTTTGTTCATTCCTTTTTATTCTTTTTTCTCTAATCTTGCCTTCTCTCTTTATTGCATTAAGTTACTCTTCAATCTCTGATATCCTTTCTTCTGCTTGATCAATTTGGCTATTGAAACTTGTGTATGCTTCATAAAGTTCTTGTGCTAGGTTTTTCAGCTCCATCAGGTCATTTATGTTCTTCTCTAAACTTCTAGTTATTTATGTTCTTCTCTAAACTTCTAGTTAGCAGTTCATCTACCCTTTTTTCAAGGTTCTTAGCTTCCTTGCATTGGGTTAGAACATGCTCCTTTAGCTTGGAGGAGTTTGTTGTTACCCACCTTCTGAAGCCTACTTCTGTCAATTCGTCAAACTCATTTTGTTGCCTTGCTGTTGAGGAGTTGTGATCCTTTGGAGGAGAAGAGGCATTCTAGTTTTTAGAATTTCCAGCCTTTTTGCACTTTTTTTCTTATCTTTGTGGATTTATCTACCTTTTGTTTTTGATGCTGGTGACCTTCCAGTGGGGTTTTTGTGTGGACATCTTTGTTGTTGATGTTGATGCTATTCCTTTCTGTTTGTTAGTTTCCTCCTAAGAGTCAGGACCCTCTGCTGCAGGTCTGCTGGAGTTTGCTGGAGGTCCACTCCAGAGCCTGTTTGCCTGGGTATCACCAGCAGAGGCTGCAGACCAGCAAAGATTTCTGCCTGTTCTTTCCTCTGGAAGCTTCATCCCAGAAGGGCTCCTGCCACATGCCAGCCAGAGTTATCCTGTATGAGGTGTTTGTTGATCCCTGCTGGGAGGTGTCTTCCAGTTAGGAGGCATGGGGGTCAGGGGCCCACTTAAGATGGCAACCTATTCCTTAGCAGAGCTCCAGAATGGTGGTGGGAGACCCACTGCTCTCTTCAGAGCTGTCAGGCAGGGATGTTTAAGTCTGCTGAGGGTGTGCTCACAGCCCTTCCCCTAGGTGCTCTGTCCCAGGGAGATGGGAGTTTTATTTATAAGGCCCTGACTGGGGCTGCTGCCTTTCTTTCATAGATGCCCTACCCAGAGAGGAGGAATCTAGAGAGGCAGTCTGGCTATAGTGTCTTTGCTGAGCTGCGGTGGGCTCTGCCTAGTTCAAACTCCCTTCAGTTTTGTCTACACTGTGAGGGGAAAACCATCTACTCAAGCCTCAGTAATGGTGGATGCTCCATCCCCCGCCAAGTTTCAGCATCCAGGTCGACTTCAGACTGCTATGTTGGCAGTGACAATTTCAAGCCAGTGGATCTTAGCTTGCTGAGCTCCATGTGGGTGGGATCTATTGAGCTAGACCACTTGGCTCCCTGGCTTCATCCCTCTTTCCAGGGGAGTGAACAGTTCTGTCTCAGTGGTGTTCCAGGCACTACTGGGATATGGAAAAAACAAAAAAACAAAAAAACAAAAACAAAAACACCTCCTTCAGTTAGCTCGAGGTCTGCCCAAATGGCCACCCAGTTTTGTGCTTGAAACCCAGGGCCCTGGTGGTGTAGGCACCTGAGGAAATCTCCTGGTCTGCGGGTTGTGAAGACTGTCGAAAATGTAGTATCTGGGCTAGAATGCACCATACCTCATGGCACAGTCCTTCATGGCTTCTCTTGGCTAGGCGAGGGAGTTCCCTGACCCCTTGTGCTTCCTGGGTGAGGCAACATCCCATCCTGCTTCAGCTTGCCCTCCATGGGCTGCTCCCAGTGTCTCAGCTGGAAATGCAGAAAGCACTCGCCTTCTGTGTTGATCTCACTGGGAACTGTATACTGGAGCTGTTCCTATTCAGCCATCTTGCCAGCCACCTCTGAATCATAAGATTTCTTTACATATTCTAGGTATAAGTCTCTCATCGGAAACATGATTTGCAAATATTTTCTCCCATTTCATGGGTTGTCTCTTCACTTTATTGATGATAACTTTTGTAGCACAAGAATTTTAAATTTTGATGTAATCCAATTTATCCATCTGTTTCTTTGTTGCTTGTACTTTTAGTGTCATATCTATGAAACTTTTCTCTTACTCAAGGTTATAAAGGTTTAAGCTGATATTTTCTTTTAAGAGTTTTATAGTTTTCATTTTATAAACTAGTTTTATGAAACTATAATTGTAGTTCTTACAGTGAGGTCTTTGATCCATTTTGTGTGAATTTTTCTACATAGTGTGAGGCAAGGGTTCAGCACCATTTACTACAAAGTCTATTCTTTCTCCATTGAATGGTTTGAATAGTTGAGTTGAATCTGTAGATCAGTTTGGGAAATATTGCCCATGATCATGGGTGTATTCATGGTATCTAATCTATGAAAATTATATGTCTTTCCATTTATTTAGGTTGTCTTTAATTTCTTTCAATAATATTTTATACTTTCCAGAACACAAGTTTTTCACTTCCTTTGTTAAATATATTTGTAAATATTTTATTATTTATGATGCTGTAAGAAATGAAATTATTTTCTTTATTTCATTTTGGATTGTTCAGTGCAAGTGTGTGTAGAAATACAATTGATTTTTGTATAATGATTTTGTGTCCTGCAACTTTGCAAAACTTATTAGTTTGACTAGTTTTTGCTAGATTATTTAGGATTTTCTGAATCATGATGACTTAATCATGTCATGTATACGTATATTTTACTTCTTTCTTTCAGATTTTGATGTCTTTCACTTCATTTTCTCCCCTAATTGACTCACCTTGTGTAATGTTAAATGGAAGTAGTGAGAATAATCACTCTTGTCTTGTTTCTGATCTTAGGGGAAAACATTCAGTTCTTCACCCTTACATACAGGTTGTATATACCTTATCGGAACTACTTGGGACCAGAAGTGTTCTGGATTTGGTGGGATTTTTTTGGATTTTGGTATATTTGCATTGTACTTACCAGTTGAACATCCCAAATAAAAAAATCAAAAATTTGAAATGATCCAGTGAACATTTCCTTTGAGCATGATGTCAGCACTCAAAAAGCTTTGGATTTTAGGGCATTTTGGATTTTGGACTTTCAGATTTGGGATGCTCAACATATATTAACTGTGGGTTTTTCATATATGCACTTTATCAAGTTGAGAAAGTTCCCTTCCATTCCTAGATTTTTATAAACAATATTTTAGTCTTGCATTGTGTGAAATGTTTTTCCTTTTCTGTTGAGATGATCATGTGAGTTTTGTTCTTTATTGTATTGATATGATGTATTACATTGATTAATTTTTGGTCTTTAAACATTTGTGGACTATTATCCATTATGGTGTCTGCTCAACAGTTATACCTTGGCAAGTGTGAGATAAGTGCTGAGTCCTGGCCATGTTGCTGTCCCTCATTTTTCAAAAAAACATTTAATATTAAGTATGGTATTTCTAATGGAATCTTGTATTAAATGTCACACTGTAAAATTCAAAATTTGCCATTTCTCAGTTTCCTAAACTTAATAGAGCTGTTAGTAAATTGTCTTTACGAGAAATGTATCTCTTCCTATTTATCTGAAAGTAGGTGAAGATAATTTTGTATTGCTCCAGCCCTTCAGCCACCATTATATCAGAATAGGATGAAATTTTTAAACAACATGAATGTGTATCTATAATACACCTTTCAAAAAGAACACATTCTTACCAAATTACGCTGTTGTTTTTACTGGAGTCTTAGGTTTTATGATTTTAAAAACATCTCTAAGGCTAAAATTCTACCATTCTTGGTTTGAAATCAACCTCTTCTTTTCCTGTATGGTTGGAATGGTTACACAGCTATGGCCCACAAGCCAAATTTTGCCTGTAGACATGTTTTATTTGTCTACAGACTTTTGAAATTTAGGCCAAGCATGTACTCCTAGCTAGACACCATATTCAATCTTCCTATTGTCTTTTATTATGCATTTAAGCATGGCTTTGGAGCTTGTAATGCTTGCAGTAAACATCTTGTTTTTGACATTTTTATTTATCTCAATGGAACCATTATCTCTTGACTTACCCAAATTTGAAGTATTGGAATAATGGAATCATTATTAATAATTTTATAAAGATTTTTAAATATAAAAATCACTTAAATACAAATAGATTCTCATTATGTAAGATTTAGACAATCAAAAGTACAAAATGCTGAAAGTCCCTTTTCACTTCTGTCTACCACTTTTTTCTCATTTACATGTAATCATTGTCATTAAGTTGGGATGTGTTCTTCCAGCTCACTTTGTAGACTTTTACACGCACACGCACAGACAAATACACACACACAGGCTATTTTTTTATATATAAAAAATAGGCTTGACAAATATAGTCCAACTTATTAACAATGGTTACTTCTAGATGGGGAAGAAATAGTAGAGAGGAGGGAAGGGACTTTTCAATCTTTAGCCATTACTACCAATTCTGTATAATCATGACTTACAAACATTTATATGAAGACTACATCAGCAAGACACAAAACCCAGCAACTATAAATGAGAATATTGATCGATTGACTATGTAAAAATATTATACTGTATCAGTCAGGGTTCCACCAGATAAACAGAACTAGCAGGGAGAATAATTATAAATATAAATTCAAATTTAAATACATATATATAGATATAGATAGATAGATATAGATGCAGATAGATATATATAGATAGAGATATGTGTGTGTACACATACAGACACACACACACACATATGGACTAGCTTGTGTGATTGTTGGGGCTTACTAAGAAAGTCTGAACTCAGTAGAGAAGGTCTTTAAAAAGGGAATATCATAGTGTAAAACTTCATATTCCTTTGGGAGAAGCCTCAGTCCTACTTTTAAGGCTTTTCAACTGATTTAATCAGGTTTACTCAGATTATTTAAGATAATCTCTCTTATTTAAGGTCACCTGAATAAGGACTTTAATTCTATCTGCAAACTACCTTCACAAGAAAACTAAGACTAGATGTTTAATTAAATAATTACATATTGTAGCCTAGCCAAGGTAACACCTCACAAAAGTCATCACATATACAAACTAAAAATTTACATATAGCAAAAGACACTGTGAACAGAGATAAGCAACACACAAGTAAAATATCTATACAATATAGGTAATAGACAAAGGATTAATATTCAGAACTTACTGAGTTCCCCCAAATCAGCAAGAAAGACAAGAAACAGTTGATAGAAAAATGGGCAAAGGATATGCTAGGCAATTTCCACACAAAATTTCATAGTCTGATGAAAAAATACAAGAGAATGCTCAAACTCACTACCAATTAGGGAACTGAAATGTAAAACAATAGCTAATTTTTCCTGATTATTTTAGCAAACATTTAAAATTATGGATAATATCAAAAGCAGGCAAAAATGCAGAGTAATGGGAATTCCTGCTAGGAATCTGTCCTTTCTTACTTTCTTTGTTAATCACTAAGTTCATAAGTTTGATTGTTTATAGTTGAGTCTTCCAACTAAATTCCCTGATTCTTTTCTCCCTGAGTTCAGCTTGCATAGTACTAGTAGATACATCTGAATTCTCTCTTTTTCTCTTACATACACACAGACAATGCCTTAACATTATTTGTAACAGCCTCAGCCTGGAAACCACTAACTGTCTAACAACTATAGCCTGGATAAATAACTTGTGATGTATTCATGCACAAGATTATTATAATAAAGAAAGTGACTATAAACTACAAGAATCAGCGTGGATGACTCCTCAAAAATACTGTTGGGTAAAGAAGCAAAACAATGAAGAAAACATCAAGCATGATTGTATCTAAACAAAGATCGAAAATGGCAAAGCTAAACTATCTTATTTAGCAATGCATACCTAGGTAGTAAAAACATAAAGAAACACAAAGAAATGGTTATTCCAAATATTTAGGTAGCAATTACCTTATGATTTGGGAATGGTGGATGTGGAGGGAGAAAGTTGTGATTTGGGAGTTAAACTCAGGGGATTTCTGGGGTGCTTTTGATCTTAGACTTCTTGACTTTGATGGCAATGACATGTTAAACAGAACATACATGTTTTATGTTTCACTCTATTTGGTTATAGTTAATAATTTTTTTAATTTAAAAATACCACAAGGGAACTTCCTGAGGTGCTGGTAGTTTTCTATTTCTTGACATGAATGGTGATTGCATAATGTGTGATTAAAAAAAGTAAATTTACTTAAAATTTCCACACTTTTCTCTTTGTTCTATTTGGCTAAAAAATTGTAAAAATAAAGTGGATAAAAAACCTTTATGAATTACTCCCTGCCTACAGAATAAAGATCAGACCCCTAACCTTTCAAAGTCCTCCATATATTGACTACCATAACCTTTCTAATCCTAACTCCCACTACTGCCTTCTGTGGAAACCAATAATAATAATGATAGCCCAAAACAAATTTAAAAAACCCCCCAAAACCCCAACCTTCAAAACTGCAAACAAAATTAAAAAGTCCACAAAGACACTAATTTTACTAAATTTCCTGTAACAAAAAACTTAACCTTACTTCTTTTTATTCTTTATTTGAAGGATTTTGAATTGCCTACCACATGTTTTCCTAAGATGAATCAGAGGAGGATGACATGCTTGCTTAGTCTTTGATGATAATGAATATGTGTTTACACGATTGTCAGAAAGAACACATTTCTCCCAAGTTGTTACCTAACTGGTATTGTGTGTTTAGATTAAGAATTTTCTTTCTGATTTAAACCAGCTAAAGCCAGTTTTTTAAAGGACATATATATAAGATGTTAGATACTGGTTTGTGCCCAACAAAACACAGTGAAAACTAAATAACCCAAATCAAGCCCTGAGTCTTCATGTGCAGACTATCAGCTTCACACTTAGTCATAGTTAACTTCACACCTAAATGCCATTGAAAAGAAGCAGGGCCAAATATTCCTGGAAAATGGGACTCTGAGGTTCACAGACGTTTGCTGCAAATACCTGAGCCCCATGCTTTGGGGAGATTTCACTAAGAAGATTGATGTGCAGCTTCCAGGGGAAAGAATGAGGGAGGGGCAGGATGTGGTCTTGGTGAATCAGAAGCGGCCCTCCTTCCCCACCCCTCTTCTGAGTCAGCATGCAGCCACACCGCCCCACATGGTGCAGTTCTGGCTCTCGGATGAGCTGTCACACGGGGTCCTCCCTGCCTGCCTTCACTACAGCACTTGGTGATTTCCAGCACCGTATTTATCATATAAATAGTTTTGTTCTGTCTATAAATTAGTCAAGCAATCCATTTTTGAATCTTTCTGATAGTGACACAGTGATGTGAGGTGGTGTTGGGTTTGCTTGTTGTTGAATTTGCTTGCCTCATTTGGTCCTTAAAATGGTAAAGTAACATCACCCGTTTGTAGACAGCCTCGCAAAAATTTGAGCCCCTGGTTTTGGAACCAAGTCAGCTGGGTTCAAATTCCCACTTGCCACCTTCCAGACCTGGCATTTTATAAGTGCATGTATTCCTTTTTGCCTTAGGGCATGAAACATGTGCTCAACACTTCATTGCTGCAGTGGGAACTGAGAGTCATTCTTGCTGGTGGTGCTGGTGGCAGAAGTTACGGCAAGCTCCCACAGAGCAGTGGCTGGCTCCAGTGCCCGTGTCTGGGCTCCAGGGCTGGCAGTGTGGCAGAGTGGGCCACACTCACCAGTGCTGGGCAATAAAACAGCGTTTTTTTAAAAAAATTATTGTTATTATACTTTATGTCCTAGGGTACACGTGCACAAAGTGCAGATTTGTTACATATGTATACATGTACCATGTTGGTGTGCTGCACCCATAAACTTGTCATTTACATTAGGTATATCTCCTAATGCTATCCCTCCCCCCTACCCCCACCCCACAATAGGCCCCGGTGTGTGATGTTCTCCTTCCTGTGTCCAAGTGCTCTCATTGTTCAATTCCCACGTATGAGTGAGAACATGCGGTGTTTGGTTTTCTAAAGACAGCATTTTCACATTGGACCAGCTCCATGACTTCATTTGGGGTATTGTTCATGGCTACAGGGTCCTCACATTGGCTATCCTGGCAAATCTGGGAATTCTGCAATGCCCTTTTAAGCACATTCCCTTTTGCTTAAACCAAACCTGGTCTCTTTTAAATGTAGTAAAAGATATTGACTGATTGAGTGACCTTGTGAAAATTTACTTTCTCATCTATAAAATAGCTTAATAATAGCCATCTTTAAGAGTTATTGGGAGATTTCAATATATTAATGCATGCAAGTACTCAGTGTGGTGTCTGGCACTAAAATATTAGTTATTAATTATTAATAATGTGCTGGGCACAGGAAGAGCATTGGACTCTCTGTAATGAGAGTGTATCTTGTTATTGGGAGGGTCTCTCTGTTTCAGGGTTAGGAATGATAGGATTAAAAATAATTTGGGAATTTTTATGACTCATGACTTTATGGTTGGTTGATTTAGGCAACCATATAGCTTTCGTTTTACTTATTTAATTTGAATTTAATTTATGGACTTGTAAGGGCATAAATATTAGTTTTACAGCTTGATTTTGACACAAAGCAAGATACTGAACATTAACAACACCACAGAGGCCTACTTTGTGCTCCTGTCCCTGTTGTTACTTCCTCCAAAGGTAACCACAGCACAGATTCCTATTACTATAAATTAATGTTGCCTGTTTTTGAATTTTATTTGAATGAGATTACATAGTATATACTCTTTTTGTTGCTAAATGTTACAGCTTTGAGATTCATTAATGTTTTTATAGATAGATATAGTTTTCTTCATTGCTAAATTGTATTCCATTATACATATATACCACAATTGATCTATTCTATTGTTAACGGGTAACATGGTTTGGCTCTGTGTCCCTACTAAAATTGCATGTCAAATTGTATCCCCAATGTCAGAGGAGGGGCCTGGTGGGAGGTCACTGAATCATGGGGACAGACTTCCCCCTTGCCACTCTTGTGATGAACTTCTCACAAGATCTGGTTGTTTGAAAGTGTGTAGCACCTCCCACTTCACTCCCTCTCTCTCCTCCTGATCATGTGAAGACTGTGCCTGCTTTCCCTTTGCCTTCTACCATGATTATAAGTTTCCTGAGGTCTCCCCAGGAGCAGAAGCCTATATAGCCTGCAGAACTGCAAGCTGATTAAAACTCTTTTCTTTATAAACTACCCAGTCCCAGGTATGTCTTTGTAACAGTGTGAGAATGGACTAATACATGGGCATTTGGATTGCTTCTAGTTTGGTGCTATGGAGAATAATGTGCTAGGAATATTCTCATTCTCATAACTATTGTTTTGTGCACACATGTGTGCATTTCAGTTAGGTTTATACCTGCAGATTGAATGACTGAATCATACGGTGCACATATGTTCAGCTTTACTGGCAACAAAATTTCCAAAGTAGTTTTTACCAATTTATACCCTCAAAGCATCCTATGAGTTTCTATTGCTGTATATCCCCATCAATACTTGGTATTGTCAATCTTTTTAATTTTAGCCATTCTGGGGTGTGTGTAGAGATATCCTATTTTGTTTTCAATTTGCATTTTCTGGATAACTAGTAATGTTGAGTACCTATTCATGTTCATTGGCCATTTGGATATCTCTTGTAAAAAGCTGTTCAAGTTTTTTCCCCGTTTAGAAAAATATCGAGCCTGTCTTTTTTATAGATTTACAAGAGGTATTTACATAGTCTAGATATGAGTTATTTGTATGATTTAAATATGTCAAATATCTTCTTCCACTTTGCATCTTGCCTTTTCATTCTCTTAATGGTGTCTTTTGATGAATAGAAGATTTAAATTTTAATAAGTCCAAATGATCAGTAATTTTATTAGGCTAGTACATTTTATTTTAATTAATATACTTTATTTTTAAAGCAATTTTAGTTTTACAGAAAAATTGAGCCAAAGAGCAGAGATTCCCATATACTCCCTGCTCTTCCAGTTTCCCTATTAATTTGTGTCTTGCATTGATGTGATACATTTGTTACAGTTGATGAACTGATATTAATACATTGTTGTTAACATAAAATCCATCTCTTCTTATATATTTATAAATATCCTGTTGGTTCTGTTTGTCTGGAAAGCCCTGATTTATACACCCTGGCAACCACTAATCTTTTTACTGTCTCCATAGTTTTGTCTTTTCCAAAATGACATTTGTTGGAGATATACATATTTAGCCTTTTAGACTGGCATCTTTCACTTGGCAATATGCATTTAAGGTTCCTCTATATCTGTGTGTGGATCATTTTTTCTTATTGTTCAATAATATTAATATTACACTGTAGGGATGTACCACAGTTTGTTAATCCATTTATCTATTGAAAGACATCTTGGTTGCATTCAATTTTAGGCAATTATTAATAAAGTTCCTGCAAACATTCATGTCAAATTTTTGTGTGAACATAAGTTTTTAACTCATTTGGGCAAATACGTAGGAGTATGATTGCTGGATCATAAGGTGAGACAAGGTTTAGCATTGTCATAAAATTCCATTTGTCTTCCAAAGTGGCTCTACCATTTTACAATCCTATCAGCAATGAATAAGAGTTCTGGATGGATATGTGTGTGTGTGTGTGTGTGTGTGTGTGTACGTTTGTGTGTGTGTTCTATATATGTATATATGTATATGTGTGTCTGTGTGTGTATACATGTGTGTATGTAAAACTTGATCCCTACTTCACATCAGATATAAAAATCAATTTCAGATGGATTGAAAGGTAAATCAATAAAGGTTCTAGAATATAACATAAGAGAAGATACTGCTTACGATTTCCTTTAAAGCATTAACTTAAAAGAATAAAAAAACCAGTCACAGACTGAGGGGAAATATTTGTAAAACACGTACGTGATAAAGATCTTCTATCCAAAATATACAAAGAACTCTTAAAACTCAACAGTAAGAAAACAAACAACCCAATTACAAAGTGGGCAAAAGACCTGAACAAATACCCACCAAAGAAGATATACAGATGGCAAATGGCATATCAACAGATATCCAACGTCATATGCCATTAGAGAATTTCAAATTACAACAAGATAACACCACCCATCTATTAGAATAGTTAAAATCCAAAACACTTTAATACCAAATGCTGATGAGAATGTGGAACAATAAATCCAGCATAATTTATTTAAAAGGTCATCCTTTTCCCACTCTATCATAGTAACAGTGTTGTTGAAAATCAGGTAACTGTATATAAGGACTATTTCTGGACTCAATTCTGTCCTCTTGGTCTGTTTATTTTTCCTGGTGCCAATATCACTCTTTTGGTTACTGTAGCTTTAAAATAAACTTTGCTAGCTCTAAGCTAATCTTCTTCACAATTCTCTTGGCTATTCTTGATCCTTTGCATTTCCATATAAAGCTTAGAAACAATTGGCCAATTTCCATACACACAGAGAGATAAACAAAAAACAGGCTGAGAACTTGATTGTAAATGTTTTGAATCTATAGATCAGTGTTATCAAAACTTTCAGTCTTGCGACCCCTTTACAATCTTAAAAAGTATTGAGAACTCTGAAGAGCTTTTTTTTATGTGAGTTATATCTATTAATTGTTACCACAATGATATGGAAAACTGAGAAAATTTAAACATACTTATTAAATCATTTAAAAATAACAATAAACCCATTACATGTTAAAATAAGTGAAAACATAAATAAAGTGAAAACAGCTATGTTTTCTAAAAGAAAAAAAAATTAAGTGAGAAAAAGAACCTTGCTTTATGTTTCTGCAAATTTTTTTTTTTTTTTTTTTTTTTTTTTTTGAGTTTTTCTCTTGTTGCCCAGGCTGCAGTGCAGTGGCACAATCTCGGCTCACTGCAACCTCCACTTCCCAGGTTCAAGCAATTCTCCTGCCTCAGCCTCCCAAGTAGCTGGGATTACAGGCATGTGCCACCATGCCTGGCTTGTTTTTACAAATTTTTTTAAATGCCCAGCTTAATGGAAAACAGTGGGATTCTTTTATTGCTTCTGTCTTTAATCCATTGTGATATGTTGTTTTGATGGCAGTACATAAAGAAAATCTGGGCTCAGGTATATGTAATTAAAAAGGAAAATGTTTTAGTAGTCTTTTTCAGAAAATGGTGAATCTTCTTCTTTGATACTACAATGAAACAGAAAAAGTGGTATTTTCTTAAATTTTAAATGTAATGTTTGATACTTTAAAAATGGGTTTTAATTCCCTGGTGATTTTTTTTTTTAATCTTCTCATTAATGTTTTTTCAAAATATCACAGTTATTTTAAAGCCAGTGTCTTATAACTCCAATGTTTGTATCACCTATGGTTCTGTTTTTAATTGTCTATTTTTTCTCTTTATTTTTGTTTGTTTGGCCCCAATTCCTAGTATACTTAGTAATTTTTTACTGATTACAAGAAATTTATTGAGAAAATTATAGAGTCTCTGAATGATGTAAGCTTTTCCAGAGAAGATTTAGTTTTTTCTCCTGGAGGGCAGGTAGAGTACATGCAGAACACTTTAATCTGGTTAAGGCTTTTCTATTTTTGAATTATTCTTACTCCTAGGGTATATCCCTTTCAGGGCCCTAATTGAAAGCCTGAAGTGTTTGCTAGTGCCTCTTTTACTTGGTGGTTCCTGAATTCCAATTTTTGTTTCCTTGGTACCATGAGATTGCCTAAATATCTGCTTAGCTTTTTAGCTTCTTAGCAGCTGCTTTCTGTCTAGTTTCTGCCATCTTGCCCCATATGTGCTCATCTTAGAAATCAGGAAATGCTTCATACGAAAATTTGCATGCAGAATGTTGGGCTTACTTCTCTCTGTAACTCCCTTTTCTCCTGGAGCTGGAGTCTTATATTCTGGGCTTTCATTTCTCTTCTATGTGCAGAAAATATATTAAAAGTAAGAATAAAGTTTATTACAGAAATCAAATATGTCTTAATATTAGGAAATGTATGAATATGGTTCATCAAAATGTTTTAAAAATCAACAATCCTTTTTAATTATAAATGTTTTTCTTAGTAAGCTGTAGCTTGATGACTGCTTTATCAACAGGACTTTTAAAAATCTAGTTATCTATCCAAGGGATTGACAAATGTGGCACATGGGTCAGTCACTTGTTTTTGTAAATAAAGTTTTATTGGAACACTGACATGCCAATTTATTTATGACATCTATGGCTACATCTATGCTACAATGGCAGAGCTGAGTAGTTGTAACAGAGGTTGGGTCATAGTCTAAATCCTAAAATATTTACTCTTTGGCCCTTTAAGCAGATGTTTGCCAATCCTTTATCTATCTTAGGCAGTTTCCTCATCTGTAAACTGGGGATAACGTCACCTTACTTCACCGGGTAATAAAATAATTTTATATCATTATATATATTTGTGTATACAGTTGACTCTTGAGCAACACAAGCTTGAACTGCACAGGTTCACTTGCTATGCAGATTTTTCTCAATATATTTTGGAAAATGCTTTGGAGATTTGCGATAATTTCAGAAAACAGATGAACTGCGTGAATTAAGAAAAAGTTAGATATGTTATGAATGCACATAATATGTGTAGACATTAATCTGTTTTACCATTTACTATCAAAATATGCACAACTGTATCATAAAAATTTAAATTTTATCAAGATTTACATACACACTTATAGACCAAAAATGGTGCCATTTGTGGTGGAGAGAAGTGTAAACAAATGTAAAGATGCAATTTTAAGCAATAACTGCATAAAACTAATTGTAGTACATATTATAGTACCATAATAATTTGTTTGTTTGTTTGTTTTTTGAGACAGAGTCTCGCTCTGTCGCCCAGGCTGGAGTGCAGTGGCGCGATCACGGCTCGCTGCAAGCTCCGCCTCCCGGGTTTACGCCATTCTCCTGCCTCAGCCTCCCGAGTAGCTGGGACTACAGGCGCCCACCACCATGCCCGGCTAATTTTTCATATTTTTAGTGGAGACAGGGTTTCGCCGTGTTAGCCAGGATGGTCTGGATCTCCTCACCTCGTGATCCGCCCGCCTCCGCCTCCCAAAGTGCTGGGATTGCAGGTGTGAGCCACCGCGCCCAGCCTACCATAATAATTTTATAGCCACCTCCTATTGCTATTGTAGTGAGCTCAAGCGTTTTATCTGCCTAAAATGCTGTGTAATGCTAATCATCTCCGTGTGAGCAGTTTGTCTCTCCAGTAAATTGCGTATAGCAGTAAAAAGTGGTCTCTTGTGATTGTTGCGTATTTTCCATTATGCTTAGTGCCATACTGTAAATCTTGAATAACATTATGGGACCCATACGAAGTGCCACTAGTGATGCTGGAAGTGCTCCCAAGAAGCATAGAATCGTCATGATATTACAAGAAAAAGTTGACTTTCAGACAGATGATTCATCCAATAAACAGACCATGTAAATGTATGATATTGATAAATACAATATAGTATTGTAAATGTATTTTCTCTTCCTTATTATTTTCTTAATAACATTTTCTTTTTTCTAGCTTATTTTATTGTAATAATACAGTATATAATATACATAGCATACAAATATGTGTTAATCTACTGTTAGCCTACTACAGTAGGCTATTAATAGTTAAGTTTTTGGAGAATCAAAACATACATGTGTGAGGGGTTGGCACTCCGACCCCTGCATTGTTCAAGGGCCAACTGTATATCTGGATGGGTGTGTATACAACTGTATATCTGTATATTTTTATGTGTGTGTACACATACACATAATATTTTCACTCAACATTAACATCGAGAGAGTCAAATAGAGGGGACAAGTGATGGTTCTTAACATTTCATTCTGTTCTATTCAAAAGTTTTACAGGTAGTCTGGGTTGATGAAAGGTATAATTATAGTTAGGAGAAATTAGAAAGTAACCTAATAATCTCATAAACACAAGGACCACAATTGGGCTCCTTTGACAGTAGAAACATACCACAATACACAGAGACATATTTTTCCTTAGCTTGGATCAAGAAAAAAGAAATCTCTAGACCAAAAGAATTAGAGGAAATGTTGATCAATTACTTGGCTCAGTTTGTTGCTTTAGATGGGTGTGTTTATAAATTACCTAGGCCATAGCTTAACTTTCAAAGATCTTCTGAGACATTTTTTTTCTGTCTTATTCCAACATTTTTTTTTTTCTTTTTTGGCATCAATGAATTCTTCTTAGTGTCTCATCAAAATATCTCTAGAATTACATTTATCTTATTTTGTTCTTCTTTTTCACTCTTTTGAGTACACGGAGAACAAATTATCAGTGACTTCAGTTACTAAAATCCTTCAGTTACTTGATGAAAACCATCAAGCCTCACTTGAGTCAGCTGTAGAATGAGCACTTTTAATATTTTTTTCACAAGACCTGCTCTGTTCTTTTAGCTTTTTAATCAATGACAATGGGGAGGTTATCCATGGAGAGCATTAAATGAAAATCCAAATGTTGCAGCAAATATTTAAATTGATTAGAAGGAGCGTAGGACATGAAGGGAACTAATATATGTTGGGTGTCTATATGAGAAGTTATACTAGCCGTTTAACTACATTAAGGCACTAATTCAAGTAATATGCTATCAATTCTATAAACTAGGTGATATCATTGATATTTTATAGTTGAAGCTAGGAGACATTGACTAAGATATATACAATGAGTTGCAAAAATTTCTGAGGAATGTTTAAGTAGGTAATTTGTAAGTAGTTGTAAGTAGTTAATGCCACTTGCAAGTTGTAGTTAACTCTTTTGTAATCAATCTGATGGTACAGTCATTTATATTATTTCTCCAAGAATATAACACAGGCAGAGTGGCTGAGAGCTTAAGAGTTTAGGCTTTGATCTGGATTCAAAGTGCTCTACCACTTTTTATCTATATAATGGGAAATGGATTTAATATTCCCAAGCTACAGTTTTCTCTTAAGATAATAATAAGAATACTTTATAGGATTGTTGTGAGGATTATATGAGATAACACATATAAAATCTTAGCATATTTCCATGTAAGGGCACAATACATAGTGGTTTTTATTAATATTATTGCAGGTGAGTGGTAGAGCCAAGATTTTTCGGACTTATTTATCTTAGTATCTTCAGGGCTTAGAGTAGTATATAGTCTTCAGAAGAGAGAGTTGTCACACAGCACAGAGAAAGTGAGTTAACAAAGAATATTTAGGAATAGTTAAGCAAGTAAGGGTCTTCTTAGGCCTAGAGAATGGCAATATTAACAACACATGTACCTAAAAGTATGAAAGGGAAATATCAGAGTTTGATATTTTTGGTGGTTTGCTCCAAAAATACCAACAAATAAATTGCGATGCAGTGAGAGATTATTTTTTAGTCTGATGACAGTGCATGACTTCAATTGGGTCAGAGAAAACTAGATGCTCAGATTGGAGGCTGAGCCTTGGATGAGAGGGGATGAAGGCCTGCTCCAGGGTGGCAAAAGGAACAAAAGAAAGGCATAGATTTCAGAGACATCATGAAAGAAGATGCAGGCTCAATAAAGTATCTTGAGTACCTACCATGGGTTAGGTGTCATGCTAGGAGCCTGTGTGGTTTTCTCATTGATTTGGAGGTGACAAACTGAGGCTCTGAGAGACTAAGTGATTTGCTTAGTGTCACAGAACTAATAACAGATTTAACGTGGGGTTCTCATTCCAAGGCCAGCTTTGATTTTTAAATATACATCAACTACCTCTCTTGGAGTCAATGACAAATTGGACATGGAAGAAAGATGAGGAGGGAAGCAAGATAATTGAGAACATAATAATACCATGAGAAGTCAAGAAGTGAATATGCACTAGCATGCATATATATACATGCACACACACACACACACACACACACACACACACACACACACACACGCACAGTCCCATCCTCCCTGTTATGGTCTGAATATTGACATCTCCCTTAAATTCATACGTTGGAACCTAGCACCAGTGTGATAGTATTAAGAAGTGGGAGTCTTTTGTGAATAAAGTTATGAGGGCTCTGTCTTCATGAATGGGATTAGTACCTCTTATAAAAGAGGTTGAAGGGAGCTGCCTTGGCCCTACTGCCATGTGAAGATGAAGCAACAAGGTGTCATCTATAAAGCAAAGATTCCTCACCGGACACTGAATCTGCTGGTGCCTTAATCTTGGACTTCCCAACCTCTGGGACTGTGAGAAATAAATGCCTATTATTTGTAAGTCTTAAGTCAGCATCCAATATGAGCATCCAGTTTTCTCTGACCCTATTGAAATTTTGCACTGTCATCATATTAAAAAAAAATCTCTCACTGCATTGCAATTTATTTATTGATATTTTTGAGCACCCAGTCTAAGGTATTTTTTACAACAGTCTGAATGGACTAAGACGCTCCCAAATATATAACAACACACAAAAATTCTCTAGTAAATATCCATAATCACACAGAATCCACAAATCTCTTATCTGACAGCAATGTTTTGAAATAAACTTGCATAGTATGCCTCCCAAAAAGAACCAAATACAAATAGATATAGTAAAGGTATATGGCCAATTTTTATGGAACAGTGACCAAATCATAGCACTGTGGTTACATGCATTATGTCATTTAATCACAATAACCCTGTGAGAGTCTTATGAGGTAGGTATTCTCATTGAACCCATTTTACAAACAAGGAAACAGATGCACAGAAAGATTGCCCAACATAAACTGTGATATAGAGCTGGCATTGTCTTTTAGCTAGAAATTGGAAATTGGAAGCATAAGTATATTCCATGCTTTGTTTTGCCGAATTCCTATTCTTAGGATATTTAGGTGCTACATGAGGGTATGTAAGCAACTCAGATAAACAAACATCATCTTTCTGCATTGAGGAGCCAGTGACAAAATGACAATGTATTATGACCTTTGTGTATATGTGAATAGCATATCTTAGAACTTTGCCCATAGCAAACATAGTAGAATAAATGCATCAATATCTCTGTAATAAATGGGAGATGCTGCTTCTAGCTAGTGTTCTCTGTTTCTATCTCCTAGGTACAGTATACATTTTTTAGTTGTTCACCTCTTTTTCTCTGTTATTTATTTTATCTTTCTTCCTGCAGACTTACCCTTTTAGAATACGGCCATCAATTTTTACTACCAGTCCCAAAACAGAGCTTCTCTTTTTACCTCCACCCCAGTCCTAAGCATCTTCCCACTCCACTTGGGAAGCTGAAAACCTCACAGGCCATGCTTTTATGGATGCCTGGATACCCCCCAGTGTGGGCAATAAAGCTCTTTATATAGAGAATGGAATTATGGCTCAGTATCTATTTGAGCTTGCTGTTCCTGGAACCAGAGATAGTTTATTTGTGACCAACAGAAAACTTACTAATCTTCTTTAAGTGACAGAAACTCAGCTGAAACTCAAGCAAAGGAAAAAAATCATTTGGTTGACTGGAACTAAGAAGAATCAAAGAGGAGCTGGAATCAGACACTATCCCAAATCTCTCTCTTTCTCTCTCTCTCTCTTCCCATATCTCCCTCTCACTTAGAGGATTGTCAACAATGAGAAAAATACAACCTATCTCCTACTGGCTTAAGAAATAAGTCCTTCATTTCCTTCAAGTGTTTGTTCAAATCTCACTTCTTCAGTGAAGCCAACCAATTCTCACTTTATTCAACATCAAAACCTGTCCATTTGATCCCACATTCCTGATCCTTTTTGCCATGTTCCTCTTATGAATTTTTTTCTGCTTACTATTTCCTAACATACTATAGAATTTTCTTATTTATGTTTTTAGTTTATTATCTCTCTTGGCTAGAATGTGAGTTCCACAAGGGTAGGGATCTTGTGTTTTGTTCACTGAGCTACTTCAGACCCCTAGCATAGGGTATGGGACATGGTAGATGCTCAACGAATATGATTGCATGAATGAAAGGGAATCTATTATCTTACACAAGAAGAAATCTCAAGTTGAGTGGACCCAGGATTGTTGGTTCAATGGCTCAATGACATAATTGAAAATCATATTTTTTCCATCTTTCTTGTCTGCCATCCTCAGCACTTCAGCTAGGCCCCTTAAGCTGGCTCTCTCCATGTTTGCAAGACGGCTGCTTCAGTTCCAAGTATCACATGTTGACAAGTATCACATGGTGATAAGACATATGTGGCAACAGCAGAAGGATGGTTGCTAGCTGCTTCTTTTCTGACTCTATTTTTTTTTCTTTAATCAGTGAAAAGTCATATATTATTTTTTAAAAGCCACACTTGCATATATAACAACTAAAGTTAAGATAACTGGTTATAATTGCATTAGTTTCTAAGCTAACCCTTACAAACAAGAATACTTATTCTTAATATAAGTTACTCAAGTGCAACAATGTGTTAGTTTGGGAAGAAATAAGTCAATGTAAATGTGTGAAATGTTAGGAAGGCATTTCTAGGGATAGTAAGTATAATAATTCAACATTGCTTTTGAAAAGTATAATAGCTAGAAAAACTATTTTTAAAAATCTGTAGTAGTTTCTTATTTTGATAAAATTCTTAGAGAGAAATAAAACATGAGATCTGCCATGAAGATGACTAATGGGAAGGTGTTCTTGATTATATTAAAGTAAGGCAATGTATCTTTAAAAACTGTGAAAATGTATTTTAAAATACAAATTTTCTATACAGTATGATATAGCCAAAATATATGAGAGACTATTTATTTGTTTTTTGGCTTAATTGATGGAATGCATATTTTATTTAACCTATGTTATAGGTCAAATGGATTAAAAAATTAACTTTTGCTAAGAACATGAGACGGTAGTAAGGGGTCTGTTGAACTCATTTAATATTACTCTTTGAAAAAGTAAAGAGTATATGGTGAAAAATATTAATTGAAAAATGGACTATATTGGTTGTAATCTTGTTCAACATTATCTGTAAGCCTCATGCTTATAAAATCTGAAGCAAAAATAACTACAGATCACCCTGTTAATCCTTTGGGCATTCCTAGTTGAATTAAGTTTGTCCTTGTTAAAGAAATTATCTTCGTTTTTCTTCCCCCTCAGGCATGCATGTAAAACAGTTCCTGTCTCAATGTATGCCTTAGGCAAAAAGTTCAGTGCTCAATTACCTGCTGTCTGAAGTCTCATATTTTGCAGCAAGCAAGTGAAATAGCATTTTAATCAGAAGTCTTGACCTCTGCTCTTCTTTTCCCTTCACAGCACTGTAAGCTATTTGGCATATGAAGGTCTTGACCTAAGAAAACCATCTTGGATAACCACAGCAAGGAAAAGGAAAAATGCAACACCTAGGAGATTTCAGTAAACAGTAGAATCATGCCAACCTAATCTGTGTTAAAATGCTTGGAATGTGGGAGCCGCTGATGATGCCTGTTGTCTGTGTGTCTGACTGAATCCTTTCTTTTCTCAGAGCAGCAAAGCAAAGCCTGGGAACCAGGCCAAATGCCTGCCACTTACCTTAAATTGATCAGCCACTTTGAGATTAAAACCCCTGAAAGCTGCCACACCGTGAAAACAAGGCCTCCTTCACATTAAAGGCAAATTGCGACTTTGGGTTTGCTGTGATCTTTTTTCCATTTTATCCAGTTTTTCACAGTGCACTTTTTTCCCCCCTTTCCATTTATGCTCCAATATAGAAGCCAATAGTTACAGCATCTTGGCCAAGCATTCATTAAGGTTTATAAGAACAAAATTTATGGTTATTTAGGAGTTGGCACAAAGGCAGACTGTTGCTGGAAAAAGAAAAAGAAATACAGGTGGGAAATAGAAGCCTCCACAAAGGCCCACACTATACAGTAGTGTACTAGGCTCTAGTAGTGGGCTGGGAGGAAAATGAAATAGTATTTGAAACCAGCTGCTCTTCTATTCTGAAGCATTCTCATTGATGGCTCTGCAGATTATTGAAACAAGTATACTGAAGAGATTTTTCTGTCTTGGGTAAATGCTACCATTTACAGGAGCTGACAGTAGAGATAAATAGATGTGTGCTAATCTGAAGATCTGTCGGTTTTGCTAAAGGATAAAGTGCATTTAAAAAAGAAATATATATCTCTCTAAAATCCTATGTAGATAGATAGAATCATATATATGTGATTAGAATGAGGTCTCTCCCATAACAAGAAGAGTCACATTATCCTCCTCAGCGGAACTTACATAACGCCAAGCCTGTGTTCCCAAAAATCTAGGGTGTGGGTAAAACACACCCTTAATCTTAGAATTCGGATAGTAACGTGGAATTCTGATGCAGGCTGGAAGACTTTATTCTCCTTCAGGAAATACTGTTAATGATTCTTCGTCCTTTAAAAAAATGCCCTGGTTTTCTTCACTAGGGGAGTAAGAAAGCTCTTTGCCCTATCTTTTGCAATATTTATTAAGCAAACCTTTTAAAAATACAGTTTAGTTTCTACTCATTGTTGTCTAAGAACTACCTGGAGTACCATCATTTATTGAAAAAATATACAGCTTCAGTGTTTCATGATGTAAACTGTTCCTAAAATATCACTTATTTTAGCTGCACAGGTAACTCACTATATGACTT
>NW_012106086.1:875122-876476 GCF_000951045.1 Mandrillus leucophaeus | reverse complement strand
AATAATAAATGTACTCTTCCACTGTGATGAGGTACACTGTGATGAAGTATTTGCTTCTACTTCCATAACTTTGCACATGCTAGAATATTTTACCCTTTCCTCCCCATGAAATGAAGTTCATCATTTTTATTGACACTGTTTTGGAAGCCTTCTACCTGATTCTTTTTATTCCTTTTTATCAGCATCACTTCGACATGGATACACATACTGGTATTTTGACCCGCATTTGTTCACAGGTTGCTCTGCAACAGACCTATTTAATTGTGCATGGATATAAATGATTCCTCCTAACTATACATGCTTAAAGCTCCCCAAGGGCAAGGGGAATGACCTTCCTGATATCTCTCCACTATTACAGTCCTCTGTTCTGAAAAGACACTAATTAAATCTGGAAAATTGAAGATGCACAGAATCTTTTGTGTCATTTCATAAAATGTCAACTACAACTCTGGATGCATGAGCACATATGTGATCATCATTTACAAATAATATTGATTATTTCTGAGCCTAGGTTAGTCTGTTTAGCAGTCATAAGTCATTTACCTTGTTTTGTGGAGTGTCAGAAAGCCAGAGCCAAGATAAAAGGAAACACAGAAACAGTTATGGCTCAGTCTGTTGGTCAACTCTGTTTCTGCCCCTTTTTAACCAGTTTGTCTTATAAGTTTGTCATTAAAATTTTCCATCACACCTAATAGACTTTTATCTCGATCATCAATTTTATAACTTCCAAGTCTTCAAACTTCATATTTCCTATCAATTGTGATTGTTCTGTGTTTCTTTTTTTTCCTATTTTTAAAAAATTATCTTTAAGTTCTGGGGTGCATGGGCAGAATGTGCAGTTTTGTTACATAGGTATACACATGCCATAGTGGTTTACTACACCCGTTAATCCGTCAACTACATGAGGTATTTCTCTTAGTGCTATCCCTCTCCAACCTCCCCATCCCCCGACAGGCCCTGGTGTGTGATGTTCCCCTCCCTATGTCCATGTATGCTCATTGTTCAACTCCCGCTTATGAGTGAGAACATGGTGGTGTTTGGTTTTCTGTTTTTGTGATAGTTTGCTAAGAATGATGGTTTCCAGCTGCATCCATGTCCCTACAAAGGACATGAACTTATCCTTTTTTATGGCTGCATAGTATTCCATGGTGTATATGTGCCACACTTTCTTTATCCAGTCTATCATTGATGGACACTGGTTTGGTTCCAAGTCTTTGCTATTGTGAATGGTGCCATAATAAACATATGTGTGCATGTGTCTTTATAGTAGAATGATTTATAATCCTTTGGGTATATACCCAATAATGAGATTGCTGGGTCAAATGGTATTTCTAGTTCTAGAACCTTGAGGAAT
>NW_012106086.1:872760-874862 GCF_000951045.1 Mandrillus leucophaeus | reverse complement strand
CATTTTTTCATGTGTCTGTTGGCTGCATAAATGTCTTCTTTTGAGAAATGTCTGTTCATATCCTTTGCCCACTTTTTGATGGCGTTGTTTTTTTGTCTTGTAAATTTGTTTAAGTTCTTTGTAGATTCTGGATATTAGCCCTTTGTCAGATGGATAGATTGCAAAAATTTTCTCCCATTCTGTAAGTTGCCTGTTCACTCTGATGAGAGCTTCTTTTGTTGTGAAGAAGCTCTTTAGTTTAATTAGATCCCATTTGTCAATTTTGGCTTTTGTTGTGATTGCTTTTGGTGTTTTAGTCATGAAGTCTTTGCCCAATACCTATGTCCTGAATGGTATCACCCAGGATTTCTTCTAGGATTTTTATGGTCCTAGGAGGGAGTCTTTGATTCATCTTGAGTTGATTTTTGTATAAGCTGTAAGGAAGGAGTCCAGTTTCAGTTTTCTGCATATGGCTAGCCAATTTTCCCAACAACATTTATTAAATAGGGAATCTTTTCCCCATTGCTTGTTTGTGTAAGGTTTGTCAAAGATCAGATGGTTGTAGATATGTGATGTTATTTCTGAAGCCTTTGTTCTGTTCCATTGGTGTATATCTCTGTTTTGGTACCAGTACCATACTGTTTTGGTTACTGTAGCCTTGCAGTACAGTTTGAAGTCAGGTAGCCTGATGCCTCCAGTTTTGTTCTTCTTGCCCAGGATTGTCTTGGCTATGTGGGCTGTTTTGTGGTTCCATATGAAGTTTAAAGTAGTTTTTTCCGATTCTGTGAAGAAAGTCATTGGTAGCTTGATGGGTATAGCATTGAATCTATAAATTACTTTGGACAGTATGACCATTTTCATGATATTGATTCTTCCAATTCATGAGCATGGAATGTTTTTCCATTTGTTTGTGTCCTCTCTTATTTCCTTGAGCAGTGGTTTGTAGTTCTCCTTGAAGAGTTCCTGCACATCCCTTGTAAGTTTTATTCCTAGGTATTTTATTGTCTTAGTAGCAATTGTGAATGGGAGTTCACTGATAATTTGGCTCTCTGTTTGTCTGTTATTGTTGTATAGGAATGCTTGTGATTTTTTCACATTGATTTTGTATCCTGAGACTTTGGTGAAGTTGCTTATCAGCTTATGGAGATTTGGGGCTGAGATGATGGGATTTTCTAAATATATAATCATGTTGTCTGCAAACAGAGATAATTTGACTTCCTCTCTTCCTATCTGAATACACCTCATTTCTTTCTTTTGCCTGATTGCCCCGGCCAGAATTTCCAATACTATGTTGAATAGGAGTGGTGAGAGAGGGCATCCCTGCCTTATGCCAGTTTTCAAAGGGAATGTTTCCAGTATTTGCCCATTCAGTATGATATTGGCTGTAGGTTTGTCATAAATAGCTTTTATTATTTTGAGATACGTCCCATCAATATCTAGTTTATTGAGAGTTTTAGCATGAAGGGCTGCTGAATTTTGTCAAAGGCCTTTTCTGCATCTATTAAGAGAATCAAGTGGTTTTTGTCTTTGGTTCTGTTTATATGATGGATTATGTTTATTTATTTGCATATGTTGAACCAGCCTTGCATCCCAGGGATGAAGCTGATGTGATTGTGGTGGATAAGCTTTTTTGATGTGCTGCTGGATTCGGTTTGCCAGTATTTTACTGAGGATTTTTGCATCGATGTTCATCAGGGATATGGGTCTAAAATTCCCTTTTTTTATTGTATCTCTGCCAGGCTTTGGTATCAGGATGATGCTGGCCTCATAATATGAGTTAGGGAGGATTCCCTCTTTTTCTATTGATTGGAATAGTTTCAGAAGGAATGGAACCAGCTCCTATTTGTACCTCTGGTAGAATTTGACTGTGAATCCATCTGGTCCTGGACTTTTTTTGGTTGGTAGGCTCTTAATTATTGCCTCAATTTCAGAGCCTGTTATTGGCCCATTCAGGGATTCAACTTCTTCCTGGTTTGGTCTTGGGAGGGTGTATGTGTCCAGGAATTTTTCCGTTTCTTCTAGATTTTCTAGTTTATTTGCATAGAGGTGTTTACAGTATTCTCTGATGGTAGTTTGTATTTCTGTGGGATTGGTGGTGATATCCCCTTTATCATTTTTTATTG
>NW_012106086.1:871445-872710 GCF_000951045.1 Mandrillus leucophaeus | reverse complement strand
AGTATTCTCTGATGGTAGTTTGTATTTCTGTGGGATTGGTGGTGATATCCCCTTTATCATTTTTTATTGTATCTATTTGATTCTTCTCTCTTTTCTTCTTTATTAGTCTTGCTAGCGGTCTATCTATTTTGTTGATCTTCTCAAAAAACCAGCTCCTGGAATCATTGACTTTTTGAAGGGTTTTTGTGTCTCTATCTCCTTCAGTTCTGCTCTGATCTTAGTTATTTCTTGCCTTCTGCTGGCTTTTGAATGTGCTTGCTCTTGCTTCTCTAGTTATTTTAATTGTGATGTTATGGTGTTGATTTTAGATCTTTCCTGCTTTCTCTTGTGGGCATTTAGTGCTATAAATTTCCCTCTACATACTGCTTTAAACGCGTCCCAGAGATTCTGGTATGTTGTGTCTTTGTTCTCATTGGTTTCAAAGAACATCTTTATTTCTGCCTTCATTTTGTTATGTACCCAGTAGTCATTCAGGAGCAGGTTGTTCAGTTTCCATGTAGTTGAGTGGTTTTGAGTGGGTTTCTTAATCCTGAGTTCGAATTTGATTGCATTGTGGTCTGAGTGACAGCTTGTTATGATTTCTGTTCTTTTACATTTGCTGAGGAATGCTTTACTTCCCACTATGTGGTCAATTTTGGAATAAGTGCCATGTGGTGCTGAGATAAATGTATATATTCTGCTGATTTCAGGTGGAAAGTTCTGCAGATGTCTATTAGGTCCACTTGGTGCAGAGCTGAATTCAAGTCCTGGATATCCTTGCTAACTTTCTGTCTTGTTGGTCTGTCTAATGTTGACAGTGGGGTGTTAAGGTCTCCCATTATTAATGTGTGGGAGTCTAAGTCTTTTTGTAAGTCTCTAAAGACTTGCTTGATGCATCTGGGTGCTCCTGTATTGGGTGCATATATATTTAGGATAGTTAGCTCTTCTTCTCGAATTGATCCCTTTACCATTATGTAATGGCCTTCTTTGTCTCTTTTGATCTTTGTTGATTTAATGTCTCTTTTATCAGAGACTAGGATTGCAACCCCTGCTTTTTTTTGTTTTCCATTTGCTTGGTAGATCTTCCTCCATCCCTTTATTTTGAGCCTATGTGTGTCTCTGCATGTGAGATGGGACTCCTGAATACAGCAAACTGATGGGTCTTTACTCTTTATCCAGTTTGCCAGTCCGTGTCTTTTAATTGGGGCATTTAGCCCATTTACATTTAAGGTTAATACTGTTATGTGTGAATTTGATCCTGTCATTATGATGTTAGCTGGTTATTT
>NW_012106086.1:849491-869970 GCF_000951045.1 Mandrillus leucophaeus | reverse complement strand
TGCTTCATTTCATTCATTTGATCTTCAATCACTGATACTCTTTGTTCTACTTGATCGAATTGGCTACTGAAGTTTGTGCATGTGCCACATAGTTCTCATGCCATGTTTTTCAGCTCCATCAGGTCGTTTAAGGTCTTCTCTATGCTGTTTGTTCTAGGGTTAGCCACTCTTCTAATATTTTTTCAAGATTTTTAGCTTCCTTGTGATGGTTTTGAACATCTTCCTTATCTTGGAGAAGTTTGTTATTAGCCATCCTCTGAAGCCTACTTCTGTCAACTCATCCAAGTCATTTTCTGTCAAGCTTTTTTCTGTTGCTGGCGAGGAGCTGCATTCCTTTGGAGGAGAAGAGGCGCTCTGTTTTTTACAATTTTCAGCATTTCTGCTCTGGTTTCTTCCCATCTTTGTGGTTTTATCTACCTTTGGTCTTTGATGATGGTGACCTACAGATGGGATTTTGGTGTGGATGTCCTTTTGTTGATGTTGATGCTGTTTCTTTCTGTTTGTTAGTTTTCCTTCTAACAGTCAGGACCCTCAGTTGCAGGTCTGTTGGAGTTTGCTGGAGGTCCACTCCAGACGCTGTTTGCCTGGGTATCACCAGCAGAGGTTGCAGAACAACCAATATTGCAGAATAGCAAATGTTGCTGCCTCATTCTTCCTCTGGAAGCTTCATCTCAGAGGGGCACCTGGCTATATGAGGTGTCAGTTGGCCCCCTACTGGGAGGTGTCTCCCAGTTAGGCTATTCGGGGGTCAGGGACCCACTTGAGGAGGCAGTCTGTACATTCTCAGATCTCAAACTCCATGCTGGGAGGACCACTGCTCTCTTCAAAGCTGTCAGACAGGGATGTTTAAGTGTGCAGAAGTTTCTGCTGCCTTTTGTTGAGCTATGTCCTGCCGCCAGAGGTGGAGTCTACAGAGGCAGGCAGACCTCCTTGAGTTGCTGTGGGCTCCACCCAGTTCGAGCTTCCCAGCTGTTTTCCTTACCTACTCAAGCCTCAGCAAGGTAGACGCCCCTCCCCCAGCCTTGCTGCCACCTTGCAGTTCATTCTCAGACTGCTGTGCTAACAGTGAGCAAGGCTCCATGGGCATGGGACCGGCTGAGCCAGGCATAGGATATAATCTCCTGGTGTGCCATTTGCTAAGACCTTTGGAAAAGTGCAGTATTAGGGCAGGAGTGTCCAGATTTTCCCGGTACTGTCTGTGATGGCTTCTGTTGGCTAGGAAAGGGAATTGCCTGACCCTTTCGCTTCCTGGGTGAGGTGATGCCCTGCCTTGCTTTGGCTCACACTTTGTGGGCTGCACCCACTCTCCAACCAGTCCAGTGAGATGAACCCTGTACCTCAGTTGGAAATGCAGAAATCACCCGTCTTTTGCATCTCTCACACTGGGAGCTGTAGACTGGAGCTGTTCCTATTCATCCATCTTGGAACTCCCCATAGTCCCATATTTCTTAGAGGCTTTGTTCATTCCTTTTCATTCTTCTTTCTCTAATCTTGTCTTCTCTCTTTATTTCATTAAGTTGATTTTCAATCACTGATTTCCCTTCTTTCTTCCGCTTGATTGATTTGGCTATTGAAACTTGGGTATGCTTCATGAAGTTCTTGTGCTGTGTATTTTCAGCTCCATCAGGTCATTTATGTTCTTCTCTAAACTGGCTATTCTAGTTAGCAATTCGTCTAACCTTTTTTCAGGGTTCTTAGTTTCCTTGCATTGGGTTAGAACATGCTCCTTTAGCTCGGAGGAGTTTGTTATTATCCACCTTCTGAAACCTACTTCTGTCAATTCCTCAAATGCATTCTCCATCCAGTTTTGTTCCCTTGCTGTCAAGGAGTTGTGATCCTTTGGAGGAGAAGAGGTGTTCTGGTTTTTGGAATTTTCAACCTTTTTGCATTGGTTTCTCCCCATCTTTGTGGATTTATCTAACTTTGGTCCTTGATGTTGGTGACCTTTGGATGTGGTCTTTGAGTGGACCTGCTATTCCTTTCTGTTAGTTTTCCTCTGACAGTCAGGCCCCTCTGGTCTGCTGGACTTTGCTGGAGGTCCACTCCTGACCCTGTTTGCCCAGGTATCACCAGTGGAGGCTGCAGAACAGCAAAGGTTGCTGCCTGATCTTTCCTTGGGAGGCTTAGTCCCAGAGGGGACCCTGCCAGATGCCAGCCAAAACTCTCCTGTATGAGGTGTCTGTCGGCTCCTGCTGAGAGCTGTCTTCCAGTCAGGATACATGGTGTTCAGGGACCCACTTGAGGAGGCAGTCTGGACCCTTAGCAGAGCTTGAACTCTGTGCTGGGAGGTCCGCTGCTTTCTTCAGAGCCATGAGGCAGGGATGTTTAAGTCTGCTGAAGCTGCGCTCACAGCCACCCGTTTCCTGAGGTGCTCTGTCTGAGGGAGATGGGGGTTTTACCTATAAGTCCCTGACTTGAGCTGCTGCCTTTTTTTCAGAGATGCCGTGCCCAGAGAAGGGAAATCTGGCAGTCTGGCCACAGCAACCTTGCTGAGCTGCAGTGAGCTCCACCCAGTTCCAACTTCCCAGGGGCTTTGTTTATACTGTGAGGGGAAAACCGCCTAGTCAAGCCTCAGCAATGGCGGACGCCCCTCCCTCCATCAGGTTCCAGTGCCTCAGGTAGATCTCAGACTGCTGCTGTGCTGGCAGCGAGAATTTCAAGTCAGTGGATCTTAGTTTGCTGGGCTCCCTAGGGGTGGGACCTGCTGAGCCAGACCACTTGGTTTCCTGGCTTCAGCACACCTTTCCAGGGGTGCAAACTGTTCTGTCTCGCTGGCGTCCCAGGCGCCACTGGGTTATGGAAGAAAGAACTCCTGCAGCTAGTTATGTGTCTGCCCAAATGGCCGCCCAGTTTTATGCTTGAAACCCAGGGCCCCAGTGGCGTAGGCACTGGAGGAAATCTCCTGGTTTGCATGTTGCAAAAACCGTGGGACAAGCGTAGTATCTGTCCTGGAGTTCCTCAGACTCAGTCCCTCAAGGCTTCCCTTAGGTAGGAGAGAAAATTCCCTAACCCCTTACGCTTCCTGGGTGAGGCGATATCCCACCCTGCTTTCAGCTCACCCTCCGTGGGCTGCAACCACTGTCCAAACAGTCCCAGTGAGATGAACCAGGTACCTCCGTTGGAAATGCAGAAATCACCCACCTTTTGCGTCAGTGTTGCTGGGAGCTGCAGACCAGAGCTGTTCCTATTTGGCCATCTTGCCAGTCTTGACAAAATTCAGTCCTGACAAGAGGGTTCAGACTCTTTCTGAGGAGTCATCAACAGATTTCCAAAAGACCTCTGTTGTCTACTGAGTTTCTTCACCACTCAGCTTATATGCTTTTATCTATTAACCTGTTAACATCTTTCCTTAGTAATGTACATCTTTCCTTTTTATGAGTTCAAGTGATTGTTTTATTGTAAAGGGAAATAAACTGTTACTAAATTAAACTAATACATGTGAGTTACAGGTGTCGCTGCATGAATGTATTCACTGAATATCTACTAGGAAATGAAATGTGACATTTCAGCATACTTTTGGAATTACATACATATTTTTGTTTAAAGCACGTTTTAATGGGTCTGTAAAAGTATAACATCTTCCTTAGTGTATATAAATGATTAGTATCAAATTAGACATACAAACACCGTGTGGGTTCACTAATTTTTCATTATTTCTACCTGCTGCAGAACTAGCCCTGTGACCAGGTTCTGGCTGCGTCTTAAATCACATGCACACTACATTAGTCCTTCCCTCATCTTCCGTTCTAGGCTAAGGGAGTCCAGAATGGGCACCATTAGCAATTCCTAATGGAAGCTCTAATAGCTACTTAGAAGCAAACAGTAGGAAATTAAATCAGTTAAATCTAAAAAGATACAGTGGCAATTCTATTTCACACGGGATGCTGGTTAAACAGTTAACCCAGAGTGAACTCCTGTTCTTTGATTGGGAAGCCTTTCAGAACTTAATTACTGTGTTCTATGAATCTGTGACAGATCTTGGTAATGTACTTTCTTATTTATTTATTTATTTATTTATTTATTCATTCATTTTAGGTGGAGTCTCGCTCTGTCACCTAGGCTGGAGTGCAGTGGCACGACTGTGGCTCACTGCAAGCTCCACCTCCTGGGTTCACGTCATTCTCCTGCCTCAGCCTCCCGAGTAGCTGGGACCACAGGCGCCCGTTACCATGCCTGGCTAATTTTTTGTATTTTTGGTAGAGACGGGGTTTCACCGTGTTAGCCAGGATGGTCTCGATCTCCTGGTCTTGTGATCCGCCCGCCTCAGCCTCACAAAGTGCTGGGATTACAGGCGTAAGCCACCTCCCCCTGGCCATACCTTCTTATTTGAGAGTTGTTCTGTATTTCTTTAGCTATCAAATTTTTATGGAGGTCCTGGTATATATTTAATGTTAGGCTACGGATAATTCAAAAATCACTATATAAAATGAAGTAGTTGGCAAGAAAATACAAACAAGCAAAGGACTGCCTGTAGCAATTTGCTTTGTATTTTGTTGCAGAGGGTAACGATTTGAGAACAATTCAAGAGAATACATTAAAGACTCATATCTCTCCAGAGTTTCTGCAGAGTCTGATTCTAAATAACTTTTATTTCCCACCTAAAAGAATTCTTGAGAGTGATGTCAGCAAGAATCACTATCTGATCATCACCACCCCACATAAGCATCAATTTTAATAACCAAGCATGGAGGGCAGTACCTTTGAGAGAGTCTGGGAATCCAGTGGACAAGTTCCAGCTCACCATTGAAGAAGAAAATTTGAGAATAGATGCATTGAAGAGGGTAAGAAAAACAGTTTCATTTACCTATGTCACTCCTCTAAGGTAGCACAGCTCAATACCAAGAGAGATGCCTTTAGCCCATGACTTATCCTATAGGAAAAAGTGAGAGTATAGTAAGTGAGCACCCAGCTTACTCAGCCATGGGGTGCTGCCAAGGAGGCCCACTTGTTTTTAGCCCCACCCAGCACAGCTGAGTGGCTGGGAGAGGCTGGAAGCAGATAAGAGAGATGGAGATTCACAGCAACCAGGGCATGGAATTCAACCAAAGGCCTTGGATGCTACTAACTGCTTTGGAGACTTCATCAGAAAAACTGCCCATGAGCTGCTTGGGAGACCTTGCCTGCAGACCCCTTCAGCTGACTCATGGGCACCCCCAACACTGTGTACCTCACTCCTGCCCCCTGACTGTGGCTGGCTCTGTGCATGCCCCTGTGAACAGAAAGTACAAACCTCTACAGATGGCTTGTGAGCTTGCACAGACAACCAGCCTGATTCTGAAAAGTAGGAAGAAGCTATACAAACTTGAGCATTTCAGGGCACTGACCTAGGAACAAGAAATGGTAGCCTTTTTTTTTTTTTTTTTTTTTTTTTTTTAAATCTACCATGGCTTGTGTGATTGAGAGAAGACATGCAATCTTAAGTGTTCCTCCTCAAGAGGGAACAAGAGATGTGGAGTGGGCAAATCCATAGAGTTCTGAGAGAGCCTCAGAAATCCCTAGCCAGGTTGGCTGTTGATGGTATTTCTCTTCTGAAGCTAGTCAGTACAGACTTGAGGAAGTGATTATTTTTTCAGGTGTCTTTACTTAAAGGAACAAGAAAAACCAAGCAAACACGATACTATAAGTGGAATATAATACTTTTCCAGTAACTGACTCTAAAGAAATGGAGATCTACAAATTACCCACAAATAATTTAAAATAATTGTTTTAAGGAGACTCAGCTGTGTTCAGCATCTTTTTCAACACAGATAGACAACTCAACATAATCAGGTAAACAAAATGAGAAGTTAACAAAGAGATAGAAATTATAAAAAAGAACCAAACAGAAATTCTGGAATTGAAGAATAGGATGAATGAATTAAAAAATGCAACAAAGAGCATCAAGAGCAGACTTGATCAAGTCAAACAAACAAACAAACAAACAAACAAAAAAACAAACAAAACGTGAACTCAAAGACAGGTCTTTTGAAATTATCCAGTAAGTAAAGAAAAAAGAATGAAAAGAAACAAGGCTATGGGATTTATGGGACATCATCAAGAGAATTAATTTATGAATTAAGGGAATTCCCAAAGAAGAAGAGTGAGAGAAAATAGAAGAAAAGCTCATTTAGGGAAATAATAACTGAAAACTTCCCTAATCTAGGGAAACATATGGACACCCAGGGATATGACACATTATAATCAAACTATCAAAAATCAAAGTCAAGGAGAGGTTTTTTAAAGCAGCAAAGGAGACTTATAACGTACAAGGGAATGCCCATTAAACTATCAGTGGGCTTCTCAGCAGGAATTTTGCAGGCCGGGAAAAAGTAGATAATATATTCAAAGTGCTGAAAGAAAAAATTGCCAATCAAGACTACTTTACCCAGCAAGTCTGTTTCAGAAATGAAGGAGAGATAAAGACAAACAAAAGCTGAGGGAGTTCATCACCACTAGACCTGATTTATAAGAAATGCTAAGGGAGTTCTTCAAACTGAAACGAAAGAATGCTAATTAGCAATACAAAAATATATGAAAGTATAAAATCCATTGGTAAAAATAAGTACATAGTCAAATTCAGAATACTCAAATACTGTAATGATGGTATGTAAATCAATTTAAACTCTAGTATAAAGGTAAAATACAAAAATATTAAAAATAACTAGAACTAAAATAACTTGTCAGTAGATACATAGTATAAAAAGTAGATTGTGATATCATATTTCAATATGCCCCACATAGAAAGACAAATTACAAATACAGCATCATCTTATGTGTATGTGGAATCCAAAAAAGTTGAACCTGTAGAAGCAGCAGAATGGTGGTTATCAGGGCCTGGAAGGTAGGGAAAATTTGGAGATTTAATCAGAGTGCAAACTTTTATTCATAATATGAATAATTTCTAGAAACCTAATGTATAGCATGGTCACTCAAGTTAATAATAATATATACTCGAAATTTTTTAAGAGAGTAGATCTTGGCTGGGTGCATTAGCTCACGCCTGTAATCCCAGCATTTTGGGAGGCTGAGGCAGGTGGGTCACCTGATGTCAGGAGTTCAAGACCAGCCTGCCCAACATGGTGAAACCCCGTCTCTTCTAAAAATACAAAAATTAGCCAGGCTTGGTGGTGGTTGCCTGTAATCCCAGCTACTTGTGAGGCTGAGGCAGGAGAATCTCTTGAACCTGAGAGGCAGAGATTGCAGTGAGCCAAGATTGTGCCATTGCACTTCAGCCTGGGCAACAGGGCAAGACTCAGTTAAAAAAAAAAAAAAGATAATACTGTGATTGATATGTCAATGAACTTGATTGTGATAATCATTTTGCAATGCATGCTTATATCAAAACCATGTTGTATACCTTAAATATATGCAATTTTCATTTGTCAGTCATACTCAATAAAGCTGAGGTGGGGGGAAAGGGTCTCTTTTTCCACACTTTCCCAAATATTTCACTATTTTTTTCCTTCCTGTTGGCCACCTGATCTTTCTAATTACTCGTTACCAGCACAACTTTCTTTCTTCCATTCCCTCGTTTCTTTCTTGAGTCTCCTTGTGTTTAGGATTAGGAAAAGTGAAGTGATTTAGGATTAGGAGAAGTGAAAGGATTAGGAAGTCACACTGCTAATGCCAAGTCCTAGAGATGATATGGAGGAGCAGAAACTCATATAGTGCTGGAGAGAGTGTAAACTGGTACAACCAATTGGAGATCAGTTTGGCAATAGATATCAAAAAGATGTTCAGCACCTGACCTGTAATTGTCAATTACAACAATTATCATTAGGGCGGACACCTAGCAAGTGAGGTCTTACTATTTGCAAGTGATATGGTTTGACTGTGCCCCCACCCAAATCTCATTTTGTCTTGTAGTTCCTATAATCCCCACGTGTTGTGGGAGGGACCAGATGGAGATAATTTAATCATGGAAGCAGTTTCTCCCATCCTGTTCTCGTGATAGTAAGTTAATTCTCACGAGATCTGATGGTTTTATAAAGGGCTTCCCCCTTTGTGGGGCACTCACTCATTTTCCTTCCTACTGCCGTGTGAAGAAGGATGTGTTTGCTTCCCTTTCTGCCATGATTGTAAGTCTCCTGAGGCCTCCCCAGCCAAACTGAACTGTGAGTCAATTAAACCTCTTTCCGTTATAAATTACCCAGTCCCTGTATGTCTTTATTAGCAGCATGAGAACAAACTAATATAGGAAGACTGTTTTTGCTGCTTTATTTTCTTCAAGGAGGTTCTATCATTATCCTAATTTGACTAATGAGGAAACCAAGGTGCAGAGAAACTAAATAACACACCCAAAGTCGTTCTGTTGTGGTAGAGCTGGGGTTTAGATAGGAGCAGTTAGGCTCCAGAGCACCAAATACTGCCTGTAATAATGCAGGTCCCAGGCGTGATGATTATGAGTGTTCTCTGCAACACTACTTAGAACAATAAAAAGGTATGAATAGCCTAACTTGCCCCTTCAAAAGGGAATGGGTGGATATACCCAGGGACTATTGTTAGGAGCTAAAATGAATGAACTGGATCTACAAATATTAACATGGAAAATCTCAAAAATAGAATCTTGCAGGAAGAAAAAGTACTGCACATATACACAATAACACCATGGATGGAAATTTTAAAACACACAAAACAAAAATACATAGTTTGCAGATAATTACATATGCAGTAGTTAAAAACCTTAGATGAGAATGACATAGTCCAACTGAAAGATGTCTTGAGAGACGAATGGAGTAAGTGATAAGGAATGGAGGTGATTTTCTGTTTTTAATTTAACACAAAAAAGAAAGTTGATGAAAACATGGCAAAGTATTAATGTGTTTAATCCAGGCATTGGGTACATAAGTATCATATTATTTTTTAATTCGTTTCTGTATGTTTAAAACATTGTGTATAAGCATTTTGAAAACACTTAAAAAAGAAATGGGAAATTAGCCAAAATCTGACATGGAGGACATCATAAATGTGGTGGCTTTTCAAGTCAAAACAAGTAATTCTTGAGTACAGATTAAGTTCCCAGTATGGTGAGGGAATTAAAAAAATAGGGAAAAGGCACTTTCTGGGAGTCTAGAGTTCATTTAAAAATACAGAGCCAGACCAATACAATGACTAGGAAACAACATATGCATAGGCAGGGATTTGTGTAGCACAACCTACACATACTAGAGAAATTTCACTTGAGAGGTTCTAGCAGCTTATCTATGGTCAGTGTTGCAGAGGAAAGATGACTTTATTGGGCTA
Organism: Mandrillus leucophaeus; assembly: GCF_000951045.1. Taxonomy (NCBI): domain Eukaryota; kingdom Metazoa; phylum Chordata; class Mammalia; order Primates; family Cercopithecidae; genus Mandrillus; species Mandrillus leucophaeus. The sequence goes on along the minus strand of NW_012106086.1, from coordinate 860,748 downwards.
GTCTTTGACCTGTGGCTGGCCCTTTGAGTATGATCCCTCATGTGAGTGGTAGCTGGGATTCAGCTCTCAAGGAATGGAGGATAGGAAGCACTTAGCTATCCATCCACATTGACAGCCTGTTTCTGATGTAGAGAAGCCAAAAATATAATTTTATTATTTTTTTTTAGCCAGTTCTGTTTATATATCTCGTGTCCATAGATTTGGTGTAATTACAGCTTAGGGATAATACCTAAGGTATTTATTGAACAAGTTCATTCTGACTGGGTAGTATTTGTTATTTATTTAGCTCTCTAAATGTACACGGTACTTGACAAATATGTAGAAAGACAAGTTTCCTGCCCTGAGGAGTTTATGTTCTAATGCAGACAAACAGAACAGAAGGGGTGGGATCTTGACTTGAAGAAGACTTGGCAGGTTGGGAGAAGCTGGCTTGGTAGGAGACAAGGGAACCTGAAGACTCTGGAAAAGTGAGACTGGAAATGTGAAAGGAATGGAAAAGACACCCTTTAAAAGTAAACACAATGTTCAATCAGCATAATGCTTCCCCCTCCACCGCCCCCCACCCCGAGATGGAGTTTTGGAGATGGAGATTTTCTGTGCTCAGGCTGGAGTGCAATGGCACGATCTTGGCTCACTACAACTTCTGCCTCCCAGGTTCAAGCAATTCTCCTGCCTCAGCCTTCCAAGTAGCTGAGATTGCAGGCGCCCACCACCATGCCCCACTAATTTTGTATTTATGTAGTATAAACGGGGTTTCACCATGTTGGTCAGGCTTGTCTTGAACACCTGACCTCAAGTGAACCACCTGCCTTGGCTTCCCAAAGTACTGGGATTACAGGCATGAGCCACTGTGCCCAGCCTAGTATAATGTTCTTAAAAAACGTTTCTGAGGGTGGGGGTTAAGGGGAGAGAGAGCATTAAGACAAACACCTAATGGATGTGGGACTTAAAACCTAGATGACGGGTTGATAGGTGTAGCAAACCACCACGGCACGTGTAAACCTATGTAACAAACCTGCACGTTCTGCACGTGTATCCGAGAACTTAAAGTAAAATAAAAATAAAAAATAAAGTTTTCGAGGGTAGGGAAAAAGGTTAAGACAAGTTAATCTGATTGTGACAATAGCAAGGTTAGTAGCGGAAGCGTTACCACGTTAGCAGCAGCTATAGTGTATTGAAACTACCATATGCCAGGCAATGATGCAATGCATCTGTGCTAGACTCCTTGTATACATTGTTTCACTGGTTCTAAAAGGCTGATTTTAGTGTCATTACTTTATATTTGTGGAAATTGAGGTACGGAGAGGTTAGATAACTTGCCCAAACTGACATATTTGGGAAGTGGATGAGCATGAATTCAAACTTAGATATGACTCCAAAGTCCATGCTTTTTACTCTATGCTCCCCTCCAGACAAATAGAACATTAAGGAATGAGGAATAGACAGGAGGGTTAGAACGTAGGCTAATTGTACACCCTCAGCAACATTACATGCAACCACCTCAGCACTTAAGGGGGTAAATTTCCTTATGTAAGAAAAAGTAGAGTCACAGCTAGTAGGTGAAATGACTGAACTGAATTGCACTTACTGCTAGGAAATTTAAAAAAGAAAAATTTGTTGAGACTTATGCTAATGCTCTAGGAGAACAGTCAGGGAGTTACCAAGATATGGTATCATGGAGGAAACCAGCAATGAGGAAAGATGATAGACTAAACTTCAAAATTCCTTAAGAAGTGGACATTTAAGAGCTCTGGATCTGCAACTAAATATACCTTCCATTCATTTTTTTTTTCTTTTTTTTTGAGATGGAGTCTCGCTCTGTCTCCCAGGTTGGAGTGCACACTCAGGCTGGAGTGCAGTGGCGCAATCTCAGCTCATTGCAACCTCCGTCTCTTGGGTTCAAGTGATTCTCCTGCATCAGCCTCCTTAGTAGCTGGGATTACAGGCACACGACACCACACTCGGCTAATTTTTAAATTTTTAGTAGAGATGGGGTTTCATCATGTTGGCCAGGCTAGTCTCAAACTCCTGACATCAGGTGATCCGTCTGCCCTTGGCCTCCCAAAGTGCTGGAATTACAGGCATAAGCCACCGTGCCCAGCCTACCTTTCATTCTTGAGTCTGCGATCAGGTTGTTTTGGCTGCCTGTCTCTCCCCCTGCAACCCACTGCACAAGGTTCCACTGGCAGGGAAATCAGTCTGTCTGTGTATTTCTGTTGTCTATCTATTCATATTTATCTGTCTATTTAATAATCTCCCACCTCTTTTCCAAAAGGATTTAAAATGTTTTAATAAAATTATATTGAACAGATATAATTATATCTATAATATATACATGATTATATCTATTCAATTAGATAATATAGATAAAGTTATATCTATTCAATAAGGTTAATAAAAGTAAAATGATTATAAATTTACCTGAAATACTCTTTCCCAACCCCTGACTCGCACTCAACCACCTACCCATTACACTTCTATTCATATTTTAAGACCCAACTCAAAATTCCTTTTTGATCCGATGCTTCTATGTTGTCCTACCACTGTTCATGTACATAATTTTATGATAGCACTTATTATATGATCTTATAATTAGCTGTTTTGTGTAATTTTTCTTAATAGACTGTAAGGTCCTTGAAGGTGGGAAACAGATTTTGCTCAAAGTGTCTGGCATATATTAAGTGCTCAAATAGTTATTGAATAAGTGAATGACTAGATAAAATGAGAATCAAGGAAAAGAAGAGGAAGCAAGTATGCTAAGTGTATGAATTAACATGGACTTCTGTTGGTGAGCATCAGGTTTGATTCTGGAAGCTAAGGCAAAGGTAAACACAGAAAGTCACATGATTCTCATCATCAAAAGGAAAAGGCAAACACATTCTCAGGGAAGCAGTGTTTATGGCTGTTTATGGCTATTTATGTCTGATTAACCTTTATTTGGGGGCCTTTGGAAAATGTTATAAGTAATATGCAATAAGTAATATGTTCTAAACTGATTTTTTCAAGCATAAGTTTCGTATTAAATAAAGTACATCTCCTTATTTAATAAGGGATGGCCAGGTTGTCAAAGAGCTACAACCAGAATTTCCCAGTGCCATTGACAAAAGATCCCTAAATTTAAGAAATGTGACATTACCGTGAAAATGCTTTTTGCTTTGTTGTTGAGTTAGTATGCCACCAAAGAAAATACCATTCTAATCACCAATTCATGTAATTCACAGCAGCATTTAAAAAAATAGTATGTCAAGTGCCTTCTTTTTCAGCATATTTATTTTTTAAATTTCTATTTTAAACGACAAATAATAGTTGTATATATTTATGGGGTACAGTGTGATGCTTTGATGTATATATATATATATATACACATTGAGAAATGATTATATCAAGCAAATTGATATGTCAATCACCTCATATAATTATTTTTTGTGGAGAGAACATTTAAAATTTATTCTTCTGTCAATTTTGAACTGTACAACACATTAGCTATGGTCACCTTGCTGTGCAGTAGATATTGGAAACTTACTTCTCTTGTCTAATGGAAACTTTGTAACCTTTGGTCAACCTCTTTCCATTCCTTTCCCCTTCTTCCACCTCTGGTAATCACTGTTCTAACCTTTATTTCTGAGTTTGACTTTTTTGGATTCCATATATAAGTGAAATCATGTGGTATGTTTTTCTGTGCCTGGTATATTTTACCATAACATCCTCCAGATTCATTCAAGTTGTTGCAAATGACAGAATTTGCTTCTTTTCAAAGACTGAATAATATTTCATCATATATATGTATAAAAACATGTTCATAATCTTTTCTTGCATTGATTGACACAGGTTTGTTCCATATCTTGACTATTGTGAATAACAGCATATTTGTTTTGAGACATGAGGTTCAGTAAATAGAAGATACATCTTGGAAGCAAGCATCCTTAGGCTCAGTTCCTAGCTCTGCCATGTATTTGCTATGCAATCATGGGAAAATTATAGTATCTCTGAGCTTCAGTCCCTTGTCCGTAAAAGTTCTATAGGCAATGTATACAGCAGTATATGTCAAACACCTAGCGATTTCATATAGTAGCCACTCAATGAATGATGGGATTAGCAAAGACAAAAATGCAATTCTTCCCTGGTTCCCTTTCATTAAGGTATTTGAAACCATTCTCTGTGGTTTAAGAGTAGTAAGTGAGGAGTGAACACCTTTCAGGTTGTTTCCCTGGAGCAGGTTGCCTTTGACTGTTGCTTTGCTGATTATGGCCAAAACAATCAGTGTCTTAGTACTCAGCCTGGAGATGAGCCCATATGTTGCCAACAGGGGAACTGAAAATTTTATCTATCTGAAGCCCTCTTGCTTTGAGTAGTACCATTTTCTTCTTGACGTCTAACCCTGCTGAAGCAGGTACTAGAATTTTCTTATATTTATGCTTTCTATTGTATTTTTTTTCTTTTTAGTAGAGACGGGGTTTCATCAGGTTGACCAGGCTGGTTTCGAACTCCTGACTTCAAGTGATCCGCCCACCTCGGCCTCCCAAAGTGCTGGAATTACAGGTGTGAGCCACTGTGCCTGGCCTATGCTTTCTCTTTTTAATCTTCACAGCCTGCATCCTGGTCACTTACCTCAACTCACTTTGTTTCAGTTCATTCTAAAGAAATGACCAGGACGATCTTACTCAAGCTCTGAGTTCAAGATTTAGTTACCACTTTCAAGAATTTAAGATATAAGACATACTAATGTAGTTAGATTGTGGATTCATCCATAAGGATATTTTGCTTCTGCACCAAAGAATATTTTTTGAGGAGTCTCTAAAGGTTTTGAAAATACCTATTACCTTTAGTAACTTCCTAGTAACCTATTACCTACATATCTAGAATTTCTTTCTTTCCTCAGGGTTGGCTCCTTGAGACAGACAGTGACATACTGTAGGGTAGAAAGAGCACTAGGGTAGAAAGAGCACCAAATGACAAAAGGATATAGATTTCCATCCCCAGTTTTATCTCAAGCTTTCTGCAGATAATGGGAAGCAGTCACCCAAGGCATATAAGCTAGAGGTGCTTGAAATAGAGGTGATAATTAGGGTCATGTGTTTATTTCAATAAAGAAGAAGTGAAGAGAAAAATGCTCTGATCTAATGACTTCTGATTTCCTCACAAAATAGAGCTTCAGAAAGAAAAAGCAAGGAGATATGTGACACACATAGAAAAGAAATGATAAAAGTCTGCCTACAAGGAAGGCTAGTAGTAACTATAATAATAGGCACGATTCACTTAGAACCTTCTATTCCTGATTTTCATTCCCTTTTAAAATCCTAATTTGTGCTAACCAGAAAAAGACTATTTAGCATCTATTTAGGTGCTGAAATTCTGTAGCTTCTCATTTATTTTCTGTAAAGTTAAACTATTCAGTTCTTCATCAGTTACAAATATTTATTAATTGACTAGTGCAAGAAAGGAAATGAGCCAGGTTTTGTAGTACAAATAAAGTAGGATATGACTGCAGTGGACGTTTGTAGGATTTTTTTTTTTTTTTTTGGTGCTCAGTATTCAAGCTCCTTTTTATTGGTGGACATGCCCCAGTGTGTGCTTCTGGTGAAATGGAAGCAGAATGGGACAGACGTCCCTTTTGTCTTACTCTTCTTGTATCTAGGGTAGGAATGTATGATTTAAGCTGAGGTCATTTCTCCCCTTGGTAATTTTATCCTGAAAACAGTGAGCAAAAGACACAAAGGTCATTTGGAAATTATTATATGGTGGCAAAGAGAGTCAAGCAGCAGTGATGTCCCCTGGGACAGGTATGATGTGACCAGCAGCAGTATCTTAGCCAGATTGTTCCTATGGCTTGACTTTGACTATGATTCTTGTTTTGGTGTCTGATTCTTACCTGCTTTCTGAATCTGCTTCTCCAGCTTCCCTTTAATATTTTGCCTCAGTTAGCTAGAGCAGATTTCTATTATTTGTCAGCCAAGAAGTCTGACTGATGAAACACAAACACAGCTCCTTTCTCCATATGTGCCTCTGGGATTCAGTCTATTTCCATCTTGTGACTTCACCATTTCAGCCTGGCTTCCAGGGTTGCTGCAGCAGAGAAAGCGAGAGTGTGAGAACTCATACTCTCAAACAGTTTGGCCCAGAAGCACACAAAGCACTTTTTCTCATGACTGTTCCCCAGAATCAGTTACGTGACCTCACCTGACTGCAAGGAGTCAGGAACTAGACCCCTGTGTGTCTAGGAGGAAGAGGATGTTCACATATGGGTAGACATTAGTAATCCGTGTCATAGAGTGTATAGATAAAGTGGTAAGAGTTCACTAAAAGCAGAAAGTGATGGAGGTTTAGAAGGTCAGAGAAAGTGTATCAGAAACAGCTTGAGTGCTTCCTCAGGTTACTCTGCACCAACATCTCCTGAACCATTAGTCTTAGCCACAGAGTCCAAGTGATTCCAGCACATGCTGCTACCCAATTGCTGGGTGGGCTGGGCTGTGTAGCTTCTTCTGCCACTTTTTGATTTGAGTGAAATGCTGCACAGTGATGTGTAGAATCTAAGTGGATACTAAAGGGGCTGCATGCAACTACCTGGAAGGGCTGGGAAACAAACTGCCTGTGGTTCAAACTTGACTAATGGAAAACAGGAATCAGGATGGAACTAGGCACATACGTTCCCTTTTTCTTCCTTGTCTTTGAGACATAGTTTCTCTGTAAGGTCAGTCAGTAGACCTGTTGTGTCTCTTCATGGCTCATTGTGAATCAGTGGCCAGCATGGAAATAATACTTCCCCTTTTAAGTTTTCCCATCTTTTCCTGTTTTATTTTCTTTCTCCTTCACTCTTGTTGACCTAGGATTGTGTTCCCAAATAAGACATCAACACTTTATACCTGCCTCAGGCTCTCTTTTTTAGGAAACCCACACGAACAGGAGGCTTCATGCAAAATAAATTGATATTATACACGTTTACTTGAGCTTTAAAAATACTAATTATATGCAAGATTTACATTAAGAAAACTTGAAGAATAGAAGTTTAGTGTATTATAAATTAAGAGATAATGGTGTACTTTCAGAAAGCATTCCTTTCTGTATTTACCAATCTTTCACTGTCAAGTTAGGAGAGGATGAAGAATTTTAGGAACATTGAGATCATAATAAAAGCTTACAATTTTCAAGTTCTCTGAAACTAAACTACATTGTCGCGAAGTTAAATCTAGTCACACGAGGGTAGACGGTAGCACAGAACAGTGTGGCAATCAAAACAACAAATAGAATTTGTAATGCAGAGTATTTAATATTCAGAAATAAAGCAAATAACCTAAGATACAAATAGGTACAGGAAGGCAGGTGGAATAGAATCAAATCAGCCAACTTCAAAACAGTTGAATTGTTTGAGGACAAACTTAAGTTTTACTGAGCTATACATGTTTGATAAACGTTCATATTATTCTATGAGGTTCTGAATGGGATGCACCTAGAAAAAAACTTCTACTGGAAACATTTCAACCTGATTCAGTATCCGGAAAGATATTAAGAGAATATCATACTATAAGTATTTACTATCTAAAAGCTCTAATCAAGGAGGTTAGAAATCCATTATTCTATGCCTGAATCTCTCCCACAATATCCTCACTTCTGGTCCTTCTGCCTTTGCTTGCAGAAGGCTAATCATGGGGAATTTGTTTTCTCAATTGAAAATTGATTCCTGGGGTCATCGGGTGAGTGTGTGCATGTCTTGAAAGTAAACTTTGCCAACCTTTAACTTGAACTGATCCTAGGTCCTTAAACCAAACAAAAATGGTCTAATTGCTCTTCCATATGACAGTAGTTAAAATACTTGAAGACAGTTTTCATATTTTCTCCAGGTCTCCTGTGCTCCAGGCTAATTATCTACCACTTCATCAATCACCCCTCCTATGATTTTGTGTTTTTGTTTTGGCATGACCCATGTTGAGTTTCTAAGTGAAGGAGAGTCAGTCACTTTCTCTGATTGAGACATTATGTTCTTCAAAAATGTAATGCCCAGAACTGAACACAGAATTTTAGGTATTGTGAGACCGGTATAGAATAGATAGGATTTTCAGTTCCTTTATTAAAGATTCCATATTCCATTAGTGCAATCTAAAATTACACTACTTTTCTTAGTGGCCACTGTTGACTGCAGTAAAACATAGCCAGCTGCTAAACCATTAATTTTTTTCCCTTCTGTTGCTTCCCAGCCATGTGTCTTCCATTTTGTCCTTGTATTAATTTGTTTTGAACCCCAATTTAGTGCTTTATGTGAATTGTTATTAAAGTTCATTTTATTTGATTCAGGCCATCATTAATGCCTGTGGAGATTATTTTTTGATTTAGAATCTGCCCACTAAGGTAGTTACTATCTTCTTAGATTTTGAACACAGGCTTTCAGTGATAAGCAAATTGGCAAGACAGAACCAAGGATGACACTGTAGCATATCAGTAGATAGTGCAGGTTGACCTCAACCTGATATTCAATCAGTACTCATTGGGTACCATCATCAGTCAGTTAAAATGTGTAGCTGTACCAAGCTCAAGAGACTTTATCAGGAGATTTGTGGTACATTTCCGCTTGTTCTACCACTTTTCTCTTCTATTGCCTTACTGACACTCAAGAAAGAGAAACCAGCTCTTGGCATCCTGCTTTATTCCAGGCACAGTCAGTGAGGCCTCGGTGTTCCCAGGTGGCCTGGTATTCACAACTAGGTCTTAGTTTTTCTCTTGTTAGATATAAACAATTTCACAGAACATGCCCCAATCAAATAAGAACCACTCTGTGACCATGATGGATCAAGACAATGACTCTATAATTATGTTTGAACACAGACAAAACGTTAATGTTGTCCAAGTCTGATATGGTTTGGCTGTGTCCCCACCCAAATCTCATCTTGAATTGTAGCTCCCATAATTCCCACGTGTTGTGGGAGGGACCCAGTGGGAGATAACTGAAGCATGGGGGCAGTTTCCCTCAGACTGTTCTTGTGGTAGTGAATAATTCTCACGAGATCTGATGGTTTTATACAGGGAAACCCCTTTCACTTGACTCTCATTCTCTCTCTTGTCTGCTGCCATGTAAGACGTGACTTTCACCTTCCATCATGAGTGTGAGGCCTCCCCAGCCATGTGGAACTGAGTCAATTAAACCTCTTTCCTTTATGAATTACCCAGTCTCAGGTATGTCTTTATTAGCAGAGTGAGAACAGACTAATACAGAGTCACAAGTGATTAAACCTTTCCCTCTCCTGCCTGATGTAATGGACTGTTACTTCTTTGGCAATTACAGCTTTATCTTTGCTTTACTCTGCTCTTCCTATAGATAAGATTTATTGAGATACCTAATCATAGAATTGTCCCCACTTTCTGACAGAACCCAATCTAAAATGAACTTCCACTTCCCTAGAGCCTCCCCAAAGAACTCAAGCCCAAATTTTATAATAGGTTATTTCTAACACCATCTTACTGGGTGCCTCATGGCTTCCCTATAATGAGTGTTATCCCATGCGGCAATGCATAATAAACCTAACTTAATCAACTACAGTTGTGTTTTTGGCAGTCTTTGGCTGGAGGTGTTGACACCCTATCAGAAAAGAAGGAAATAGTGTCCTACACAAATGCATACACACACTCTCTCTCTTAACAGATTTATTATTTTCAGTTTGGCTCTGGGGGTTAGATAGGAGTCCACAGTCACAGAACTCTATTAGTGTTTTCTCCAGTTAGGATCCAGAGTGGCTCCTGGCTTTCCTAAAGGAGGAGTCTCCCTCTGCACAGGCACAGCTCTGTTCATGATGATTTGAGCACTAATAGTGGAATCCAGGGTGCAGTCTATACTATCCTGGCCCTCTGTCCTCAGCAGAAGTCTTCTGCTTGTGTTGTTGTCACCAAATCCAATGACGCATTCAGTGGCATAAGGAAACTACTTGGCTTGTGGTGACTGTGGTGTCTGGCTCTGGGAGAGCAATTCTTCTCTTGAGTTATGGGCAAGCCTGGCTCATGGGCTGAGGCCAGGGGTGGGATAGAGATAAAAGCTTTTCTCTTCTCTGCAGTACCCAAGTAGAACCAGAGTCACTGAACCAGATCTAGCATTACAAATATTGTATTCATGTAGCTTGTATTCATTTAGTTTCAGGGAACGTCAATGTTTTCTTGGCACTAGATTCTATTTGCACTTAAAGCCTGTGATTTTTTTTTTTTTTTTTTGCTACTAGTTTACATACTAACTGTTGCCTCTTACAACAGACTTTATCTTTCCTTTTAATTTAATAAATATTTATTCAGCAACTATTATAGAGCTGTGAAAATACAAAGATGAATGAAATATAACTTATCTAAGGAACTGGATAATCTAGAAAAGGGGATCAGACATGTACATGAATAGCTGGGTGTTACTCTTTCAGCCAACAAATATTTATTAAGCAAATACTTGTTCAAAGGAGTTCAAGGGAGAATAATCTATTTATTGAGCATCTTCTATGCATTAAAACCGAATCAAGAACTTTTCCCTGGATAGCTCCCTTAATTCTCAGGACAACGCTTTAAGACTGATAATATCACTCAATTTTGCAGAGAAGATAGCGATGACTGTGGCATAACTTGCCGAGATCCTGGTGCTAGTTACATGTGAAAGCCCGGATTCAAACTCAGACATGGTGACTTTGGATCTGTGCCCTAAAAAAACGCTTATCATTTGTGTTTTGTTATTCTTTGGGTTCACAGTTGTTTGGGATGTTGTTGATCTCTTAGAACCTCTGCTTTGGGGAAGCTCAGAAAAGTTGTAACACAAGTGGATGTTTTAGAAGGTGGTTGAATGATTTTCCTGTAGTTACTTCACCTAGGAGCACATGTGAACACATAGGCACCAGAGCAGACCCTGGCGTCTGCAGCTATGACTGTACTCTCGTTGTTCTATGTAGTCTGTACAGTCTTGGGAGGTTATTTTTAATGCAACATGCCAGAGTGGCATGTTGAAAGAGCCATAGTAACCAGCTAACAGTAACAGCAGGGCCTGCCAAGTAAAAGTTCTGTAAATCAGTCATAAACGCAGTTACAAAATCGGGGCCAGTGTCGTGTGCATGAGGGAGTGTCTCTGGAGAAGGCACAATTCATGCACAGTTTCATGGGATCTCCATGACATTCCATGGGAGTAGGGAGTTCTGTGGCCACAAAAAAAAAAAAAAAAAAAGAAAGTGAAAGAGGCTTTCTAATGGGAAACTTGCTCCATGCCATCAGGTAACTAAGAAAAGCTAAGGAAAAGACGCTCAGAGTAATG
>NW_012106086.1:844504-849441 GCF_000951045.1 Mandrillus leucophaeus | reverse complement strand
GACAGAGTGAGACTTCGTCTCAAAAAAAAAAAAAAAAAAAAAGAAAGTGAAAGAGGGAAAAAAAAAAAAAAAAAAAAAGAAAGTGAAAGAGGCTTTCTAATGGGAAACTTGCTCCATGCCATCAGGTAACTAAGAAAAGCTAAGGAAAAGACGCTCAGAGTAATGAATGCTTTAGATACCGAGTGTCCTCTTGTCTCGTGTTTTTAGTACTTTTGGAATCATTCCTTTTCTACTAACCCCAGCCCACGTTCAGGCCTTAATGACTTGGTATACTGCAAAACCTCATTGCTTTGATGTATCCTCCCTCAAATCCACCAAATACAAAACAGTAATAATCATCCCAAGCAGAATTTTGAATATCTTACTTATCTTTTTTTTTTTTTTTTTTGAGACAGAGTCTTGCTCTGTTGCCCAGGCTGGAGTGCAATGGTGCGATTTTGGCTTACTGCAACCTCCGCCTCCTGGGTTCAAGCAATTCTCTTGCCTCAGCCTCCTGAGTAGTTGGGACTGCAGGCACCCACCATCACACCAGGCTAATTTTTGTATTTTTATTAGAGACGAGGTTTCACCATATTGGACAGGCTGGTCTCGAACTCCTGACCTTGTGATCCACCCACCTCGGCCTCCCAAAGTGCTAGGATTACAGGTGTGAGCCACCACACCTGGCTACTTATCTTTCGAGTGAGAATTTTACAAGGTGCTCCCAAGCACTACCAACCCCCACGAAAAATTCATAATTTGAAACTCTAGAGGCTTTCTCCTATGATAAACTTACAGAAAACTCTTTGAGGGAGCAAGATGCTTTACTTGGGATTTGCAAATGTTGAGGCTTTGGGATAAGGACTTTCTTGTCAGGCAATAGGGACATCGCCAATGAGTACTAACAAATAATGTGTTGCATTTGAAAAGTTGGAGAAATTACCCTCACTGATTTGGCTCCCTGCTGTTACAGAAGATCTGGGCATAGGGAGCAGGTCATTCATGACTGACAGCATATTGTACAAGTATAAAATACACCACAGGCAGGGAATTAGAGCATTGACAAACTTAATGCTCAATAAAAGAGTTAATCTGTGCTTACTGGAGTGGACTGTGTTGCCCCTTCCCTTTGATGCCCCTTCAGACTTTACAAATAGCTGGCTCTCTCCTTGCTTACCTATTTGTTTAGAAATCACTATCCTCTTTGTAGAGGAGTGTTAGGTAGGGGAAGAAAAGGATCAGATAAACCCGAAGGGAAAACTTGGAGCAGTGCCACCACCCAAAGAGCAATTTTCATTTAGATAAAACCCCTCTGCCTATATAACCTCAGTTATGACCTGGGAAGATATGATTTAGCTTACAACTTTACAGAAACATTGGTACTGGTAAAATGAGGTGTGGCTGTGTAACCCAAAGGACTAGAGATAAGTTTAAGTGAAAGCTCTTTCCAATATGCTTGATGAGGACCCCTACCTTTGGCTGGGAATTCCCCACTTCGGGTGTTCTCCCACAATGAGATTCTTATGAAACAAAAGGGAGTTATGAGGCTGATTTTTCTCTGTTGACTATGAATGTTTTTATATTTCAGGAATTTTAATAGTTTACACACCTTTGTTTCTTTTTATTGTGGTGATATGTACATAATGCAAAACTAACCATTTTAGCCATCTTTAAGTGTTGCAACTCAGTGGCATTAAATGTATTCACAGTGTTAAACAACCATCAGCACTAGCCATTTCCAGAACTTTTTCATCATGCCAAATAGAAACTCTGTACCCCTTAAATAATGATTGCCCATTTCTCCTTTCCACAGCCCTTGGTGACCTCTATTTTACTTTCTGTCTCTATGAATTTGCCTATTCTAGGTATCCCATATAAGTGGAATCATAGAATATTTGCCCTTTTGTGTCTGGCTTCTTTTGCTCAGCATGTCTTCAAAGTTCATCCTTACTGTAGCTTGTATCAGAATTTCATTTCCTTTTAAGGCTGAATAATATTCCATTGTATGTAATATACCCATAGTTTTTATCCATTACTGGAGTTTTGAGTCATTTCCACCTTTTGACTATCATGTATAATGCTACTATCAACATTGGTGCACATGTATTGAGTCTCTCCTTTCCTTTCCTTTGGGTATATACCTAGCAGTGGAATTGCTAGGCCATTTGATAAGTCTATGTTTAACTTTTTGAGAAACTTTGGAGACTTGTAAAGAGAGTATAAATCAAAAAGGCAGACTCATTTCAGAGTCTGAGCTGAAACCCAAATGAGGAGTATTAATAGGATTTAGTTAAAAAAAAAAGTGACCATTGACCCTGATGTGAATAGTTTGACTGGAGCAGTGGAGACAGAAACCAGGCATATTTAAGGTGGGGGAAATCTTGAGCATGCTGAAGTGTTGTGGGAGATATGAAAGGAAGGGGACAGTCAGCAGAGTGAGGTCTCCAAGAAGGCAGGAGAAGGAGTTGCCTTGGTCTGCTTTGAGAATCGACCTCTTTATGATGAGAGGCAAGGACAGCTTCAGGTGCAACCCAGTGTAATCAATCAAAGGTATTTACTGAGTTTGGCATTGTGCAGTAAGATAAAGTGAAACACTGCTTGGATTTTACCATAAATGGCACAGTGGAAAGACTTGAACCTCGAACCAAAAATAGGGTAGAAAATGCTAACTGTCACAAGGGAAAGGTAAAAAGCAGGGGTTAGATCCTCAGCAGAGGGACAAGGTACTTTCAGCTGTGGAGGAGGGCAAATAACAAGGGATGCCTTCACCGCAGTGTAAACTATTCTGGATGGGATTTGAGATTTGGATAGGCATTGACACCTGGTGAAGTGGGGGAAAGGTCATGCTACCCAAACTGTATTCTACCACACACTTAGGAATTATATGAAAAATGGGAACAGTGGTCAAATTAATTTAGAAAGTGCTGTATCTAGAAAAACCATATTGTACAACGTGAGACATTTTTAAAAGCTAAAAGGGACACTGCTAATTATGCTGGGATGACAGGTATACATTGGGACTGTTCTAGGCCGACTGAGATGAGTGGTTATCTTGCTTCTATACCATATTTCACCTTTGAAGATTTAAATGAACATTAGAATTGTAAAAGGTTATGAGAAGCACTATGGTAAGGAAACCTATTTTATGCTGGTTAATTCAGCATTTTCCAAATTTATTTGACCACAGAATGACCACCCTGCTTTCTCCCCCTGAGGAATACTTATTAGCACCTAATAAATACTCCAAAGGCAGAGAGATGAAAGAGATGTGGGGATCAGGGAGGATTTGGTTTGGCACAAAGAGAGCAATGGAAGATGAGATGAGAAATGTGGGTTGAGCTGTGTCTTAGTGGCTTTTGAGGGCCAGATTTAGAACTTTTACTTGATGAAAGCCTTTTCTCATAGCACCAAATGGTGCTATGTGCATACAACTCAAAAAGAATTTTGAAGAATCATGATTTTCAGGAGGATAAAATGGCATATTTTTCCTGGTTTTCCTAATGCTGTTCCTTCTTTAATCTCTGAGATTAGTGGAGACAAAACCCTCCAATTTTGGAGTTTTCTTCCATTTTTGAGGTATTAAGGGATGAGTTGTGAAACTCCTATCTGAAGTCATGTCTTCTTCTCTTAATCTGGTTTCATTTGTGAAGTCTAAAGGATAAAGGCATAGGAGAATGCCTAGGCTTTGAAAAGAAAAGTCATCTAGATTTCATTCGCTATTGTGATTGCTATAACTTTAAATATAGCTTTGAATGCAAAGAGTTAGCATGGTTAGAGCAGCCTAGTAATAAGTGAAGATCAATGATGATTATTACGTGACCACAGTTATGCTTTTCTTAATTAGAGGTCACATATCTGGCAACCTGGTTAACTGGACAATAGGTAAGAAGCAGAAGTTATTAAAAACAAACTTCTTGAGAAGTTATGGCACACACTTTATATACACTGAAGGTCACACAATTCTCAGAAAAACTCGTTATTTATAAAGCCTCATTTGCACACACATTGCCAGTAAATTGAGCTAGACTTTTTGTACATGATAAATTTAATGGCAAATTAAAAGGGAAGAAAAAATTAACAGTGGTAGGTACATTTAAGTGAAAAGGGAAAGTGTAAACTATAAAAATTCAAAGGACTAACATGGTGTAAGGTTCTGAAGGCATTTTAGAGGGAAAAAGTTCACCAAATCTCAACTGTTCTCTATCAGGATACCATTCAGTTATACCATAGAATCATACTTATTTACAAGGCTTATCTTTGACTTACCAAAGGATATTAAAGCATGTACCATTACTCAGTTTAAGATGGCAAGAAAGGGCTGGATGTGGTTCCTCACTTTGGAAGGCTGAGGTGGATGGATCACTTGAGGCCAGGGATTTGAGACCAGCCTGGTCAACATAGCAAGATCCCATCTCTACAAAAAATTTAAAAAGTGGTGGTTTGTGCCTGTAGTTCCAGCTACTAGGGAGGCTGAGGTGGGAGGATTGAGCTCAGGAGGTCAAGGCTATAGTGAGCTGTGATCATGTCACTTCACTCCAGCCTAGGCAACAGAGTGAGACTCTGTCTCAAAAAAAAGCAGGCCAGGCATGGTGGCTCACGCTTGTAATCCCAGCACTTTGGGAGGTCAGGCGGGCAGATCACAAGGTCAGGAGTTAGAGACCAGCCTGGTCAACATGGTGAAACCCCGTCTCTACTAAAAATACAAAAAAATTAGCTGGATGTGGTGGCATGCGCCTATAGTCCCAGCTATAGCTATTTGGGAGGCTGAGGCAGGAGCATTGCTTGAACCTGGGAGGCAGAAGCTGAAGTAAGCTGAGATTGCACTACTGACTCCAATCTGGCCGACAGAGTGAGACTTCGTCTCAAAAAAAAAAAAAAAAAAAAGAAAGTGAAAGAGGCTTTCTAATGGGAAACTTGCTCCATGCCATCAGGTAACTAAGAAAAGCTAAGGAAAAGAC
>NW_012106086.1:836720-844454 GCF_000951045.1 Mandrillus leucophaeus | reverse complement strand
AGCTATAGCTATTTGGGAGGCTGAGGCAGGAGCATTGCTTGAACCTGGGAGGCAGAAGCTGAAGTAAGCTGAGATTGCACTACTGACTCCAATCCGGCCGACAGGGCGAGACTTCGTCTCAAAAAAAAAAAAAAAAAAAAAAAAGGCAAGAAGGCATATATGACATTTTGGAAAGAGTTCAATCCAAAATGCTTGTGATTTTAAGTTTGGTCACTTGAAACTTCTGTTATCTAGGGCAGTCAATATATAAATCTGATATCCTATCCAGGTGTCTTTTCCTTTAGAAAGAAGTTCATTGTCAACTTTTTCCAACTGTATTTCAACATCAATTATTAATCTTTTAGGTTAAAAGAGGATCAACATGGCAACAAAGTGTTTTGGAAATAGCCTCTTGTGATTTGAAGATTAAATAAATCATTACATGAAATTACTGTATAATCAAATGTTTATGGCTGGTTGAAGTCGGCCACTCTGAAGAGACATCGGCTGAATTATGTCATAAAATACGGCAGCTAAACTCTTATCTTATCACCTTAAAAGCCACTCGTGGTTCTTATATGGTGATGTTGGCTGTTCAGGGTAGTGAGCAACAATCCTGTGTGTCAAGAAGCAGCTGTGGCATTGTATCAGCTGCCTTCCAAGAAGAGAGGGCCAACAGTGCAGTCCACAGAGAGCTATTTTTTTCCTTAATATTTGATTTTGGAGTATTTTTGCCCACTTTAAAGGTACTTGGCAATCTTTGCCTCCTCCAAAAGTGGGGAAAAAAATCAAACAAAGCTCCCTTTAAGCTAAACACAAATAGAATTTGGAAATTGTAGTGGGGGAGGAAAACCACTCATGCTCAGTTTGCCACTGTTAGGATTAACAAAGCACTGTTCATAACATATTGCCATCATCCTTATTTCTTGGAAAACAATAGCATTTCTACTTCTTATTCCAAATTGAGCTAGGCAGTTGAAGAGTAAATCATAATTAGAAGAGTACATTTCCTCTCTGATGATATGAACATGCTAAGATTTATCAGTCTCTTATTATATAACTTAATGTCGTTTGCTTTTACCCATTTTTTCTTCATCAGAAATATAGGTAGGTTTCTAAAAAAAAAATCTGTCTCTAATGTATTAGGAAACCCCGAAATTTTTAAACAACTAGCTATAAAAGGCTATGTTGAAAGTATGTAGGACACGCTCCTGAATAGTAATTTGGACAGAGACAAACAAGCACACAAACCAACCTATTGTATGGCTCAGGGGCATTATGGCTCCCATTCCATGAGAGAGGTTGGGAGGGACCCAAAATTCATCCAATCCATACAGTTTGACTTTTATTTTATTTTTTTAAAGTCGTAGACTTTTAGGACTTGAGAGAATCCCAGTGCATGATGCTGGAACAGCAGCATTGGCATCACCTGGGAGCCTGAATGAACTGCAAATTCATGGATCTCACCACCCCAGGATGCCTGAATCAGAATTGCTCAGGGTGGAACACAGGAATCTGTGTCATAGAAACTCTCCCACATGATTCTGGGGTGTACCAAAGTTTGAGATCCATCTGTTCATTCACTTTCCCTTCTGATATCACTGTGGAGCATCATTGACTTTATTGACAGTATGGAAAATGTTTATTATCTTCTAAGGCAACCCATTCCATATTTGGATAGCTTTGATTTTTCAGAGATAAATCTGATATTGAGTTGATAACTGTGTCTCTGAATTTCTCTTCTGTTGCCCCAATTCTACACAAACAAGCCCAGTTCCTTTTCCTCTGTAGGGTTGTGAGACAGCCCTGAAGGATGGGTAAGAGCAGACAGGTTCTGGGTTTGAATGCTAGCTCTGTCATTAAAGCCTGTATGATTTTTGTACAAGTTATCTGACTGAGTTTGTTTCCTCATCCATAAAGGTAGGATAATATCAGTACTTTTCTGTAGTGTTGTGGTGAGGATTAATTGAGATAATACATGTACTTAGCACATGGTGATGACTATTATTCTGGAGGATGACTCTCTACACATTTTGACAGTTATCATATTCCCCTCTGAGTTTGTTTCTATCCAAGGTAGATATGTCCCCAGTTCTCTCCACCATCAATATTATGATATGCTTTTGGATCCTCTCCAAATGCCCTTCAGTGTCTATATTGATGTCCCTACCAAAGTGTGGCTGCCAAAATGGAAGGAGTTCCATATTCTAGATTTGCATAGTTGAACTAGTATGGCCTTTTGATTTTAAATAGCTATTCTTCTGTCAATGTAGCCAAACATAGCTATTTTGACTATTATGAGTTCTGTAGACTCACACTAACCCTGCTTTCAACAAAAACACTGAAGTATTTTAAAAGAAGTATTACTTTTTTAGCTTGGTGTGGTGACACACCTGTAGTCCCAGCTACTCAGGAGCCTGAGGCGGGAGACTTGCTTGAGTCCAGGAATTTGAGACCTGCCTGGGCAATATGGTGAGACCATATCTCTAAAATAAATACATATATATACACACACATATATATACATACACACACACACCCACACACACACATATATATAGAGAGAGATGGAGTTGTACCCTATTGCCCAGAGTGGAGTGCAGTAGCATGATCTCAGCTCACTGCAACCTCTGCCTCCCGGGTTCAAGTGATTCTCCTGCCTTAGCCTCCCAAGTAGCTGGGATTACAGGTGCGCACCACCAAGCGTGGCTAATTTTTGTATTTTTGTAGAGACGGGGTTTCACCATGTTGGCCACACTGGTCTTGAACTCCTGTCCTCAAGTGGTCCACCCACCTCGGCCTCCCAAAGTGCTGGGATTACAGGTGTGAGTCATTGCTCCCAGCCAATAAATATTATTTTAATTACACAAACGATATGCGTTCAGTAAGTAAAAAGAGAAACAATGCCACCAATAATCACTACACAGAGATAATTACAGTTAAAAATTTAGAATATACTTTTCCAGACTAAAAAAAAGATACTCGGTAGTGATGTTTTGGAAAGCCAACGGCATGGACTTTGGAGCCTAAGAGAACTGTACTCAAATACTGGCTAGTTGTGTAACACTTGAAAAATTGTATAATCTCTCCTAATCTCATTCCTCACTGGTTAAATGGGAATAATTAAATCTTTTTAGCTGATGTGAGACCTAAATGAGGTACTATTTGTGAACCACAAAACAAGATTTCAGTAAGTGGTACTCTTATCATAATTACATAAATTACATGGATATTTTACCAAAAAAAGAATTATACCTTCTGATTTGGTATCAGCTGTTTTTCCATAAGAAGCTTTCTATTTTAATAAATTTACTCTTTTTATTTCAAAATTATGATAGACTTACAAAAATTTGAAAAATTATTCCAAAGAAGTCCTGTGCACCCTTCAGTTAGCCTTCCCTGCAATGGCAACCTTTTACATAAGTATAGTACATTATCCAAACCAGAAAATTGACATTAGTATGGTACCATTAACTGTAGATTTTGTTTGTATAATCCTTTCTTATTGGGGATGTTTTATATGCATATTCATGAGTATGTGTGTATGTTTTTCCATTATTAACAGAGTTATGATTAACCCTCTGGTAGCTAAATATTATATGCATCGTTAGTTAATGAAGAAAATTCCTATACGTGTAATTATTAGGATGAAAGCTCTGCATGGTTTTTTGATTTCCAATACATGTGGCCAAATTGTTCCTGAAGGGCTCACCAATTCACACTTTCACATGGTGTATGTGAGAAAGTCTATTTCTTCACACCCTTTTCAGCATTGAGAATTACAATTCTTTGTAGCTTATCAATTTGGTAGGTTGAGGGATTACTGTTTTAATTCCTTTGATTAATAATTCATATAGTTTTATTTCTTTCTTCTGTATATGGTTATCAGTTCAAGCTAGTTCAAGCCTGAGTCTTTAACGTACACACACACACACACATGCAGCCCCACACACGGGCACACACTCACACATATTGTTCCATGCCTCTCCCCATCCTGTACTTGTACGTAGGTTTTTTTTATATGGGCTAGAGTGCAGAAGCTTACATTTTCCTCATTGTAACCATTTTGTTAATTTCAGCCAAATGTTTCAGCTTTTTGGATCCTGATTCTCTCATCCTGTGTTTGCAGTCCTTTCTGGTTTGTTTTTAACTGCAAATCTGATAAATATGCAAAAAATATCTTTTTATTCTCATCTTTCAAAACAGGGTTAGCAAGACAGGGCTCTGTCCAGAGGCTGTGGCACTCCCTCTGAAACTGGCCCTTGTATTGACATTAACCAGTTAATTAGATGGGTTTACAGAATTACTTCCTGGCAGGCAGAGCTGTTATCCCCACTATGGATGTTGTTGGAACCCCGAGTATTCAAATACTCTCTCAGCCTTAGTGTGTTGATCACTGCAGCTGTGTGTTGAGGTCCTCTGATGCAACAGGATCACAAAGTTTTGATTTCCCTGTTGGCTGTAGACTTCTGAGAGGTTGCTGATATCTCATTTGTCCTTTTATGTCTCTCCTCATCCCTCCCCCAGTTTATTTCCATCACAGTCATTCAATGAAAGTATATAAAATTGAGTATAAATTTTCCCAGTTCTTAAGCACTTAGGGACAAATGATTCACCTCTTCTCCTTTCCCCAGTTAGGCCTTTCAATCCTATATCCAAGTAGCAATATATGCACAATAAAACCTCAATTAACTAGATTCCAGTTACTCAGAAATCTAAATTAATTAGATAATATTTTGCACTGCATTGTTGAAAATGGAGAGATTGCACAAAAATGCTTATACCTTATAGTTTTAAGAATACTTTCTTATTTGTTTTCTGGATTTGTGGAGCTACAGTAAGAACTTATTAAAGATGAACTTGAAGCACTGAGAGTTTCTAGGTCATAACAATTAAATTATCTTCTTTAATGAGAAAAGCAGACCAACACACTTAGAAAATATTTTCAAGGAGCAATGAAGCTTAAAAATAAATTTCTGGTTATTCAAAAAGACGTAAGTCTCAAACATTCTAGTTAATTGAGATTTATTATGCCCTCTTTTCACTTAAGTCTAGCTGCTTTGTGGTTTTAGACCATGAACATTTTATCATTAGTTATTTGCCCAAGCCTAAAATCTGCATTTCTTGCCTAAACACTCTACAAATCTATCTCACGGAATCCTCACAACAAAAAAATGTACATAAACTTTTCAGAAGAAAGTAATTGACATGGGCTTCTAATGCTGAGGTCAATTATTTTGAATACCATGCTTCTATAGTATGTACAGTGATAAAACTGGATTCAGACTCATGATACTTATAGCTCCTATTAAGATAACAAAACAAGGGCAAATTTAGGAATCTAATACAAATGACAAAACAATGTAATCCAGATGAACCACATATGATTGATGTGATGGATAGTTTTGTTTGAGCTTTGGTCTCAATATAAGAAAAAAAGGCTTATGTTGACTTGATTCTTTTGATTTTGAGCACTATGAGCTTTGTTTGAATAATCATCATGATCAGTATCATTAATTTTTCTCTTAACCAATTATCTAGTTTTTAACATTGGCCCTTTGTTTTGATGGAGCAGTCATTTGAATAATGTACCCCAAAAACAATAATAAAAAGTGGTTAAAAGTTGCTTTATAACAAACGTCACAACAGGTATACTATCATCCATACTGTTAAGGAGCTGGGACAATTTGGTCTGTACAAACTAGGACCTACAATACATTCACTCCCAGGGCTCCCAGTATGTGGTGGTCTGACGGCTGCTGTGGGTAATTTGAGTCTAGTTTCCTTTTATTGACTTGAACTCTGTAGTGGCTGGTTTTTCCTATCACTTTTTTCTATGTAAATGACTCTCAACCTCATATGTCTGCAGCTTGCCCCAGGGCCTTTTGGCTTTTCCTGTGGTAAGGAGATTGTAAACACAATAAAGCATGGGCACTAGTGTTATCTGTTGGTGGTCATCAAGATAATACCAACAAACATCTATACTATTTTTTTCAAGCTTTGTTGAAGTGAAAATTCCAAATTAAAACATGCTAAGGTAACTTCACAGGGGTTGACATTTTGAGAAACTTTGTAAACAGCTTTATTAGGATATAGTTCACATATCCTACAATTCACCCATTTAAAGTGTACAGTTCAGGCCGGGCGTGGTGACTCACGCCTGTAATCCCAGCACTTTGGGAGGCTGAGGCGGGCAGATTACAAGGTCAAGAGATCGAGACCATCCTGGCCAACATGGTGAAACTCCGCCTGTACTAAAAGTACACAAATTAGCTGGGCATGGTGGCGTGCGCCTGTAATCCCAGCTACTTGGGAGGCTGAAGCAGGGGAATTGCTTGAACCTGGGAGGTGGAGGTTGCAATGAGCAGAGATCGCACCACTGCACTCCAGCCTGGTGAAAGAGTGAGACTCTGTCTCAAAAAAACAAAAAAAAAGTGTACAGTTCAATGGTTTTACTAGGTTGGTGCAAAAGTAATTGCAGTTTTGCTATTACAATTTCAATGGTAATCCCTTTTGCACCAACCTAATAGTATATTCAGAGTTGTGCAACCACCACCAGTTGATTTTTAAAACATTTTAATCACTTCAAAAAGAAGCCCTGTTCCTCTTACCTATCACCCCCCCTATTCCTTTATCCTTCATCACCCCGCTTCCCCAGTCTTTTTTTGTTTTCTGTCTCCCAGGCTGAAGTGCAGTGGTGTGATCATAGCTCACTACAGTCTCTATTTCCTGGGTTTAAGGAATCTTCTTGCCTCAGCCTCCCAAGTAACTGGGACTACAAGTGTGTGGTACCATGCCTGGCTCCTCTCCCTTAGTATTAAACCATCACTAATTTACTTTCTGCCTCTTTAGAATTCTGTTTTGGCCTTTCCTATGAACGGAACCATATAGCATATGGTCTTTTGTGACTAGCTTATTTCACTTAGCACAATGTCTTCAAGATTCATCCATCCTGTAGCATGTATTAGTATTTCATTTCTTTTTATGACTAAATCTTCCATTGTATAGACATACCACCTTTTGTTCATTTGTCAGTTGATGGATGTTGAGATTGTTTCCACCTTTTGACTATGATAAAACATTCATGTAAAAGTTTGTGTTAATGTATGTTTTCATTTCTCTCAAGTATATATCTCGGAGTGAAATTGCTAGATCAAATAATAACTCTATGTTTAATTCTTTGAGGAAGAACAAGACTGTTTTTCAAAGTGCTGCACCATTTTACATTACCACCAGCAGTGTATGACAGTTCCAGTTTCTCTACATCCTCGCCAACACTTGTTACTATCTGATTTTTTTTCAAGTCACCCTAGTGGATGTGAAGGGGAATTCCATTGTGATTCTAACTCTCCTAACCTGTGCTCAGTGCTAATTTTGTTTGTATGTGTTAGTTTCATCATTTGTTGCTCTTTTTAAAAATGGACATAATTTCTTTGTTTTTTTTATTTGAACACTCTAAACTTATTTGAAAATCATCAGACTATTTTTGATAAATTTTCATCTGTAGCAAATATTTGCTTAGTCTGTCTTAGCATTGCAGTTTCTCAAACACTTTGGAATTTCAGTGTATAGGCTGATGTTCAGGTAGATGTATTTTATTAAGACCCTCCCCGTTATGGGTCAATATTCAACATTCTTTAAAGAAATTTCAACCCAGAATTTCATATCCAGTCAAACTAAGTTTCATAAGTGAAGGAGAAATAAAATCCTTTACAGACAAGCAAATGCTGAGAGATTTGGTCACCACCAGGGCCT
>NW_012106086.1:835944-836670 GCF_000951045.1 Mandrillus leucophaeus | reverse complement strand
ATACCACCTTTTGTTCATTTGTCAGTTGATGGATGTTGAGATTGTTTCCACCTTTTGACTATGATAAAACATTCATGTAAAAGTTTGTGTTAATGCATGTTTTCATTTCTCTCAAGTATATATCTCGGAGTGAAATTGCTGGATCAAATAATAACTCTGTTTAATTCTTTGAGGAAGAACAAGACTGTTTTTCAAAGTGCTGCACCATTTTACATTACCACCAGCAGTGTATGACAGTTCCAGTCTCTCTACATCCTCGCCAACACTTGTTACTATCTGATTTTTTTTTCAAGTCACCCTAGTGGGTGTGAAGGGGAATTCCATTGCGATTCTAACTCTCCCAACCTGTGCTCAGTGCTAATTTTGTTTGTATGTGTTAGTTTCATCATTTGTTGCTCTTTTTAAAAATGGACATAATTTCTTTGTTTTTTTATTTGAACACTCTAAACTTATTTGAAAATCATCAGACTATTTTTGATAAATTTTCATCTGCAGCTAATATTTGCTTAGTCTGTCTTAGCATTGCAGTTTCTCAAACACTTTGGAATTTCAGTGTATAGTCTGATGTTCAGGTAGATGTATTTTATTAAGACCCTCCCCGTTATGGGTCAATATTCAACATTCTTAAAGAAAAGAAATTTCAACCCAGAATTTCATATCCAGTCAAACTAAGTTTCATAAGTGAAGGAGAAATAAAATCCTTTACAGACAAGCAAATGCTGAGAG
>NW_012106086.1:825972-830749 GCF_000951045.1 Mandrillus leucophaeus | reverse complement strand
GCAGCCATAAAAAAGGATGAGTTCATGTCCTTTGTAGGGACATGGGTGAAGCTGGAAACCATCATTCTGAGGAAACTATCACAAGGACAGAAAACCAAACACCGCATGTTCTCGTAGGTGAGAATTGAACAATGAGAACACTTGGGCACAGGGTAGGGAACATCACACACTGGGGCCTGTTGTGGAGTGGGGGTGTAGGGGAGGGATAGCATTAGGAGATATACCTAATGTAAATAATGAGTTAATGGGTGCAGCACACCAATATGGCACATGTATACATATGTAAGAAACCTGCATGTTGTGCACATGTGCCCTAGAACTTAAAGTATAATTAAAAAAAGACCCTTCTCCTTATCATGTTCATATCTCCCTACCCAAACGTGTGGTGGTGGCTTCAGCTGGCTCACTACCTCTATCCAGAATATACAACAGCATTTTGCAGACTCATCTTCAAGGCAATAATGGGGATATTGCAGATCCAGTTAGTGAGCCAGTGGGAGACTTCATCAGGTAGCTGTATTCGGTCTGTAGGCTTTCACCTTGCTGAAGACATTGCCCTAGTTGTTGGTCAGTAATAGTTTTCTCCAGCCTTCTTTTACAGGTATGGGGAGAGGGGCTGATCATATACAGGACTGAGAATGGAGTTGGAGGTGGGGAGAGAGGCCAACCTTATGCTTAGCTTTAAGTATTAAAATGGTCATATGTCTATCAATTTCAGCTCTGCTCAGAGTTTTATGCTGCTTTTATTGTTTTTGGTCTACAAAAATATTTCTTGTGATTTTTTATACAGTTTTTTTTAAGTTATCTATCCTTTTTGTGTGGTCAAAGCAGAGGGAGTGTGTAAAAGTGTGAACTCCCTGTGTCATATGGACTAGAAGTCTTTCTTTTCTTAAAGAAGCAAAGCAGGATCTGGGGTAATTTGGGAGCAGGAGCTAAATGGCGTTAACAGTTTTGCAGGTAAGGAAGTAGAGTGGAAATTTTGTTTTGACTTCCCAGCATTCTTTCTCATATTAGCCAACCCCAGCTTTCCTCTGGGAACTTCCCCTCCCTTCTGACATCAGTCAGCATGATTTGGGGTTTGGCTCATCCTAACCCCATAGTATCAATATGTGATCCATGGCCTGGCCACTGTTATTGGTTCAGGGATAAGCAAATAATTTGAATTGTCCAATGAGATCTCTCCCTTTTGTTTTTCTATCAGGAAAGACATACACTTTTCTTTTTTTACGTCTAGCTCCCAGCATAGTTCCCTGTAAAATGGGGTCAGTAGTACTATCTATCTCATAGAGAATCAAAGGCTAGGAGAGCCTGGCACCTGTTGGCTATTGTCATCATTGTTATTATGATTCCATGTGAAATTTAGAGGAGGGAGCAATTGCCTTCGACTGGTCTGGTCTAGGAGGGATTCATACAGTAGGTGAGATTTTAAGTGGATCTTGACGGATGCATAGGAGGTTGATGGAGAGGAACAGAGAAAAAGCACTATCAAGAGATAGAAGAGGACAACATGGTGGTGGATAGGAGGGGTGGTGAGGAGGAGGGTTGGTTGAAAGCCAATGGTGGGTGTGGCAGTGGAGCCCATATTGGGAAGCTTGTTGGGGCCTGAACCAAGGAATTGGGACTTTATTTGGCAAGTATTAAGAAACCAGGGAAGGTTTTGAATTATAAAATGTGATTGAAGTGGAATGACTTATAATGAAAATCACCCCACATGTCCCTTCACTGTAACCTCTTGATTATGATTATTTAAGCCCCGAACACAAAGCCAAACCATATATAGGAGAAAGTCTAGGAGAATGATGGAAGAAACAAAATAGGAAAATACCATTTTCCTCCTTCCTTGCTGGATTCATAGCCCGTGTTTCAATTTTCTGTGTATTAAGTCAGCTTTCCTTTATTTCTGGGTCATGTAAGCTTAGTGTGTGTGTCATGCGGGTGAACGGGTGGTTGTATGCACTAGTTTTTTGGCAGTGTATACATTTGTACAAAATTGCTTTTTTTATACAAATTTGTGACATACAAAGTTATTTTAATGAGTTATGAATTGGTTATCGTTGGTTGTCCACATTCCTTTTACTATTTTTTCCTTAAATAAATAGGTTATTGTAGGGACTCCAGCAAGATGTGGGCAAACCAAACCTAGCTTCCTTTGTGATATTTGAAGACATGGCATCAAATAGGTAGACTGGAGCAGTAATAACTCCCTTTCGAGAAGACATGTGTTCTATAGTTTGCCACGGCCATCACTACTCCTAGTTTTTCCCCAACCCTGAGACCCTGTGTCAGTAGCATTTATCATCACACCAGTCTCTTGTTTTACTTATGCTCAGTTCCATACATTAATTTTCATACCTACTTGGCCACTATGGGCATTCATGTATAAAATCAATTTTTATTTTTCACTTCTGAAGTTAAACTTTTATGGGTATTTCTCATAGGTTTACTGAGACAAGCTAAAAAGCAGCATTAATTATCCTAGATACTGAACAGCCGAGTTCAGGCCAGTTCTCAGTTGTAACTCATGTATGCCACCTTTCTTGGCCTGACTAGTTCTGTGCATTCATTGAGAAAGGGAGTCTGCCAGGCGTTGTTTTCTAACTGATGGTAGGCCAACAGATGCTGTGAAATCATGCCAACACGTGCCAAGCTGTCACCTCTGCATCCTTATTTATTAGGGAGTCCATTGTACATGTCTCCTGTCTGCTATTACATCATGTTTACTTGTTCAGATAGATAAAGGTCCATACCCAGATGAACAAATTCTTAGGAAGGTGCTATTTTTACCCAATTCCCTAAACCACATATGAGTGACAAATATTTCCATAGGATTAATGAATAGGTGTTTCAGTCTCCTCCACCCTTATTAAATACTAGCTTTTTCTTTCATGCTTGGAACACTGTTGAATTTGTGGATGAGAGACATTTTCCATATGTAATGAATCCAAGGACTTTTTAACCTATTAGATTTTGTTGCATATATTGGTCACTCTTTTAAATAGTAGTTTCAATCTAACCAAAAATCAAATAACCTGAGAATCTGATATGCCTTCATTTTGAATATTTTCATATTTTACAAGTAATGTACACAGAGCTTATTTTTTTGATAAGATTGAGAATTGACCAAGGGAATCATGTAGCTTTAGCCATCTGTAGATTTATCATTTGCCAAAAAATTTCCTGAGCTTCATAGAAACCACATAGAAACCAAATGACTTGGTTTTATTTCCATTTCTCTAGGCAATAAACCAATTTTTCAGTCTCCATGGACACCCAGTGGAGCAACAGTAGTTAGATCTGTAAAAACCGCTATCTGACTTAGAGTCTGATGGTGGCCTGCCCACCAGCACTTGATAACAACTTAGGCTTGACCCTCTAAGAGACCAAATGTGTGAGAGATTGCACGTGAGCATCTGGAACAGTGCCAAGCTACTGTTCCAGGTTCTTAATTTGTGGAGGTTCGCAAATAATTATGGATCTTGTCTTGAAAGCTGGGCAGTTAGAAAGTCAAAAATAAGGCAGTAGAAATAGTGGGGAAAAAAAAAAGGTGAAAAAAGGTCTGGTTGAAATAGATTTACTTTCCACTTGGTTAAGCAAGAGCCCTCACATACTGATGGGTATGTTAACTCAGTTAAGAAAGAATACATATTTGGAAATCCTTGTGGAAAGCCCAAAATAATACTTGAAATGAGAGAAGTCATACGCTTATGTGTCAGTACATATGAAAGATAGCTTTGACTCTAAGCAGTAACTGGAAAGTCTGCCCTTTCAGTCTTAGCAGCAATATAAGAAAAGATTGAACTGAATTGCTCTGTCATATATTAGTTCTTTAGGGCCCGTTTCCTCTAGCCTAGAATAGTGATTACTTGAAAAGATTAATCTGGTTTAGAGATTTTGAATATGTGGTCCTTTGCTCTTGCTTGCATTGTGTAAAACTCCCTATTTCCCAGTTACTCTAAAATTAACAAATTAAAAACTAGGTCTCACAGATCATTAAACAGCATTGGAAATGTTGAAAAAGAAAGGCATATGAAAATGATACCTTAATTGGCATTAGGGGACACAACACAACTCTGTAATAAATATGCTAGACCATTCCAGGGATGTAGTTTTTTTTCTGGGTTTTTGCCTCCTTATCTGTAAATGGCATGGGGTGGTTGCTAATATTTCTTCTAGTACTAATATTCTACTCATTAATGAAAAGTCAGTTTTCATTTCACATACAACAAAGACTATGACATGGTCTTGAGAAATCTAACTTTCTACAGGAAGAAAACATTCAAATTCACAATCTCGGAGAATTGGATGAAAGAATCAGTCTTGTGCTTTTTGAACAAGCTCTAATCATTCCTGTTTCTCCTTATACCGTGGAACATTTCCATGAATACCATAGAAAATGAATTACTGGGGAATAAGAATAGGTGCATTTTCTCAGAGACTTTTATTTTTGGTTTGTTTCTAGATATTTGAGACAAAAAATAAGAATAGAATCTAAAAATGTAAATTGTTTTTTTAAAAAGAGGAGATAGTAATAGATGATAGTTAACTATCAGAAATAGATATAGTTTTGTGAATATATAATGAACTGATGATTTGAGGTGATATATTTAAAAATTGCCTTGGGAACAGGAGAAAGACTTAGAAGAAATGTTACAGAAGAAATCTTTAGCTTTACAAACCCAGGGATTGTCATATATATACATGTGTATATATATTTTAAAATTATATATACATAATTAAAAATATATATCACATTTGTGTATAAATATATAAATATATA
>NW_012106086.1:819285-825922 GCF_000951045.1 Mandrillus leucophaeus | reverse complement strand
TGATAGTTAATAAGTAATTATTAACACATAGTCTGTCTTGATGATATAAGTATTAGGATAGTTCTTTCATTACAAATATATATTTATAAACATATAAATATATATATTTGTTCCTTGACAGCACCTTCCGTCTGTTCAATGTTTTCCATCTCACTCAAGCCATATGGGCACATAAGGAGGGAAAGGCATTCCAGGTAGAAGTGACACCATGAACCAGAGAGAGGAGGTGTGAGACTGCATGGCATGTGGAGGCAGTGTAAGGAGTATAAAGTGTAGAAAGAGGCTGGATTACTCAGAGTTCAGGTGCAGATAATAGAAACCACTTGAGAAATTTTGATCAGAGTTTTAATATAGGCATTTGATGCTTACAAACCTGTGGGAAGGGGTGGAACAGCAGGCTTCCGGTGGGCCCTTCAGAAATTATTCTTAAATCGACACTTCAGGACCTATCTGCCTCTTGGCCTCAGGGACACACACGTTAGCCATGATCTGTGTATAAAATAAGCAAGCCAACTCAGAACCAAGCTGTACCTGTTAGATTCTTTTTAGCAAAATGGAGTCTTAGTGCCTTGCCCTTCTCTCCCTTTAATTCAATAGCAAAATCAAATCTTGGAAGAGAGTATATGATTGGAAGAATCTAAATCACTTCCAGAACTCTAACTGCAAGGAATTTGGGTAAAAAAATTCTTCAGTTTTTTATCTTCTATTGTACAGGAACTAACACTAAGAAGAGATATGGATGCTGAGCCCACCGATCTATCTCATCTGCTGTGGCAGCTATTTCAGAAGTCTAGGAAACTGATGTGGAAGGCCTGAAGTAGGGTAGTCAGGAGGATGCCGTAGTGACGATGGTACAATTCAATCAGTCTTTATAAGGCAAAACCATAAGACCATTTGGAAATAGGAGTGAGATAAAGGATGATTTCCAATGTTCTGATTTAACCTAGACTTGATAAAAATTATGTTGGAGGAAGAGCAAATTTTGAGGGCAGGAGTGAAGAATTGAAAATGGGAAATATTGAAGAGTTTAGTTTTATAGAATTTGAAGTGACAGAGGGGATACTAGGTTGACATGTCTAATGAACACTTGGGGTTTTGGTTTGAAGCTCCAGAGAAAGTTCTGAGTAAAATATAAATTGAGGCTGGGCATGGTGGCTCATGATTGTAATCCCAGCACTTTGGAAGGCCGAAGTGGGAGGATCGCTTGAACCCAGGAGTTTGAGACTAGCTTGGACAACATAGTGAGATCCTGTCTCTATTATTTAAAAAATAAAAATAAATATAAGTTGAGAAGTCACAAGTGGCACTTAAAAGCCATGCATGTGGCCGGGTGTGGTGGCTCATGTTTGTAATCCCAGCAGTTTGGGAGGCCAAGACAGGCGAATCCCCTGAGGCCAGGAGTTCAAGACCAGCCTGGGCAACATGGCAAAATCTGTCTCTACAAAAAATACAAAAAAAAAAAAAATTAGCCGTGTGTGGTGGCTCATGACTGTAGTCCCAGCTACTCGGGAGGCTAAAGTGAGGGGGTAACTTGAGCCCAGGAGGTTGAGACTGCAGTGAGCCGAGATCAAGCCACTGTGTCCCAACCTGGGCAACAGAGTGAGACCTTGTCTCAAAAAAAGAAAAAACCATGCATGTGGGTGAAATTTCCTGGAGAAAGCAAGTGGAAGGACAAATGAAGATTCATGGCAGAACAACTCTGGCGATGACTAATGTGAAGAGGCGTGAGGCACAATAGGACAATACAAATGAGACTGAGTGGCTACAGTGGTAGGAGGAAAACCAGAGAAGAAATGTGGAACAGAAACCAAATAAAGGGACAGTTACTTAAGTTCAAAACAGCTGTGATGTCAAGTAAGATCAGGGCTGAGGAGTGTCCAGTAGTTTTGACCATTAGGAGATCCTCAGCAAAACAGGTCAAGGTGTTTAATGGGACTACACTGTGTTGATTTAGGTATGAATGAAAAGTGAGGAAGAATGGGGTAATTTTGCTTTCTGGAAACGTGGCTCTGCAGGGAAGGGAAGCTTTGGAGAAAGAACACAAAATGGAGGGACAGTTTAATCTTAAGTTCCAAAAGTCTTAAACAGGCTTGGATGCTGAAGAAAAGGAATCAATGGCCAGGTAAAGATTGACGATACAGGAAAGAGTCAGGTACTCGATACTAACTGCCTACAGATTTGGAAGAGGAGTCCAGAATTTGTACTACTCCTCTTTAGATAGGAGGAGGAATATGTATTTGTCTTACACATGGCAGTGAGGGAAACCATGAATGAAGAAGCAGATATGTCTGTAAAAGGTAGGAAAGAACAGAATAGAAATCACACCTGATAGATTATTTTCTGGATGATATAAAATGCAGATAATTTGCTAAGAGAAGGGAGAGTGGGCATGGGGTTAAAAAGAATGGAGTAAGAGGTTTGCAGAAAAAATGGGTTGGGGGAAATGAACGAGAAGTGATTAGAGACCCATGTCAGAATTGCTAATCAGGACTGACCATGAAGAAGTGGGGAGATTTCTGAGGAAAGGCATGAAGTAATAGAATTGCCATGATCATGAGGTCTTTGGTTCTTTAAAAAGTGGTGGGTCCTTACAATGATGGTGTTCTTCTTTAAATATATTTGTTTTAGAGTTGTCCAACTGTTGATTAGGTAAGCCTTTTAAATCACTGCCATGGTTGTCATCATCATTATCATAATCTGTTAATCTATTAATAAGATCAATCTTTTATTTCTATTGCAACTTTCAATGCCTTGGATAGAAATGAGACAAAATGGCAGAAGTGTATCATTAAAGAAAGAATGCCTAAGAATTTACATTTTGAAGGACTCTTCTGTGACTGAAAGCTGTCTGTTTAAGTTAAACCTGGTTGAGGATTTGAGAAATCTTCCCAACAGACTAAGGACATGAAAAGATGCTCAACATTATTAGTCATTGGGGATATGAAAAATGAAACCACAATGAGATATGACCAAGTATTTATTAGAAAGTCTAAAATGAATAAGACTGAAACATAGCAGGTATTGGCAAGGATATGGGGCAACTGGAACCCTCATACACTGCTGATGGGGAAGAAAATGGTTCAACCATCTTGGAAAACAGTTTGACAATTTCTTGGAAATACACATACACACACACATGCTGTATAACCCAGTCATTCTATCTTCAGATGCCATCAACATTTGAGTATAAGTCTTTAGATTACTCAAGAGAAAAAGAAATATGAGTATACAAAGACACAATGTTCATAGCACTTTTATTTGTAATAATAAAAAATTGAAACAACAAAGGTATACATCAACAGATGAATGGATAAGCAAATTGTGGTATATACATATAATGGCATACTAATTAACAATAAAAAGGAATAAACTATTGATTGCACAGCAGCACGATGAATCTCTAATTATGGTGAGTGAAACGAGCCAGACAAAAGAGAATATGTAGTGCAATATTCCATTTGTTAAATTGTCTATAAAATTCAAACTAATCCATAGCAACAGAAAACAGATCAGATGCCTAGAGATGGGGGTGAGGGCAGGCCAGGGCTGAGAGAGGGATTACCAATAAGCACAAGGAAACTCCTAGAGGTGATGTGTGTGTTCATTTTCCTGATTGTGATGATGGTTTCACAGCTACATTCATAGGTCAAAACCTACGAAACTATACACTTTTAATAGGTGTAGTTTATTATACTTTAATGAAACTATCACAAAAAAGAACTTGTATGTTCAAGAACTGGAGCATGATTTTATGTTATATAACAGCACACTTTTTGAACTTTGTATATCTTTTGAAAATCATGTTTTGAAGCCTATTTCGTATTATTGGAAAATGCTCATAATATTTAGAGACAAGCTTGGTTCTGATTTATAATAGCTCATACATATTTGTTGAAAGTTAAATCAATGATGTAGTGTCAAAACAAGATATAAAAAATACATATATAATATAATATGATCCCAAATGTAGTAACTCTCTTTTCTCTCTCACTGCTGAAAGAAAATACCCCAAAATGTTAACATTGGTTGTCTGTTAGGTGGAATAACATATGATTTTTATTTTCCTTCTCATGGTTTTGGGGCTTTTCTAAAATTGAGCTTCTGTTACTTTCACAAGCAGGCAAAAACCCAATAAATCCCTTCTACAAGATTCTTGCCCACACAAGGCAATTCATTTGATGCAAATATTTTTAGAAAACATTAGTATAATTGAGGTACATAGCATCTTTTCTTGCACTTTTTTGATAGCAACATATTAGCAAATACTTTTCAGGGATTTTACATGGAATGGTAGATGTGCTGGAAAGAAAGACTGTTAGACCAGCTTCAGCCTGCCAGCTTGTGATATGCTGTCTAGAAATGCCTACTTATAAGTATGTTTTATGTAGCCTCAGGAGTTCCCTTCCCTTTATCACTCCACCTCTAGCAGTTCTTTAATAAAATGAGGTCAAAGACAAGGACAATAAATTCCCAGGGCCATTCCTAGCACAGTTCTGCAGGAAATGATCATCAAAGATATCCTGATCAGAAAAAGAGAGTCACTGAATGTAGGTTTTTCTGTGAAATGCAGATAATTTCTTACTCTTTTGTCTAATCAGTGGTGACCTTTTTTCTTTTTGCAAAAAAGAAAGCAAGTGCAGGGTGAGGCATGGGGTCAGAGCAAAGGAGAAAACCCTCCTCTGGGAAGGTGAGAGTCAAAGGTGGTGAAGAGTCGGGAGTGTTCTCCCACATAAATACATGCTGGAAGATGTACCTTTCTTACTGTCCCCAAGAGTATGAGGGGCATTTGTTCTGTGAGGCTTTCATCTTGATTTTCTGCTTGTGTGAAAAAGACAATAACTGGGTGCTATTTGAGTGAGGTGGGATTTGGCAGGAGGGTGGGGCTGGGCCATGAAGGAGAGAGATTGGTGAGACTGACATAGTCCTATGTCCTGCTTTGTCAAGACGCTGGGATTGTATCTTATAGCCTGATCTGTTCTTATCCAGTAACATGAACATAAAAATGACGTAGGAATGGAACCTTCCATGTTTGAAAATCATCCAACGGCTTATAACAGTTTAGCTTTTTCATTTCTTCTTTTATGATTTAAAAAGTTATAAGCAAATCCTTGAAAATGTGTTTGTGTCCCTAGGACCCATTGTAATCCCTCTGCTATGTAAACAATCTTATCCTTGAATGTATCAGTTTATAAATCAGATCTTCAAGTACTTTTCTTAAATATTCTGCATTCCTCTCATCTAGATTTCCCTAGAGGTTTTTTGTTTTTGTTTTTGTTTTGAGATGAGGTCTGGCCATGTTGCCCAGGCTGGAGTGCCAGTGGCTATTCACAGGCACGTTCCCACTACTGATTAGCATGGGAGTTTTGACCTGTTCCGTTTCAGACCTCGGCCTGTTCACCCTTCCTTAGGCAACCTGGTGGTCCCCGCTCTTGGGAGGTCACCATCTTAATGCTGAACTTAATGCAGATATCCAATAGGCATAGTACGCTACAGCTCAGAACGCCCGGGCTCAAGCGATCCTCATGCCTAAGCCGGTCGAGTAGCTGGGACTACAGGCATGTGCCACCACGCCCTGCTAGATTTCCCTTGAGTTTTGAGAGGGACATCTGGTCACTCCATCATAGTTCTATAGCTTTCTGGATTTTACCCTCAGCCTCCTTACACCTCCTCAACTGGTCAGGCCATAGAGACTACCATCGTTGGGTGGAAACCATGAAAATCCAGTTCCTCTTGCTTACCTAGGGCCAGGGATGCTGAGTGGAACAGGGAATCAGCAGAATTCTCCATCTGGGAACAAAGTTTTAGGCATTACAGGTGAGACTTACAGATGCTTCCCTCACCCCCGCTTAGAAACATTGTTATACATGGAGACTAAATGCTAGAATGCTTTGATGGTGGAGTTTAATGCATTTGTGGCTAAACAAATTTTAGTAGGATCACTTGGGCATTCAAGGTCTTTGAAAGTTGTCATATATGTGTATATGTATGTTATGTGTCTATGTTACATATCTATTATATATCTATACAATTTTTTGTTAAGCTAATCATTTAACCCAAACCTTTGAGCAGAACAACACATTTCCCAATCATGTTTGACAATAGGATTGGCCACATTTAACTGTGGAAGAATGAAAGGATATGGAAGAGTTATATGTTCGTGATCCATTTTCTTTTACATAGAAATACTTTTCTATGTTATATTTTCTTTCAACGTAGTAGAAAATCCGGTCACTGATCTGAGTCCTCTCATTTCACAAATTGTCTCATTTCACATTTAGCTGGACTATAGCTAATCATATTTCACTCTGATTATTGCAGAATCATTTACTTTTGTATAGGCAGTTGTATTTGGCCATTCTTGCACTGCTATAAAGAAATACCTGAGACTGGGTAATTTATAACAGAAGAGTTTTAATTGGCTCATGGTTCTGCAGGCATGCAGGAAGCATAGCAGCATCTGCTTCTGGGGAGGCCTCAGGAAGCTTCCAATCATGGCAGAAGGCAAAGGAGTAGCAGGCACATCACATAGCAAAAGCAGGAGCAAGGGGAGACTAGGGGTGTGGGTGGGGGTTAGGGGGTAGGGGAGGGAGGAGCCACACACTTTTAAATGACCAGATCTCACAGGAACTTACTATTG
>NW_012106086.1:813468-818775 GCF_000951045.1 Mandrillus leucophaeus | reverse complement strand
GCCTGCCACCATGCCCAGCTAATTTTTATATTTTTAGTTGAGATGGGGTTTCACCATGTTGGCCAGTATGGTCTTGATCTCTTGACCTTGTGATCCGCCCGCCTCAGCCTCCCAAAGTGCTGGGATTACAGGCATGAGTCACTGTGCCTGGCCAGTAGGGAAGAAATTCTCTAAAGAAATATACTGCTGAGTGCAGTCTTCAACAAAAGCATTTAGGGACTCTGAAATAAGATCTAGGCAATCCAGGTCTTGGGAATGATATCTGGATACATTAAAAATGTCACTTTCAACATTTAAGCCCTAAAATATATTTCCAACAACAGTTTATTAAGGTACTCTAGTCAATAGATTATTGTTCTTTTTAAACATAGTTGTATCCTAGGTAAGAATTTTTGAGTATGGAGGATTATAGATATGTGACATTTATACATACAGAAAAAAAGTCATTTTGAAACAGAAAACTGCTTCATTCCATAAGCATGCCATTAATACATGATTCAAGATGTCATAGTTTGGATGAGATAATCAAATTCCTCAGATAAATCAGTTGAAAGCAGCTGCTTCATTCAGGAATGATTTAGAGACACATAAATTGAAGACAGTAGATTGAAAAGGAAAAAAAGATAAGTGTAAGGTTATTACTGAAAATGAAAAATGATTAAAAATTGCCATTATGACTACTGGGCCAATTAAAACATTTTATGTTCATTCATCTTTCAAGAAGCCACCTACAAATGAAAGTATGGCACTAGTTCTACTGTTAACAAATAGAGCTTGTTTGATTTTAAGAGATGTAAATGCCATCATTTTGAGACTATGCATTTGCAATCTTTGGTGATCATCATGGAAAGAATGAACTAGCATTCTCTGAAAACCCCAGTCCAGGAAAGTTTGTTCTTGATAATAATAAATTTTCGTGTTTATAAGGTGCCTTTCATTCAACTCTTAAGACTTCACGTATAGATGTGTTTAAATATGCAGTCATATATCACTGTCTTCATATATCATAGCCCAAGTATTTCAGTTCTTTAGACATAAAGCAATTCTTTATTTCATATGAGAAAATACAATCTCTACTCCTGCCACACAAATTCTCCACAAATAACACCTTCTTGTTAATGCTTCTATATTGCTTGTGCTGAAGGATTGTCAATGCAATCTTTTCTTAAAGCAATGTTTTAAAAAATTCTTTAAAAACAAAACACCTGTGTTTTCTGGCAGAACAACAATGTATCAGCCAAAATACTTTTATTTAATGACTAACTGTGGTTAGCTAGCGCCCCATAATTCATTTCATAATTGGAAAAAAATGTAACATTTGCTGACATCATCTGAGTGCTGATCTGGACCCATTGAACAGGGAGTTTTCCAACAAAAACGATTTAATTTTCCACTTCACAATTCAGGAAGAATTTAGGATTAGGGCATTCATGGAGTCTAGAAATGGTTTTCATATTCAGAATTTTAGCTCAAAATTTGGATGGGAAGAAAGACTGAACATAGTTTAATTTCCAAGACAAAAGTTTATCTGTAAAATCCTACTTTTTATGCGTATTAGTGCCAGTTTGAGATCAAATATACTAAGCTCTGAAGATAAAAGTATTAGGAATAAAAAATTAAATGAAAAATCTAATGAGTGAGGAAAGGTAGTTACCATTAAGTTTTATTCTGAAAGAGTTTCTTAAATATGTACTCACCTGATTTTTGCCTACCCAGATTTCAAGTTTATCTGAGTTTTCCATGCAAAATGTACATGGAATGCATAAATCATTATTTAAAAGTAATGTTCTATTAGTCATAGTGGCATTATTTGATATTAATGTGGTAATGGGTCCAAAATTGTATATACTCCATTGCAAACATGGCCAAAGAGTATCTAGCCTATCTTTCTTAAGAAACTTTTTCTTTATATCAGAGAAGAGACAGAGAGGAAGTTTATTTTTGGAGTTGTCATTTTCAATGTTTTTGTCTCTTCTCATTTATTTTCTTTTTGCTGAGCTATAATCTGTATCTCTTCTCATTTAAGCATTGTCTTGCATAAATTTTTAATTATCTACTACTTTTCTTGACTGGACTTCGCTTCAAAGTCATGATCCAGGTTAAACCTATCTGTCTGCTTATCCTATGCCCATGTCTGAGCAGTTAAAATGACTGGAAAAAATACACACACACACACACACACCCCTGTGTTGCTTGGTCTTTCTCTAAGTTCTACAGACATAAATCTCAGATGGACACTCAACATCTCCAGAATCTTACTAAACTTTCATCATATTTTCACCACCTTACATATCCTAATGACTATGTCATGCCTTCTGTGTGAACCTCCTACATTATCCAACCTCTCTGCCATGCTCATGCTCACTATAAGCTTGTGTTATATGCCTCAGGAAAGCAGGAGCATTTAGACAGGAACTCTTTCATATTTCTCTGTGAAAGTCACCACTCTGCCCACATCATTACTCCTCTTTTTAGACTTCCTTCTCATTTCTATGGTTGATGTGCTTGGCCAAGGTCAAAAGACAACCTGGTCAAAGGCCTCTATTGATTATAAATCTTTCCCAGGTACTTCGTTTCTACAGTTATCCCCTCTGTCTCATGTCCACATGTGTTTTGAATTTCTATCCCATTTTTCTGTTCCCCTTCATAATAACTCTTCAAAGAGTTATCTAGAATTGCTTGCTGTTATTGATTGAATTGTATTCCTCCAAAATTTATAGGTTGAAGCTCTAACCTCCAATGTGGCTGTATTTGGAGATAGGGCATTTATGGAGACAATTAAGGTGATATGATGGATTTTACCTTATAAGGCTGGGGCGCTAAACTGACAGGACCAGTGTCCTTCTGAGAAGCAGAAGAAATACTAGAAGATCTCTCTCTCCACACACACACAGAAGAGGTCGTGTGAGGATACAATGACAAGGCTGCCATCTGCAATTTAGGAAGAGAGGCCTCACCAGAAATCAACCCTGATAGCACCTTAATCTGGGACTCATAGCCTCCAGAACTGTGATAAAATACATTTTTGTTGTTTAAGCCACTCAGCCTGTGGTATTTTGTTATGACAACCCGAAAAGACTAATACATTGCCCTTATTTTTTCAACTCACATTCCCTTTAACCTACCTCAACTGGATGTCTGTCCCTACAACTTCATTGACTTTGCCCTGGTCAAAATTATTAACAGCCTCCCTATTCCTAGCACTAATGGCCATTCCATTATTTTTCTCTTGTTTGCTCTCTCAGCAGCATTTAACAAAGTTGATCACCACTTCCTGCTGAATAGTTACTTTTCTTGGAAACCACGGTACCATACTCTTTTGGTTTCCTTCTGTTTCATTGGCTGCTGCTTCTTATTCTTCATTGTGAGCACTTCTTCTCCTCTGCCTGAATGCTAAAGGTAGGAGCAACCCAGGTGCTGGTCTCCCTTCTTTTCTCTATCTACATAGTTTTTCCAGTGAGCTTCGTTCAGTCCCATGACTTTAAATACTATTTGTATACTGACAGTTTCCAAATCGTATGCTTAGCTCTGATCTCTCTTCTGAGCTCTAAATTTTATATTTAGATCTCTTTGACAGCTCCACATGAATATTAAATAGCTATCTCAATTGTATTGTGCTCAAAATAGAAATTTTATTTGCCACCCTTGACTCCAATCCTGCTTGGTCTTTTCCTCAGTATATGGGAACACTATCTACCCATTGCTGAAGCCAAAATTCTAGGAGTCAACCTTGATTCCTCTCCTTTCTTCATTTACTCTCACCTGTAAACCCTTGGTAAGTCTTGCTGACTCTACCTCTAAAAGTGTTTTGAAACCTACCTTTTCCAGTTCCTATCACTGCCCTTTTAGTTCAAGCTGCCGTAGTTTCTACCCTGGACTATTTCTACAACCTTCTAACTACCAGGGTTCCCTCCTGTTCCCCACTCCACCCCCTAGTCCAAATGGAATTCCAGTGAAATGGATATGTGGTAGCCATGGTGCTTTTTAAAAACAAATATCAAATCATGACCCTCTAATTCCTCTAATAACTTCTCTAATGACTTATCATGAGAATCAGAATAAAATCTAGAGTCATGACCCCAAAAACTCTAGGGCTTGAAGCCTTTAAAATATATGCTATGAGAAAATTAAGTCCTGCAAAATTATTTCACTATTAAATATGATGTGGATTTTTCATAGACCCTTTGATTAGGTTGAGGAAATTTTCTACTATTCCTAGTTTGTTGAATTTTATAGTGAAAGTGTGCTGAATTTTGCCAAATACTTTTTTCTGTATCAATTATGATGATCATGTGGTTTTGTCCTTTATTCCACTATTATGGTATATTATTTTGATTGATTTTCATATGTTGAACCATCCTTGCATTTCTTGGATAAATTGCACTTAGTGATGATATATAATTCTTTTTATATGTTGTTAGATTTGGTTTGCTGGTATTTTGTTGAGGATTTTTGTTCTCTTGTAATGTCTTTGTTTGGATTTGATAGCAGAATAATATTGGCCTCATAGAATGACCTGAGAAGTCTTCCCTCTGTTTTATTTTTGGAAGATTTCATGAAAGTTTGGTGTTAATTCTTCAAGTTTGATAAAATTCACCAGTGAAAGCAATTGGACTAGACTTTTCTTTATGAGATATTTTTTGCTTACTAGTTCAATCTCTTGTTATAGACCTATTCAAATTTTCTATTTCTTCTCGAGTCAGTTTTGTAGTTTGTGTTCTCCCAGGCATTTGTTCATCTTAACCAGGTTATCTAACCAGTATTTGTTGACATACAATACTTCCTAGTATTCCTTTATAAACCTTCTTATTTCTGTAAGATCAGTAGTAATGCCATTCTTTTCATTCTTCGTTTTAGTAATTTGAGCCTTCTGTCTTTTTTCTTGGCTAAAGGTTTGCCAGTTTTAATGATGTCTTCAAAGAATCAACTTCCTTTGATTTTGTCTATTTTTTATTCACTGTTTCATTTATTTTTGCTGTAATAATTATTTCTTTCTTTCTGCTTTCTTTTGGCTTGGTTTTCTCTTTTTCTAGTTTCTTAGGAAAGTTAGGTTATTGGTTTGAGATTTTCCTGCTTTTTAAATATAGGCATTTACTACTATATATTTCTCTCTAAGCATTGCTTTAGCTGCATTTCGTAAGTTTTGGCATGTTGTGTTTCATTTTAATTCATCTAAAAGTATTTTGTTTTTATTTTTTTGAGATAGGGTTTTCCTCTGTCACCCAGATTGGACCTCAGTGGTACAATCACAGCTCACTGAAGCCTCAACCTTCTCCCAGGCTCAAGTGATCCTCCTACCTCAGCCTT
>NW_012106086.1:807873-810808 GCF_000951045.1 Mandrillus leucophaeus | reverse complement strand
CGCCCGGCTAATTTTTTGTATTTTTAGTAGAGACAGGGTTTCACCGAGTTAGCCAGGATGGTCTCGATCTCCTGACCTCGTGATCTGCCTGCCTTGGCCTCCCAAAGTGCTGGGATTACAGGCGTGAGTCACCGTGCCCGGCCTGAATTTTAGCTATTCTCATACATAATAAGTAGTGGCATTTTATTGTTTTAATACAGAATTTACCAAGAAAATGATGTTAAGTATCTTTTGAAGTGTTTATTTGCCACGTATTTATCTTCCTTCTCAGCTGTCGCCTTTTTTTTTTTTTTGCCGCAACGGTTAGCACTGCCTCAGGCAGCTGCAATGTTAAATAATTGTTGCTGAATTTGTTGACAAATATGTTGTGGAAAAGAATGCTCACATTAAGTGAGATTTCAGGTCAAATAACAACAAGACCTCACAATGGAGTTTCCAGGAAACTAACAGACCAACATAGATAATGACAGTTCTCTGAGTATGGTGCTTCTGGGGAGATCAGATTCTATTCTGCTACCACCTATGGCTGCTAGGCTTCTGGTTTTACTATAATTGTGGGCATTTTGGTTTTTAAGGATATTGTGGAATCAGGGAGAGGGGCATGGGATTAAGCAAATTAAAATGCCACAAATATTGCTGAAAGATTCAACCATTTTTCCTTGGATAAGCCCTCATTGGATTATTGCAAGACTTCGATTAATTTCTAGAGTCCTTAAAAGTTGAGTTGGACACTTTTGCCAATGTTTTTATTACTTTTATGGAAGGGCATCTTTTCATAGGTCATTACTGTACCATTCTTGTTGATGCTCCTCTTCATTTATTACTGCTTTATTTATGTTTGTTGGCATCATTTTTCCATTGTCTCCTGATTTCCATAGTTTCTGTGAGAAGTCAGTTATTTTATGTTGTTCCTTTGAAGGTAGTGTGTCCTTTTCCTCTAGCTGCTTTTAATATTTTGTCAGTTTTTATGGTTTTCATCAGTTTTACTACTAGGTATTTAAGTGTGGTTTCTTTGTATTGATCATGCTTGGGATTTACAGTGCTTCTTGAATCTGTGGCTTAATGTTTCAGTCAGTTTTAGAAAATATTTAGCCATTATCTTTTAAAATATTGCTTCTGCTTCATACTCTTTCTTTTATGATTTTTCTTTAATTATATATACATTAGCTCTTTTCAGCTTCATACACAATTTTGTGCATTTTCCTTATTTAAATCTCTTGATCTAGACATTTTTTGATTATCTTCCAGTTCACTAATCCTCTCTTCTGCTGCACTAAATTTGCAGCTAAATCTATTGCATCCTTGATTTCAATTTTTGTACCTTTTCAATCTATAATTTCCATATACTATTTTTTCTACTAGTTCTAGTTCTATGGTGAAGTTCTTCATCTTATCTGTTTTTCTCAATATGTATTACAGTAATTTTAAAGTTCAAGTCTGTTAACTCTAAAAGCTGGGCTAGCTATTTATTCTTATGCTGTGTATCTGAGCACCGTAGTTTCCTATGCTGATTTAATAAACTCATAGGAAATAGTCATTAAGGGGTTATATAACTTAAGTCTTTTACATTTCCATCTGAATTTGTGAAACTTGAGTTGTGTTTACATTTTGTTTCTTCGATTGCTGACACCATGAATTGTGTTTTTACTGAAAACAAACAAAAAATCATTTGAATCTAAGACTCCAAACAAAGTCATATAGATTCTCTCCTGCTTTTTCTCTTTCACATTTCTCCATTTGTTTCCCCCTCTGTGTTGTCTTTTTTTTTTTTTTTTCCCCCAGGTAGACACATTTTTTCCGAACCCAGAGGAAAGAGAACTCCTCTTTGTGATGGTTTCAACATCATCTCAGGATTGAGATTTGCTTTTACATCTCGATCAATCGATGTGACCACAGATACAGACTGCTTGATTACAATGACTGGACA
Source organism: Mandrillus leucophaeus (assembly GCF_000951045.1). Taxonomy (NCBI): domain Eukaryota; kingdom Metazoa; phylum Chordata; class Mammalia; order Primates; family Cercopithecidae; genus Mandrillus; species Mandrillus leucophaeus. The sequence goes on along the minus strand of NW_012106086.1, from coordinate 808,881 downwards.
GATCTGGCATCAAGACCCCCAACAGATCTTAGTCCATTTGGGCTGCTATAACAAAATACATGAGACTGGGAAACTTATAAGCAACAGAAATTGCTCACAATCCTGGAGGCTGGGAAGATCAAGATCTAGGCACCAATAGACTCAGTGTCTGGTGAGGTCTTACCCTTTGCTTCATAGATGACTCTTTCTTGCTGTGTTCTTGAGCAGAAGAAGGGACAAACATGCTCCCTCAGGCCTCTTTTATAAGGGCACTAATCCTATTCATGAAGGTGGAGCCCTTATGACCTAACCATCTCATGAGGTTCCCAGCTCTTAACACTATTGCACTGGAGATTAGGTAGGCACATATGAATTTGGGAGGACACAAACATTCAGAATCATAGCAGCTCCTCGTGAAGCTGGTGGTAGAATCAGCCAGACCCACTTGCAGGGACTGAGAGTTGGGAAAAAGTGGTTTCTCAAAGGAAAACTGAGGTATTCTTACTAGAAGAGGGAAGAGATGGTGGACAAGCAAAAACAAGATGACCAATGTCTCTGATGTATTAGATCATAAGAATCCTCAGAATGAGTGTTAAAAACAGAGATTTCTGGGCCCTACTTCATTCTTATTGAATCAGAATCATTAGAGTTGTCCAGAGATCAGGGGTTTAAACAAGATTAATTACTGCTCCATTTTAGTCATTGCTTTTGCTAAAATGTAAAGAAGTAATTGGAATCTTTTATTTTTCTGTTCATATTAAGATATACTTCTTAGCTAGGTTCCATATCCAGGCTAAGGAGGGGTAAATAATTATTGATTGCATTTAGATTGTGTAGATAAACACTTGAAATTTGGTATGGGGATGATCTGAAATACATATTAATACTTCTTCTTTTTTTTAAATTTTGTTTTTGACAGAGTCTTGCTCTTCCTTCCTGAGTTCAAGTGATTCTCCCACCTCAGCCTCCTGGAATTACAAATGTGTGCCACCATACCTGGCTAATTTTTGTATTTTCAGTAGAGACGGG
>NW_012106086.1:804770-806973 GCF_000951045.1 Mandrillus leucophaeus | reverse complement strand
CTCTTTATATATTATATGTCAATTTATGCAGATTTATAATTATCATTTTATACAGTTTTCTTTTGAATCAGAAAATAGTTAAAAATGAAAAAAATACATTTACACTGTCTTCTATATTTACCCACTGTATTATTTGCTAGGCTGTCTTAACAAAATACTCCAGACTACGTGGCTTAAACAACAGGCATTTATTTTCTCCTATTTCTGGAGGCTAAAAGTCCAAGATCAGAGTGTCAGCTGGTTTGGTTTCTTCTGAGGTCCCTTTGACTTGCAGATGGCTACCTTCTCTCCATGTCCTTATATGGCCTTTTCTCCATGTGGTACATCCCTGCTGTCTCTCTCTTCTTGTAAGAGCACCAGCTATGAGGGTGACCCCTCATCCATACTGGTTGGATCGTTTAACCTTAATGACTTCTTTCAAGGCCCTGTCTTCAAATATAGTTACATTCTGAGGTGTACTGAGTGTTAGGACTTCAACACATAAATTTTGGGGTGCTAAAGTTTAGTCCATAACAATGTTGATATAATTACCTTTATCAATGCTCTTTATTTCTTCACATGGATTTGAGTTACTGTCTAATGTTCTTTAATTTTAACCTGAAGGACTCACAGTATTTCCTGAAAGGCAGGTTTGCTAGTGATAAGTTCTCTCTTTTAGTTTATGGGAGAATATCTTAATTTGTTCTTTACTTATAAAGGATAGTTTTGCTAGATACAGAATTATTTTTTATGTCCTTTTTCTTTTAATAATTTGCATACTTCATCCAACTGCATTCTGGCCTCCATGGTTTCTGATGAGAAATTGGTGGCAAATATTATTGAGGACCTCTTTTATGTATGAGTCACTTCTTATTTGCTGATTTCAACAGTTGGTTGTGTCTAGGTGTGGCTATCTTTGAGTTTATCCTACTTGGAGTTTGCCAGGTTTCTTAGACATGTTGATTAATGTTTATTAAAGTTGGGAAGTCAAAAAGCTTGGGCTATTATTTCTTCAAATATTTTCTCCGTCTCTCTCTCCTCCTTCTTGTGATTACATTATTCATATTATTATATTATTACGTATTATTACATTATTCATATGCTGGTATTTACTGATACTCTCTATTCCGTGCAGTGTAATTCACATACTTTCCTTTAATTCTTTAGACGTGGTTTCCTCTCATTCTTCGAATGTATTCAAAACACCTGATTTTAAATCTTTAATTAGTCCAACAGCTGTCTCAACATCACGTCCCAACATTCTTTAGAGACAGTTTCTGTTGGCTGCTTCTTTTCCTGTGTAAACTATAGCTTCTTTTTCCTTTGTATGTCTCCTGGTTTATTTTTTTATTTTATTTTTTGAAAACTAAGCACTTTACATAATACAATTAGACAACTCTGGAAATCAGATTTCCCCTGCCCTAGAGTTTGTTGTTATCATCACAGTTTGTTGTCTAGTGGCTTTCCTGAAAAAAATCTTCAACGTGTAGATCCTTTGTTATGTGATCACTGACGTCTCTGCTTAGTTCACTTAGTGATCAAATAATAATTGGATAGATATTTTCTTAATGGATTGGAATCAATTCATTTCCAATCCTTTTTCCAATCGTTTTTCAAGGGTCTCTGTGTGTGTTGGCAGGAAGTTTACAACTCTGCTTTAGCCTCACTTTCAGCTTGTGTAAAACCTCAAGGTGAGCTAGATGTAAGAGCTTCAGGCCTTCTCATTTATTTCCTGGGCATGCACAAAACCCTATGCAGGTGTGTGGCCTTCTGGATTACCAGAAATATGTCAGAGCTTTTCTAAACACCCAATGGCCATCTCCTCCTCCAGTTCTATCTCTTTTTTTTTCTTTCTTATTTTTTCTTTCATTTTTTATTGTAATTAATTGACTACAGTGCTTATGCGCAGTTTCTTTTACCTTCAGTTGTGTAGACTCTGAAGTTACTTAGGCGAGCACCTTTTTGGCATGCTCACTTCAGTGAGGTTATGTCATGCATTTGTAATACAGTTAGATTCTCTATTCACAGTTTGCACTTTTTCCTGGAATTCCCCCAATCTCTTAAATGATTTTTTAAAATAATTTGTATATATTAAGGCTCATTCTTTGTACTGTAAAGTCACTTGGGATTTGACAAATGCATAATGTCATGTATCCACCATTACAGTATTATTCAGAATAGTTTTCCCATCCCATAATTTCTCTGTGTTTAACCTATTCATCCC
>NW_012106086.1:792529-801045 GCF_000951045.1 Mandrillus leucophaeus | reverse complement strand
TTTCACCGTGTTAGCCAGGCTGGTCTTGAGCTCCTGACCTCAGGTGATCCACCTGCCTCGGCCTCCCAAAGTTCTGGAATTACAGGTGTGAGCCACTGTGCCTGGCCCATATTGTTATTTCTTTAAACTACCATTTATCACCTTTTTTACTTCTGTGGTGTAAAGCCGGGAACATGTTTTATTTTAAAAACAAAAGAAAACCAAACAAAACTTTTCTAGTCCAACTCTCTTCTCCCAAAAGGCAAAGATCAATAAATAGCTATACTATGGACTTGTTAAAAGAGACCACCTTTTTCATGTCTCGAATTGTACCATGCTCCTCTGTTATTTATTATTTATTTATTTAGAAACGGAATCTCATTCTGTCTCCAGGCTGGAGTGCAGTAGCATGATCTCAGCTCACTCCAAACTTGGCCAAGTTCCAAGTTCAAGCGATTCCCCTGCTTTAGCCTCCCGAGTAGCTGGGACTACAGGCACGCGCCACCACGCCCAGCTAAGTTTTGTACTTTTAGGAGAGATGGGGTTTTACCATGTTGGATGGCCCTGATCTCTTGACCTCATGATCCACCCGCCTTGGTCTCCCAAAGTGCTGGGATTACAGGCATGAGCCACCACACCTGGCCTACTCTGTTATATCTGTTTAGGCTTCATCTCTAGAAGAGAAGATATCCTCAGCAGATGAAAAGTCACAGTGGAGCACCAATTAATTATTTGCTGTTCATATGACTGATTTAAGTGTGTCATGTGTGAAGTGGCTTTGAGATAGGTTTTCTGGCTTCGCTGCATGTTCAGGAAGATGTATTGACTGCTCTTGAATCTACTCACCTGTGGATCTGAGTTTTACAGCCAATATGTACCATTGCTAAAGGAATCCTAGCTACAACACAGACTTACATAAAATTAGCACCATGGATGTTATTCGATAGCAACAGTAACAATAACAGCAATAATACCAACAACAACAAATTGAAGTAAAAACTGACAATTCATTTTTGCTGTGTGCCTACCATTATGTTAGACATTTTGTATGGTTAATCTCATTAAATCCTTACCTGAACCCTATGAGGTAGTTGCTATAATTATCCCTATTTTATGGTGAGACAATGGCAGCAGCAAGAAAATTTAGTAATCTACTAAGGTCTGCATAGCTATGAAACAGTTGAGACAGGATTTTAGGACAGTCAGTCAGTCTCCATCCATATCCACGTACCCTTTCCTCCTAGTGACTAATGGATTTACAGTGACAGTGGGGATGCATTTGGTGTGGATATATTCACTGAACACACAGGAGGACAAGATTAGCTGGATTAGATTAACATGGAATCAATGACCTTGACTTCATTAACTCCGTACTCCACTCAGCTAAATACGCCTGGTAGATCTGAATGTTTTGGAAAACTTGCCTCTGGGTTGAAGGCTCCTGGCCTGGAAAGAACAGACTTTAGAAGGCCTTGCTCTCTGTTGTGGGATAGACAGATTAGGTTCACAGAATGAGGGCAGATGAACATGCAAGTGATCACTTGTATTCTTTATAAACTCAATGAAAGCAAGAACAGAGCTGATTCATTTCTAGCCGCCACCAGGAAGCTCTCATTTAGCCTGTGTCTCCAGAGAAAATTGTTATTTTCATAAAACATTTATCTCCATATTAATGTTATTTCTTTAAAAATTATGGTGGATTGTTTGAAAACTTTTCTCAGTCTTTTTATTAGCTTCTTGGAAAGTTAGAAGTAGCCCTATGATCTCTAAAGTTGGTTTGAATTAGGTGCACAATTAAAAGTCCATCAAGTTGGGAAAGATTTGAACTTTCTAACACTGTTTTGTCATCATTTTTCTAAAACCAGTATTAACAAAAGAAAAAGGGAAAGCCTGCTTCAAGGATCCTATGCAAAGAGCTCTCAGTTTGTTTTTTCTTGTAATTATTGTCAGTCCTTAAGAAATGTACGTATCTGTTGCAATAAGCAAGAGTTGTGGCATGCTCTGTGAAGATTGGCCAAACCTCCTGCAGAACTGTGTGAATGGAATTCAGTATACACTGAAGCCTAAAAATATTGTAAGAGCATTCCATTCTTCTCATGTGACTTTTCTTTCTTATTCAGCTGTATTTGGATCTCTGTGGGGAGCAAGTAAAAAGCTGTGGATTCAATGAAATGGAAAAGCAGGAGAGACTTCCAGAGAGCCTCTTTCCATCCTTCAAGGTCTTCATTTGTCTATAACACTTGATAGATCTGTTTAGTCCAGAATTCACTAATACACGAGAGATTGACTTGCCCTATTATGCTAACATAGAAAGCCCCAAATAAAAACCCCTGCCACTGACCCTGGGCCCCAAGCTCTAGGAGCTGTGAGGTTGAGACAAGAAATTGTGAGAGTCAACAATGGCACTGACAACCATATGTTATTGACTCAGACTGATTAAAAATTAAAGCACCAACCCCAGAGGAAAATTTACAAAGAAATCAGGATGTGCTCAGATGCTCTGAATTCTCGAGCTCTTGCTTTTGCCTTGACTGGATCATTATAAGTAAAGACAAGTAGAAAACTACAAAGTGCATTTGGAAGCTCTCCCTTTTAAAAAGGTGTCTTTGACTAAGGTCCTATGTGGAAAACCAGGATGGGATTTGGAGGTTTAACATTAAGTGGAGTCTCTGCCCTTCAACTGATGTGACTTTAGGGAATTCATGTCACCTCTTCATGTCTCTATGTTTTAAAATTGTGAAAAGTGAGATAATTATATTTTCTTCCTTCCTAATCCTCCAAGATGATTATCAATCAGGTTGTGGACAACAATGTGTTGAATTCTGAGCAAAGAAGGCTCCCATGAGATTCAGAAGAATACCTTTTCCCTTACTGTTGTATTTTTCTTTCAGTGTAGTTTGCCTCTAACAGACAACAAAGTAGCACAGATATGTCCTGTCTTGTTGCTGGTATCTTCCTTCTCTCCAAAACATTATCAGTGACTCACCAATAGGAAAACAGAGCTTGGGAGACGGGATTTGTCAGTTAACTTGCACTCCCTCTGCTGGTTGGATGCCTTGTATTTATTTTTCCATGACTCCCAGGCTGTAAGGTTTATTTACTTATTTTCAGTAAACTTGGAAATTATGCATACTCTTTGGAGAGTGATCAACTTAGAATGAATTTGCAATATTCTATGTTTCCCGGTACCTGGAAGAGCTTCCATTTTATTTAGTACAAATGTAAAGGCCAGGTTCATAAAACTGTTTTATCAAGGCAATATTATCAGGAATTAGCAACTCTATCCAACTCCAACTTTCTATTGGTACATATGAACAAAGGGGTAAGAAATAAATACTTATCTGACATCGGCTTTCAGTCATTGTCCTTAAAACACTGGAGGAGTAGCTCAGTACACACAGGAGCAGTCTGATAAAAGCAGCCAGAACCATCAACTATGTTTACAGTAATGAGTTCATAGTAATATGGAAAAATAAACTGATCGGTTATCTTCAGAGGATGATAGATAAACAATTCATTATTTTGAAAACTGGAAAATAAAGGGAAAGAATCAAGCAATTATCCTGTCTTTTCTGTGGGAATTATAGTATGGGGGTAATCTAAAGTAAATGAAAGGAGTATTTCTTTTTAAAAGTATTCTAGGCAGTAAATGTAAAAGAAATGATAGAATATAATTGTTTTTCAATCCCTAATCAATTAATGGATCTAGGCATAAAAGGCTACTGAAATCACATAAAGAGCTACATCTCGTACCTCCCAATAAAAGAACATACTACCACCTATGAACTTGCCAAAGGTATTGTATTTGAGTCTGATCAATTCCCTGGATCCAGTTGCCAATTTGCAAAAAACGGAGGACAGTGGAAATATTGAAATGTAGCATGAGTGTGCATTCAGCAAAATCCAGACTGAGGGAAATTCTACAGGTGAAATGCCCTGAGTTCTTCAACACATATATTGCAAAGAAAAGACATGGATAGAGAAGTCTCTAGAATAAACATGACTTAAGAGACATGTCATTTTTTTTTAAACGGCAAGTCTTAACCAGAGTGTCTAAGATGACTCCATGGGTGAAAAAACTACGAAGAAATAGAAGGAAGCGATTACCATGCTAGTTAGGTTGTGGTTATTTCTGGGAAGCGGGAGGGCACTGAGATTGGAATGGGGCTAATAGAGGTGCTTCAGGGATGCTGACAAACTTTTATTTCTTGACCTGGGTGGCAGTTATTGGGTGTTCACCTTATAACTAATGAAGGTATGAATTTGTTTGGGTTTTTTGTTTTATTTTACCATGGCAAGTTTTTTAAAAAAAGGCCTCCAGGATAGCCAGCCGCGGTGGCTCGTGCTTGTAATCCCAGCACTTTGGGAGGCCGAGGCAGGTGGATCAGCTGAGGTCAGGAGTTCAAGACCAGCCTGGCCAACATGGTGAAACCCTATCTCTACCAAAAATACAAAAATTAGCTGAGCATGGTGGCACGTGCCTGTAGCCCCAGCTACTCGGGAGGTTGAGGCAGGAGAATCACTTGAATCTGGGAGGCAGAGGTTGCAGGGAGCTGAGATCGTACCACTGCACTCCAGCCTGGGTGACAAGAGTGAAACTCCATCTCCAGAAAAAAAACAAAATGACCTTCAGGATAAGAAAAGTGCCTTTTGGCAGCCTCAGTCAGTCCCCCTCCTCCCTATTTTTTCTCTTCGCCCCCTCCTCCGCCGCCATCCCATCTCTCTTTCTCAACTTCTCCATCTTTCTAATCACTGTGATTACTCTCCCTGGTTCTCAGCTCTTGGCCACCCCTTGACTGAGCCTTTGGCATTTCCCTCATGTGACTCTTTTAGATCCAGATCGAAGTTCTCTGCATGTTGGTTTTGGTGATTACCTGTGCCTAGTCTCATGTCATGACCAAGTGGAACAGCTGGGAAGAGAAAACAGGGCCCAGGAAATCTGCTTCTACTTTGCTGGTCTTCAAGGTCGGCCTGCCAGATAAACTCAATTTCATCAGATTTAATGCTCTCTTAAATGTGTCTCATTGTATATTTTTGTACATTTATATGATTTTATATTTCTTTTAATCTGGTTTATACTGTCAGTTAATTGTGACTTTAACTTAGGTCCAAATGTTAGACCCAAAAAAGATGTAAATAAATATTTTAGACAAAGGTATTTTAGAAGCACCTAATTTTATTGAGTACCTTCCATATGCCATGCACCAGGCTACTTTTCTTCACAGGAGTAATAAAAAATAGTAGCCACTATTCACTGAGGACCTAGTATTTATTGAGCACCTACTATGTGCTAGGCAGTAGCAAATAAATATGTTTACATATATTATCCCTAATCCTTCAAATGCATTTTATTTCTACAAGATGGGTATCACTGTCCCCATTTTACAGGGAAGGATGGTGGGGCCGTGAGGGTAAAATAATTTGCTTAAAGTCACTTGAGCAAAATAGATAGTTACTTGTGAAAACAAAATTGAACCCATATCCTTCTGGCTCCAGAATTTGTTCTTTTTCACCACAATTAAATATTGACTTATAGCAGTCTTCATTATATAGTTAAAACATCATTTTCTATTAACCTCATGATGAGGTACAACACTGGACTTGAGTTTCAATATGAGTTACAAGATTTACTGTGGATGTTGATGTTTTGGGTTGGTTGTTCTTCCTGTTATGGGGGTAAAGCACAGCTGTTATGGCAAACAGATACAATCGCATTTGAGTATTAAAATTTGAAGCTAATCTTAGATGAAACTTCCCAAGTGCTTGGCCAACTGTTGCCTTTCCTTTTCTACCTCTGGCACTGCTTCACTTCAATGTGCTTCACGTCACTCATGCTTTGTTTTTCTCTTACTACAGGGTAACTGAGGGCTAATGTGTTGACAGGAACACGTTGCTGATTTCTTAGTAAATCAGTGAAAATAACTCCTCCTGGACTATTATTATGGTACTTACAAGGTGATATCACCCCATATTATGTTCAATTCTAGAGCTCTTCTGCATTTGGACAAATAGGAGACAGTAAACAGAATCAGAGTAAGACAGAATATATACATTTATGGTAAAATTGTTCATTATGTAATCCAATTCTCACCTGGAAAAGTCACTTAATGTTGAAAGATTTTCTATCTTGGAATTGCACAATCCAGTTTATTTAGTGCACAGGAATAAACATGCACAGACAAGGGGGTAAGAACTTGACTGGGTTTCTTGTTTAGTAGCAGTCTTACAAGAGAAACATTTTTATTTCATTTTAAAAATTGCTTTTTTATTTCTCTCAACTTAGGGTTTTTGCTCTCTTACAGCTTTTCAAGTAGAATTTGAAAAGATTGTGATTTTTTTTTTTTTTTTTTTTTTTTTTTTTTTTTTTTTTTTTTTTTTGAGACAGAGTTTTTTCCTGTGGAGCGGACAGAAGAGAATTGTTCCCCGGTTTGAGTATTAATATATTGGCAGGCTGGTTTTTTTTTTAAGCTAATCTGCCACAAATCCTGCAGAAGAAGCATTAACACAGATTCACAGATTATTTTTGTATGAATCTTACATACCATATGTATGTAAGCCTTCATAAGGCTGTTTATTCTTTCATGTTTATAAAAGCATGGATATTGCTGATACAATTTTTTATTTTCATTTTTAAAGAATGTAAATCACACACACACACACAGACACACACACACACACACACACACACACACTGGCCAGACTAGACACTGTGCTATTCTTGACTTTCTCTAAGAGTAAAAAGCCCTGTAATCCTCTAATATCTGAAAAGGAGTCTTTGGCTATTTTTGTTTGTTATACATCGAGGATAGATTTTTAAGGTGCTCAACAGGGCCTTGAGAACTATTTTTACGTTAAGACTTAGACTTACTGAATATTTTCAAAGCAATCAAATTAAATACCTTTCTTTTGAAGAATCCTGGCTACCCTTAGAGAAACTCAGAACACTCCATAGACACAGCAGTGACATGTAGGCCTACAGATCACTTAACAACGACAGTCCCAAGCATCTGACTCTGCTGTACAAAGGGAAGGCTATTTGGCCAAGTGAGATGCTAAAGTCAGTGGACTACAATAAAGAAAATCCCTTAATAATTAAAATACAGAGTCTAAAACCAGACATCCCTCAACAGCCAGCAATTCTTAACCCTCTGTCCATTAGAATTACTGGGAGGGAGTGCGTGTGAATGCTCTCAATGAATACTGATGCTCAGCCCCCTTTCAGGTCTCTAGGTATGGATCGGAGCCATCAGTGTTTTTCAAAGCTCCCCAGGTGATCTTTATATTTCCAAACATATTGCAAAATCTGGGGATACCAGGGAACAACTTATTCCTTGGTCAGAAAGTCTGATTTAAATAGAGAACATCAGCAAGATTTGCTCACTGGCAATTCCTTTATTTCATTTAGAAGGCATTACTCTACATTACTGCATGGAGGGATTGTATGCAGACTCCAAAGATGTTTTGCCAGACATCTGTGGCACCAGAGGGTCTGGAAACTTTCCAGATGATACGTTTCCAGACTAGAGAAGGTTTATGCATTTGGGATGGTATGAAACAAGTGCTTTTTGGGGTCTGTGAGAACTTTTTAAACAAGGGTATTTAGAGAAAATTAGTTAGGAAAGCTTCCTCCTCGCCCCTTCATTTTTACTTTCTGAAACGTATTCATGATGCCTGGGACTGATCAAGGTGTCATAATCCTCACCTGAATGGCACAGAGTAATGTTTTCCATAATGAAGGAACCCACAGGTCAAACTTTACATCAAGATTCTGACCTTCCTGCTCTCCAAAGCCCATCCTCTCCCACTGATAATAACTTCGAGTTTCTTGAGATCCAGTGGGCATTTTGCTATGTTAGACGGCATTTTGTTTGCTTAGTTTATCCTAAGATCTGAAACAAGAGTGGTGTGTGGAGCAGATTTGCTTTCTGGACACTGTGGAATTTTAGCAAAAAAAGATCAGCCTGTATGGCTCATTCTAATTTATCAAAAGCTGCCAGGCTTGGCTACAGTGTAGATCTAGCAATCCACTTTAATGTAAACATTTTAATTACTATTTCTAACATTTGGCTTTCATTAAAAGTCAGAGAAAAACTTTAAAGTTTTTTTAATGAAGTTTAAAGTTTATACTTAAAACTCCCTTACAGATTGTAACCCCTTCCTATTTCTCAACACACACACACACACACACACACACACACACACACACGGTTTTGAATTAAAAACAAAAAGGAAAATCCATAAATAAAAGGAGAACAAGAAGAAAGGGAGGGGAACAGAGGAAAAGAAGGAAGAAAGGAAAGAAAAAGAAAATACCCCAGTAACCTAATGACCCAAGTGTGAAGTCAAGGTTTAGGTCTTAAAATATGAATAGTAAAGAGGTAGCCTCTGATTGATTCTGAAATTCAGAAATATATTTTTGGCAAAGGACCTTGAAAAATACGATGCATGGTGAAGTGTAAAAATGCTTTGGGGGATATATTTTCCTGCCCAGTTTTTTTTGTTTTTTGTGTTTTTTTTGAGATGAGTCTCGCTCTGTC
>NW_012106086.1:792039-792479 GCF_000951045.1 Mandrillus leucophaeus | reverse complement strand
TGATATCCTGAAGAGTGTTTTCCAACTTGGTTCCATTTTCCCCCTCACTTTCAGGCACCCCAATCAGACGTAGATTTGGTTTTTTCACATAATCCCATACTTCTTGCAGGCTTTGTTCATTTCTTTTTCCCCTTTTTTCTTTAGACTTCTCTTCTCGCTTCATTTCATTCATTTGATCCTCAATCCCTGATACTCTTTTTTCCAGTTGATTGAGTTGGTTACTGAAGCTTGTGCATTTGTCATGTATTTCTTGTGTCATGGTTTTTATCTCTGTCAGTTCATTTATGGCCTTCTCTGCATTGATTATTCTATTATCCATTCTTCCATTCTTTTTTTCAAGATTTTTAGTTTCTTTGTGCTAGGTACGTAATTCCTCCTTTAGCTCTGAGAAGTTTAATGGACTGAAGCCTTCTTCTCTCAACTTGTCAAAGTCATTCTCC
>NW_012106086.1:789039-790830 GCF_000951045.1 Mandrillus leucophaeus | reverse complement strand
TTGGGAGATCCACTGCTCTCTTCAAAGCTGTCAGACAGGGTCGTTTGCATCTGCAGAGGTTTCTGCTGCTTTTTGTTTAGCTGTGCCCTGTCCCCAGAGGTGGGGTCTACAGAGACAGGCAGGCGTCCTTCAGCTGCTGTGGGCTCCACCCAGTTTGAACTTTCCAGCAGCTTTGTTTACCTACTTAAGCCTCTGCAATGGTGGGCGCCCCTCCCCCAGCCTCACTGCCGCCTTGCAGTTAGATCTCAGACTGCTGTGCTAGCAATGAGGGAGGCTCCGTGGGCATGGGACCCCCCGGCCAGGTGTGGGATATAATCTCCTGGTGTGCCGTTTGCTAAGGCCCTTGGTAAAGTGCAGTATTGGGGTGGGAGTTACCCAGTTTTCCAGGTGTTGTGTATCTCAGTTCCCCTGGCTAGGAAAAGGGATTCCCTTTCCCCTTGCACTTCCCAGGTAAGGCGATGCCTTGCCCTGCTTCAGCTCTTGCTGGTTGGGCTGCAGGAGCTGACCAGCACTGATTGTCTGGCACTCCCAAGTGAGATGAACCTGGTGCCTCAGTTGAAAATGCAGAAATCACCCGTCTTCTGTGTCACTCATGCTGGGAGCTGAAGATTGGAGCTCTTCCTATTTGGCCATCTTGCTCCACCCTCAATATGTTGAAATCTTAACCTCTATTGTGATGGTTTCAGAAAGTAGTACCACTGGGAAGTGATTAAGTCATGAGGTTGGACCCCTCATGAATGGGATGAGTGCCCTTATAAAGGAGGCCCCAGGGAGACTGATCTTCCCTTTCACTGAGAGGACACTATAAGAAGGGGCCATCTGTGAGAAAGTAGGCCCTCAGCAGACACCAAATCTATTAGCACCTTGAACTTGGACTTCCCACCCTCCAGAACTGGAAGAAATACATTTCTGTTGTTTATAAGCCACCCAGTCTATGGTGGTTTGTTATAGCAACCAGAATATACTAAGACATTATTAAATAATGGAAATTCCTTGGAATCTTGTTCTAGGTTGGGACCCAGGGATCTATATTATTCTAAAGTACTGATGCATAGCCAGTTTAGGGGACCATCAGGTAAGATCATGTATAAGGTCTCTTTGATCACTAAAATTTGATTATTCCTTAGAATGACAGAGTCATAAATTTAAAAATTCAATGACGTGAACTTGTTCTAAACTTGTATTTTTAAAAGATGGATGTTGGAGAAGACTTACTTCTATACCAGGGTATTATTAGTCTCTTAGAGTGGCAAGGGACCTTAGATTTTATTTAGCTAAGCCCTCCTAGTGCAAAAATGGATTCTAAATGGCTCTTGCAGAAAGAACATAAAATCAGATCTGAGTTCCATTCAGGGAGCAGCCTGTGTCACTGGCATTCCCATAATGTAAAGTTCTTTCTATGTGATAAGTGACCTTGACTAAGACCAGACTCTACTACTTTTTGTACCTTTGTGTGAAGAAATGAAAAAGTATCCATTTGTAAACTGCAAACAATTTTCTTTATCTTAAGAGTTGGACACTTAAGTTTTATCTTTTAAGCACAGTGTCACTTTAATCTGGAGAAACCTCTCCCAACTAGTGCAAAGGCCATCTTTAAAATGAAGAAGTTTGACACAATTTGGTTCCAAGGAGATAGAATGAACTAGGTAATGAAACTTTTCTCTATTTAGAAAAGCATTGCATCTCCACAGAAAATGTTTCCTTTAGACTCAAATCCCTTTCCTTCCCTTCTTCCCTTCCCTTCTTTCCTTCTTTTCTCTTCTTCTCTTCCCTTCCCTTCTTCCCTTCCCT
>NW_012106086.1:788481-788989 GCF_000951045.1 Mandrillus leucophaeus | reverse complement strand
GTCTCGGTCTCCCAAAGTGCTGGGATTACAGGCTTGAGCCACAACGCCCGGCCTCCTGCCCAGTTTTAAAAAGATTTATGGTCATTTCTAAGATGGACTATGATGTGAAACCAGTACAATTGGTATTGAAACAGAGCCTGGGCTACCTGATGAAAATGGAGGGAGAGTATGTTATCTGGAATTTGGGATGAGTTGCTTACTTCTGGGATTTTCAGAACCTGCTACATCACACCCTCTGTAGCAGCTACGCAGTACCTCTTTCTCAGAGGACTGAGCATCAACTCACTGGGGAACCTCCTTGGAGCTTCTAGGTCCCGGTAGCTCCAGCTCCTTCCCTTTAATTCCCCGGCGACTGCTTCCTGCAGGTATCATCTCTGGGTTCCTTCTGTGTTCTTTTTTTTACTCTTTTGGTTTTCTAACATGTATGTAACCAGTTCCCAGTATTAAATTTTGTCAGCTAAAAGGCTTAATGTGGTTTCTGTTTTCCTGACTGGACCCTAACTGGTAC
>NW_012106086.1:784095-788431 GCF_000951045.1 Mandrillus leucophaeus | reverse complement strand
CCCCTTCCCTTCCCTTCCCTTCCCTTCTCCTCTCTCTCTCTCTCTCTCTCTTTTTCTTTCTCTTTTCTTTTCTTTTCTCTCTTGCAGGGTCTCACTCTGTCACCCAGGTTGGAGTGCAGTGGCATGATCCCGGCTCACAGCAGCATTGACTTCCCAGACCCAGGTGATCCTTCCACCTCAGCCTCCCAAGTAGCTGGAACTATAGGCATGCATGACCACACCAGGCTAATTTTTGTGATTTTTGTAGAGACTGGGTTTCACCATGTTGCCCAGGCTGGTCTCAAACTCCTGGGCTCAAGTGATCCTCCTGCCTCAGCCTCCCAAAGTGCTAGGATTACAGGTGTGAGCCACAGCGCCCAGCCACTTTTTTTTTCTAAGTATAGTCATAAGTCACTTAATGATGAAGATACCTCTGAAAAATATGTCACTAGGCTATTTTATCATCATGCAAACGTCATAGGGTATACTTACACAAACCTAGATGGTACAGATTACTACACGCCTAAGCTAGATGGTATAGTTTACTGCTCCCAAGCTATGAAGCTGTACAGCAGGTACTGCAGTGAATACTGTAGACAATTGTAACAAAATGGTATTTGTGTATTTAAACAGATCTTAATGTAGAAAAGGTACAGTAGAAATACAGTGTAAAAGATAAAAACTACCCCTGTTTAGGACACTTACCATGAATGGAGCTCGCAGGACCGAAAGTTCCTCTGGGTGAATCAGTGAGTAGTGAGTGAATGTGAAGGCCTGGGACATTATTGCACACCACTGTAGACTTTATAAACACTGTACACTTAGGTTACACTAAGTTTATAAAAATATTTTACTTTCCTTTGTAATAACACTTTCTTTTGTAGCAACACTTAGCTTAAAATGCAAATACATTGTGTAGCTGTACAAAAACATTTTATTCCTTTATATCCTTAAGCTTAATTTAATTTTTTTTTCGCTTCTTAAACTTTGTTTGGTTGTTAAAAACTAAGACACAGACACAGTAACCTCGGCTTTTACAGGCTGAGGATTATGATTATCACTGTCTTCCTCCTCCACACCTTGTTCCACTGGGAAGTCTCAGGGTCAATAACATGCATAGAACTGTCATCTCCTATGATAACAGTGCCTTCGGGAATGCCTCCTGAACGACTTGCCTGAGGTTGTTTTGCATTTAATATTTTTAATAAGTAGAAGGAATATACTGTAAAATAGCAAAAAATATATTAAGGACATAAACCAGTAACAGCTGTTTATTAGCAGGTATTATGTATTGCATCTAGTTGTATGTGCTATACTTTCATACAACTGACAGTGCAGGTTTACACCAGCATCACCCATCACCGTAAACATGTCAGTGATGTGTGCATTATGATGTTACAATGGCTACAATATCACTGGGCAATAGGAATTTTTTCAGCTCCATTTTAATATTATATAATCTTATACACTACCATCATATATGCAATCTTTTGTTGATTGAAAGCTCTTTATGTGGTGCATGACTGTATAAATTTAGACCGGTACAAACTACACACGGGGCAAATCTGGCCCAGCACCTGTTTTTGCACTGCCTGCAAACTAAGCGTGGTTTATTATATTTTTTAATGGTTGGAAAAAAATCAAAAGAAGAATATGTCATGCCATGTGAAAACTATGTGAAATTCAATTTAGTGTTCATAAATAAAATTGTATTGGAACACAGCCATGCACATTCACTGACATACTATCTGTGGCTGCTTTTGTATAAGGACAGAATTGCAGAGTTTTAATGGAGACATGTGGCTCACAAAGTTAAAAATATTTAGTATCTGACCCTTGGCAGAAAAAGTTTGCTGATCCCTGGTTTAGACCATGCTGTGTTTGAAAACCGTTGTTTGTTCTTGTGGAAGGGTGTGTGTGTGCTTGTGTGTGTGTGTGCTTGTGTGTGTGTGTGCATGCACAACCTCAGTTGCTCACTGAAGATTGGGAATTAAAATGCAGGAAATGGTAGATAAAATATGGATTTTCATCTTCAGGGCACAATGGTGGAGAGATCAACAAAGGAGTCAGCTGAGCACTGCTGAAGCTCCACTTGAACTTTTCCATTACATAAACTGTGTACGGCATCTGGTGTTTATTTTAAGCTGATTAACACAGAATCTGGGAAATACAATCATGCTGGATGGCTGTTTTCTGATTTCGTCCTAGAGACAAAGGGCCACTCCACACTCCTGTGATATGGGTGGAGCTTCCCCTTAAAGGAATGGATCTACTCACCCTCAGTTACCCAAGGAAGAGGAAGACTTTCATCTGAGGCAGAGCAATGAGCACTTGGAGGAAACAGGTTTTGCTCTGTGGGTTTCTAGATAGTGGGAATAGACTCAAAGCAGGGCACAGCAATGTCACACTCCAGGACTGACCTTTGTCTGGGACCACCCCTCATCTGAAAGTTTCATCAGCAGTATCCCACCCTCTAACTTGAACTCCCAATTTTCCAACTCCCACACTTTCTCACTCTATTCTATCTCAAGACCTCCATTTCCTTGTGCCTTTCTTCCCTCTCAATCTTATGGCTCCTTTTTGGATTCACTCCCTTTCTCTCCTTCCCCCTTTCTTTCCCTCCTTCCCTACTTCCCTCATTCTCTCCTTCTCTCTCTCTCTTTCTTTCTTGCTTTTTCACAGGGTCTTGCTTTGCCACCCGGGCTTGAGTGCAGTGGTACGGCAATGGCTCACTGTAGCCTTGACCTCCAGAGCTCAGGTGATTCTCCCATCTCAGCCTCCCAAGTAGCTGGGACTACAGGTACCGACACCATGCCCGGCTAATTTTTTTTTTTTTCTTTTGTAGAGAAGTGGTTTTGCCATGTTGCCCAGGCTGTTCTCAAACTCATGGGTTCAAGTGATCTGCCCGCCTTGGCCTCCTAAAGTGCTGGGATTACAAGCACATGGTAAGCCACCATGCCCGCTTCACTTCTTTTCTTAATTAACCTAGATGTCATCATTCAGTTTTTCAGTGACTCCCTCCCTGCTCAATGACTTCATTTCATTTCCAATGTCTTTTGTTTCTCTTGCCGTAATAATACTCAACCCTGGATAAATCCAGCCATTTGCCTTTTCACTCTCTTTCGTCTGACTATGGAGTATTTTTGCAAAAAACTCACACAGCAAAAATTCATGATTCAAATTTCAACCTGGCTATAAATCCTTATTCAAAGGGAAAAGAAGCTATTACGTGGAATTCTCCGCCTACAGACTTACCTGATTCTGCTTGGTCTTTTTCTCCTCTTCAATCTTAAAGCGACTGTCTCCCTGTCCTCCTATGCAGGAGTTTGGCTCCTCTACTGACAACTTGGATCCTGGTCCCTCCCTATTTACATGGACTTGCTCTGTCTTTAATTCCTTCCTGCTTATCTTTGATTCCTTCCTGCTTGTCTTTATCTTCTTTATCTCTGTTGCCTCTTTCTCCTGAGCACAGAACTATGCTCAAATCTTGGCTTAGAAACATCTCCCTTTTCCACAATGTATCAATATTGTTTAATATTTTAAATTTGCTTTCCTCATTGATTAGTTCTATCTTGCGTTTATTGCATGGAAACTAAGATGTTCACGAAGATGTTCAAGTATTTCTAGACACAATAAAACATAAGAAACCTAAATGTCTGCCAATAGAGGTTTGGTTAAATAGATTTTGTTAAATACAAATATATTTGAATGCCTTCATACAAATAGAATGCTATAGGTCCAGTAAAAAACGATAGGATTAATCTCTTTGTCCACTGACACAAAAAGAGAGACACACTTTTAGGCGAAAGGGGCCAGTTGAGGGACATATACAGATTCAATTTTTATAAATTTTAATTAAATACACATACAAATGCTCGTGTCTTTTTAGCAAGCAAATCTCACATGCCACAAAGTTATGTGTAAATCAAATGTATCTTTTTCTTTATTTTTCTATAGCTGAACCTAATTTCTTACATGTCCTTTCTGCCTAGTGACATAAACCTATTCTGAGTCAATTCAGGTTAAATTTAACTAATTCAGAGTACTCTCAGTTAATATAAATCTTGTCTCCTTTCCTTTCTCTGCAGAGAAGCATCTAGTGTTTAGGGGAGCTTGTGTAGTTTCCAGGAAAGGTGATATCAATACTCAGTTGCCAGTCTGTTCATTCATTCACATAGTCAATCAATAATTTTTGATTGTGTATCATATGTCAACAATCATTGTTCTAAGTTTCTAGAAATACAGCAATGAACAAAGCAGTAAAATCATAGCAGCAGCAGCAAGAAAATCCCGACTCCATGAAGCTTAATTTCTTTTCTTTTTCTTTTTTTTTCCTGAAACGGAGTCTCGCTCTGTC
>NW_012106086.1:762956-784045 GCF_000951045.1 Mandrillus leucophaeus | reverse complement strand
GTTGCCTGTTCACTCTGATGGTAGTTTCTTTTGCTGTGCAGGAGCTCTTTAGTTTAATGAGATCCCATTTGTCAATTTTGGCTTTTGTTGCTGTTGCTTTTGGTGTTTTAGTCATGAAGCCCTTGCCCATGCCTATGTCCTGAATGGTATTACCTAGGTATTCTTCTAGAGTTTTCATGGTATTAGGTCTAACATTTAAGCCTCTAATCCATCTTGAATTAATTTTCATATAAGGAGTAAGGAAAGGATCCAGTTTCAGCTTTCTTATGGCTAGCCAATTTTCCCAGCACCATTTATTAAATAGGGAATTGTTTCCCCATTTCTTATTTTTCTCAGGTTTGTCAAAGATCAGAGGACTCTGTTCTGTTCCATTGATCTGTATCTCTGTTCTGGTACCAGTACCATGCTGTTTTGGTTACTGTAGCCTTGTAGTATAGTTTGAAGTCAGGTCTGTCTCTTATACACATCTAGATGTGTATAAGAGACAGGTCTCGGCCTCTCAAAGTGCTGGGGTTACAGGCTTGAGCCACCGCGCCCGGCCATGAAGCTTAATTTCTATTGGGTACAGACATACAATAAAATAATAAATAAGTAAAGTATGTAGTATATCAGGTAAGTGTTTTGGATACAAATTAAGACAAGGGGACAGGGAGGGCTAGGGCAAGGGATGTTGCTGTTTTAACAAGGCTGATCAGGGAAACTCATCCTGATCAGGAGACCTTTGAGCAGAGTAGCAGGAGGTGAGGGCAGCAGCCATAGATGTGTGGTGGAAGAGGATTCCAGGCAGAGGAAAGAGCTATATTTACTCTCTTATTCAAGCATGAAGCATGCTTGACCTGCTTGAATAAGAGCAAAGAGATCTATTTGGCCCAAGCAGAGTGAACACAGCAGAGAATGAGAGCAAAATAGTTTGGAGATAAAGTGGGGAGTCATGATGGTGGTGGGAACTTCTGTTGCTCCTTATCCCTTTCCTGGATAGCTCAGCTTAGGATGGCTAAGGGTTCTCAATCCCTTCTCAGGACATTTACCTGCCTCTATCACTCTTGCTTCCTCCTGCTTCTGAGCCTTTGCTCCAACTCCAGCTCCAGATACATGTTTATGTAGGAAAAAGTGCACTAAACCACAAACTTCAGATCTAGGGTCTTTTAGAACCTCAACTCCTAAGACTCGGAACTTTTCTCTCAAAGATTTACCTCTGCTCAGGATTCCAAATTTATCCAAATTTCAGGATTTATCTCTGCCCAGGATTTTGAGTTTTTTGAATCTCAAAATTGAGGGTGGACTTTTTCTTTCTCTCAGAATTTTTGCTGTAACTGCCCTACTCTGGTACAATGGATGACGCTTAACTAGTTTAAATAGGGAAAGAGCAGAGGTGGACATAGAATGTAAAATGGAATTCCTAGAAATGAAAAACACATTGATTAATATTTAAAACAATTACATATTACCTTATCTTCCTACTGTTAATGATAGTTATCTCCTGTGTTTTGCATTCTAGGAGACTTTAGTGTAGCTTTCTGAATCTCTTGGACCTTTTCCCAGTTGCCATGTATTAATTTTGTAACCATACAAAGCTATAAAAATAAGCAATAAAATTATGTAAAAATAAGACACTGTCCTTTGGTGCAATTTCACTCTTTATCTCTCTTTCCTCTTTCCTATACACCTGCTCAGTCAACCTTCTTAAAGTAAAACCTGTACTTTCTCTCCCCACCTCCTTAGTGCACTGTTATCTGACATCAGCATCCAACTCACCATGGAGACTGTTTTCTAGTTCAGTCAACTCTAAAATGCCAAGTAAAATGGATGTCCAACCTATTTATACCATTACCTTGTCTGCTGTGTGTGATACTATTGACCATTTGCCTTTCTTGACACTCTTTCCTTTCCTACCCCTCTGGATAGACACTCTTTCTCAGTCGCCTTCTTGAAGTTTCCTTTCTCCTTGTACCGTGTCAGTGTTGGTGTTCTACTAAATTCTGCACTTGATCTTAGCCAAAAGGCCGAGAAGCTATATGTTCTACTAAATTCTGTCCTCAAACTTCCTCCCTTCCATTACCAACCTTGATAAATTTTCGTGGATACATGCATTTTCATTTATGACTCCAACTTCCCATGTATATAACTATTAATCCTTAATATGTGTCTTCAACCTAGAAAAATATTGTGGATTGAAAATGCTATATTCAGTGGCTGATAAGACATCTCTGGCTGACGCACGGACATGTCAAGTTTGGCTTCTGTATACATGATTTTTTCACTCCCTCAAACTATCTCTTCTTGCTTTATTTTCCATCTCGGGGTTTAATGGCTCCACCATTCAGTTTCTGAAGCCAGAAATGGTGTCATGTTCAGTTATATCTACCTGCCTACTCACCATCTTTATTCCCTATACTTACTCCACATTTAATTGCACTCCCAATTTTTGGAGTTGTGTTTTCTAAATGTTTGTGAAATATTTGTTTTTCTCTCCATCCTTATTGTCATTGCCTTGGTTTTGGCTTTGGTAATTCCTTGCTTGTGCTACTGTAATAGTCTTCTGGCATCCAGTTTCACCTCTTCTAATCTGTTCCAACTGTCACAAGGGTGAGTTTTGAAAGCTGGAATCTTGTTCTGTTCCTTTTTTTTTTCATTTTTAATAGCCATTCATTTCTTCAGAATAAAATCAAAATTTGTCAGCATTGCATGCAAGGCATTCCATGATCCAGCCTCTGTCTACTTACCAGACTAACTTCCTACTAAAAATTTCTTTGGCGTTATTGATCCTCTTGGAGTTCCCTTATATGTTCTTGTTCTCTCTTACTTCTAATTCTTTGCATAAATGACTACCTCTGCTAGTAATATCCTTCTTCCCTTTCTCCTCAAGTCCGCGAAGACTCCATTTAAACCTCATATTCCATTAAAGTACCTTTTAATTTCTCTGCCGCTCCAATTTTACATTTGTTGCTCTTCCTAAGTATTCCTTCTCTGTGCTACCATACTGTCCCAAGCATTATCACCCTACACGTTCATAATCACATCTTTTATCTGTTCCCACATGAGCATATAAATTCCCTAAATATAGGAACTGCATCTAGTTCTCTCCTCTGCTAGAACACTACTTGACACATGATAACAACTAACAAATATTTGTTGTCTGATTTAACAGCCATCAGAGATACTTCAAAATAATTCTCTCCCATAGTGTATGTCTGAAATTGATTTTTTGTTTAGCATAAGAAGCAATCTGCTTTGCTAGAAAATGTATCTATGCTAAGAGCAAGAAATATTGTACCTGAATTTTCATAGCAGCATTATTCATAATGGCCAAAAAGGAGAAACAACTCAAATATTCATCAATTGATATTTGTGGTATAAACATACAATGAATACTATTCAGCCATAAGAAGGAATGAAGAACATTCATTCCTTCATACATAATAGAACATATTTGTAATATGACAGAGATGAACCTCGAAAACATACTAAGTGAAAGCAATTCACAAAAGACCACATATTGTATGATTCCATTTATATGAAAGACCATGATGGGGAAATCTATAGAAACAGAAAGTGAATTGACATTTGCTTGGGCTTTGGGTGGGTAGCAAAGGGAGGATGGAGAAATAGTGAGGTGATAAAATTGATGGTGATAGTTGCATCTTTCTGTAAATATACTAAAAACTGCTGAATTATACACTTTACATAGGTAAATTACATGGTATATGAATTATCTCTCAGAAAACTGAAGCCAGTGGCTGATATTTTACTTCTCTCCATACCAGTCTGGGCATCAGTCATGAACCAATGCAGGACCAAGGTCTTGGTAGTGCTTGGGATGGAAATGGCCCTAAAAAATCTGGCTAAATTAGCCTAAGACTAACCTGGTATATGCTCAAGAGGCCAGATCTATCATAGCAGGTGTGGGAATAGGTGTTAGTAGGCAACGCTTTAGGAGTTCTGGATCAAGTGCACTCAAGAGAACAAGTAAACTGTTCCTATCATTTGCCTGGCCAGCCCAGGAAAGTTCTGAAGAGTTCTTTCTTGTGTCCTTCTGGAATGGAGAAGACTTGGGGTTTGGTTGGTTTTCTTGGGTCACTTTATGATGGGACAGGCACCTTCTGAAAGAAACTAAGAATAAGGATAAAATACTACCTGCTTAGCTTTTTTTTTTTTTTTTTTTTTTTTTTTTCTTGCATCAAGTATCTGAGACCTCTGAAACCATTGAAGTCAGAAGGAAGAAGAAACTTAAAGGAAATAGAAATATTGTAACTTCATCACTTGGTTTCTGGTGCATGACATTCCACTTGGAAATGTTTTATTGAACACCTGCTCTGAATTCTAGGCTGTGACTTATTAATTTGTTTTTGTTGTTGTTGTTCTTGTTAAATGAATGAATATAAATTTATTAAAAAGTAGAAAATAATTCTTAATTACTATCATAATCAATAATTGAAAGCATCCAAAATCAACGATAGAACTTTGGTAGAATTTAACTACAGGCAAATTCTTCACAGTGAAGTGGAAGTCTATTCACTGAAACAGGGTATTAAAAGACAGTAAGTCTGAAGAAAAAGTTTTGCTCCATATATGACAAACAAATGATTCTTCTTCTTAGACAAACATCTTATGTATTGATTATTTAAAATTATATAAAAATTAAAAATAGCTAAAGGTTAAGAAGTTATTCAAATAAAAAACTTGGATATCATTAGTAATAAAAATGTGGCAAGTACAAATGACAACAAAATACTACTTTTCCTGTTAACTTTTTATGAATTGGGTTCTGAAGGTGGCATAAGAGTTTTATCTACCCATTTATCTGTTGGATGGGTTGAATGTAAATTAACTTAAGGGACAAACGGGTAAGGGTCTGAGAGAAGGGTTCTCTAGAGGCTTGAGGTAGCACATTGTGCTCAGAGATATGTGAAAAGTTCAGCACTGCTGGAGTTTACAATGAAAGAAGAAGGAGAAGAGTGTGGAGTGAAGCAAGGTGTCAAAGTAAACTAAACATGGCCTGAGAAGGACTCCGTACTTCTATATTTGAGTCCTTGTGGACAAACTGTAACCTACCTTAATACACAGACCAGATTGAAAACCTAACTTAGGAGTATGTGCCTGTAACAATAGCTGAGTCTTGGCCGATCCCAGTGGCCATACTTCAACCACTCATAGACTGCTAAGTGTTCAATCTGTGTTCATACAAGGCAAACACCAGCCTGTAACCAATCTAGTACGTCACTTCCTTTTTTCGTCTCTAAATTTGTTCTGACCACGAGGCATCCCTGGGGTCTCTGAATCTGCTGTGATTCTGGGGACTGCCCGATTTGCCAATTGTTCATTGCTCAGTTAACTCCTTTGAATGTAATTTGACTGAAGTTTTCCTTTTAACAAAAGTAAACAAGAAGAGTCAAGATTATGGAGGACATTGGGCAGGAAATGGTGAAGACCTTTGACTGTATCCTGAGGATGATCAGGAGTGAGTGAAAGGCTTTCTATAGGGGAATCCCAGTCAGAATAGAGTTTTGGCAAGAGTAATCTGACCATGATATGGAAGGTGGACAGCAGGTAGAGTGAGGCTGAAGATAGGATGGCCACTCAAGAACTACAGGGTGGTCTAGTGAGACACAGAACTTGAATCCAGCCAAGAAAGTGGGGTTGGAGAGGAGAGCAAATGTGCAACAAGCAGCGTCTACAGCACCACCCCCTCAGTTTACAGAGTTTACATTGAAAGGAAAACACCATAAAAGACACACTTAGCCTCTTCAGTTTTAACATAGGTTCATCCTCAAGTGAAGTTGTTGTTTTTTTGTTTCTACTGCATAACTGTAGGAAGGAGGCTGTTAGTCCAGAGCTGGGTGTAGCATATGGTCAGTAAAATTCTCTGGGCTGCTTTCTGCATGTCACAGTGGTTAACTGGTCCTCACCCTGGCTGTAGGTGTCTGATAATACAATTTGGACCCAAGTTGTAGGTAGCTCCTATCTTAAGGCTCCTGCTCAGACCCTAGGGGAGTTTCCTGGAAACCCTGAGCTCTGTTGCTATAGAGAATCGGTTCTACTCTAAATGGCAACCAGGGAGAGACTTGAGCTCTGAGGAGAAAAGGGCTTTGTAAACCTCAAGAAAAATTGAGTGATTCTTTAAATTCTCATTTGGAATTTATTTTCACCTTTCTAAGAATACAATACATCTGGTTATTGACCTTTTAATATGTTCTGCATAGAATGAGGCTAATAAATATGGGTTATAGCTTACCCCCCCCATAAACCCACTTTTTTTTTTTTTTTTTTTTAAGATGGAGTCTTGCCCTGTTGCCCAGGCTGGAGTGCAATGGTGTGATCTTGGCTCACTGCAACCTCCACCTCCTGGGTTCAAGCGCTTCTCCTGCCTCAGCCTCCTGAGTAGCTGCATCCTACTTTTTTATGAATTGGGTTTTGAAGAAAAAAATATTCCAGACAACTTCACAAGTTGGCCAAGAAATGTACAATTTCATTTTTTAATTATAAATTATATTTTCATGGTTTAAGAAAAAATTACATGACTAACATTTTAAAAATTACATAGACAATAGTTACTGGGTCTAACTCAGGTTAGCGGACCTATATCTAATAATCAGGAATGATTGGTTTCTTTATGTTGGGATTAAGCTGAATTGCTTAGGGCTACTGAGAAAGCATATGAGAGGTCATTTGACAAAAACTAAGAGCAAAATATTGAGAGAAAGTAAAAGCTGTTCTTTGCTAGGTGGTCAGGAATGTATGGGAAGCCCATGGATATAAGGACAGGTGTTTCAGAGGTGGAGGTGCTCAGACTACAAAACCAAAGGGGGATGCGTGTTCTCTAGATATTTTGCAGATAAGGAACCTGAAGCCCAGAGAAGTGACCTGTCTTGACAAAGTCAAGCTGGTTAGTGGCAGGGTCTAGATGAAAACTGACCCCTCTTGTTTCAAAGTCCATTGCTTTTTCTAATACCCCACATTATCCTGTGATTAAATACAGAGCTGGTGATTTTGGTGACTATAGAGCCACACAGATAAGGACCAGAGTAGAAAGAGTGGTAAAATTATATGAAAAAATGACAAAACCAGACTTACAAAACTAAAGTAATAGGTCAGATTCATCTTTCTAGATTAAAGGAAACAATAGCTATCTTCTAAGGTTGGGGAGGGACGGGTTAGTGGCAAAAGAGTGCACTGGGCCCTTACGTGGCATTTGGTTCAAGAAATAGTGTAATAATCCAACTTTAAGAAAACCTTCAGGTAATATTTTTCACATACACACAAGGCAAAGGGTGAAAAGGTCTGATTAAGAAGCATACCCAATAGAAGGCTCTAGCACATTGTTCAGTAATTATATTACCCTTCTAATTGCCAGGGAAGTGGGTGGAGATCTGTTAAAACTTTACAATAGACAAGGCACAACAACGAATCTAGATAACAGCCAACAGAACTAGTTATAAAAAGATTAGAAGCACTTGAAGTTGAGTAGGAGCAGATAACACACATCTGCTAGTTCTAAAGTCTTAAGCAAGGAGACTGGTGAAGCTAGGATGTGCAGCCTAGAGAGCATGAAGCGGAAGGCTGAATTAGAATCTGAGGCATTCAGGTGTCAACTGTCTAAGATATTTCGATAAGCCATTTTCTAAACAAACCTGATCAGAACAACTGGAACTCAGTTTTCTGATATGTGTGAGAAAGAGCACCCTAGGGACCTATGATTCATAAAACCTCAGTGTAGTGTTCCAAAGAGGCAGAAAATAAAAACACAGATTATCGAGCAGCTCCTATAACCAGGTACTGCATTAGACTCTTCTAATTCTAAGAATCTGCCAACTTAGTGATATTATCCTTACTGTATAGAGTCTCAGAAAAATTGATTAATTTGTACAAGGCCATTCTACTAATAACTTAGTGATGGAGCAAGAATTACTACCTGGTTATGTCCAATGTTTATCCATTTCTCATACAACACAAAGTAGATTGGTGGGAAGAATTATAACTTCTTGCCTACTCTGTCAAGGTTCTAGCAGAAGAAACCTGGAGAAGGCAGGTCAGTTCATCCTGTGTTGGGGAATGTGTTCGTGATCCTTCAGGAAATGATGTTCTACAAAATTTCCCAGGTACTTTTTAGGGGAAACTTGAGAGGAAGTTGACTCTGGGTCTCAAACATTGTGCAGATACCAACAGTTCCATCATAACTATAGGATAAAATTTAGTCTTGAAACTCCACCTTCTGCCATTCAAGGCCCTTGCAAATTTGCCCACACTGTCTTGTTTAAACAGTTTTTATTGTGAACTACAGCAAATACACAGACAAGTATGTAAAGCATGTGTGTACAATTTTAGAAATGATAATTTATAAGACTCTAGTTATATTCTAGGCACAATGACCGGCACTTTCTTCCCATTGTATTCAATCTTCACAGAAACTTAAGGTTTATGAAGGAAATAAAGACGTATTTCATGAAGGAAAAAGCAGAGTCTGAGGATGGGTGGGTGGTTAGGGGTAGTTTAAGCAACTTGCTGAAAGTCATACAGCCATACAGCTAGAAAAAAGGAGAGGAATTTGAACCATGGTCTGTTGGATGGTAGAATTGTCTACTTCCTGTTTGGCAAAACATGTCCTCCCAACGCCACTTAGGTACATCATCCACTTTGCTCTGCCCCATCACCATCTCCATCAGGCACAGACTTGGTCACAGAGGCTGTTCATTACAGTTATCCAGATCCCAGGTGAGGGAAAATAGTCATGGGCAGAAACCGCCAGGAAGCCAAGACTCATGCATGGAGGTAGTGACCATTTTGCTACTGCTTATTTGCTTTGGGGCCAAAAAAAAAAAAAAAAGTCACAGTTGAAAACCACATATTTGATTGTTCCCTAACAGAAAACACAGAGAAGTTGCCAGCGTAAGTATGTTCCTAATACTTCATGAAACTAAAAAATTAAATGTTTTTTATCTGAGGTTCAAATCTAATTGTGCACTTCGTAATTTATTTTCTAAATTAAGCAATCCTAGTCCTTAGAGAGAGAGGTTTCCCATTATCTCCCATTCTTGGAAGGAAAAATAATTGAAAATAGCTAAAATAAACACAGAGCAAGAAGCCTAGAAGCAAGAGTCCATGATCCCTAAATATGGTTTATTTAGGATAAAATTCTTTGGTCCCTCAGTTCTCCCTCCAGCTCTGCTGCTTGAGACACCACAGTTGAAAGCAGGTGCTTTAGGGAAAGGATTCATGTGAACTGGAAGTTGGACTTCTAACTCTGAGTTTGAGCAACCCCTTAATCTCACTGAACCTAGTTTTCTCATTTGTAAAATTAAAACACTGGACCGGGTAACCTCTGAGGTCTTTCCAATTCTAAAAATATTCTCCCTTGTATAAAAGAAGTGAGGAGAAATCAACATTTGCTGAACATGTATTAAATGGTCAGTATTGTACAAGATACTTTAATACATTATTTAATCCTCAAAATAATTCAGAGAAACAAGTTTTACTATCCTTGTAATTAACACATGGCGATTCTCAAAGGTAACCTTTATTTTTTTCTCTTCTCTCATTTCAAGGAAAGATTATGTAGATGCATTATAGAAATGAGTTAAATTCCACAACACGTTAACTAGACATGGATAGTTAGTTCACTGATGATTTGGTGGAGTGACAAAGTACCGATAACCATACCAGATTTTCTGCTCTTAATTATGAATTTCCAATCTGCCACTAGCTGTCATATCTTCTCAATTCTCAAATTCTTTTCTTCCAAACCAGTCTGTTGTCCCTAGACTCCTTCCTCAATGGGAGTTGACTCAGTAATAAAGTCGAATTCAGGGCATTTTCAAAGTGTGGAGTGGCTGTTTGAACTGGCCAATTGTCACTGAGAACTATCTTTCAAGCACTGAACATCTGTTGGTAAAAAGCTTCTGGCTGACTTTCAAGAGAAACTCTTTAACTTCTATTGATAAGTAGTTCAGTTAAGTAGGGGGAAAAAACCCTGTGAGATTAATCAAATAGAAAATACACACAAAAGCGTTGTATTCTACAATATGCCTTAGTGTTATGCTGCAATTATAATTCGGTTAAAATGGCAAAGATGAGGAGCATGAAATCATAGTAGGAAGCCTTTTGAGTCAGGCTGTTTTCTTTCAGCATAATACTTTTGAAATTAACCCACAGTTATGCATATTATTAGTTTGTTACTTTTTGTTACTGGGTAGGATTCTATTGTATGAATGTACCACTGTTTATCTATTCATCCTTCTTGACCATTTAGGTTGTTTCCAGCTTTTAATGACTATGAATAAAACTGTAGATATAAAAGATAAAAATTTCATATAGGTTTTTGTGCAGACATATATTTTTATTTTTTGTGGGTAAATACCTAGAAATTGAATTGCTACAATTGTATGGTAAATTTTTGTTTAATGTGTAACTAGCTGCTAAACTTTTTCCCAATGTGATAGTACCATTTTACATTTCCACCAGCAATGTATGAGAATTTCAGGTGCTCTGCATCCTAATCAACATTTGCTATTGTCATTCTTTTAAGTTAGCCACTCTGATGGTTGTGTAATAGTATCATATGGTGGTTTCAACTTGCATTTCCCTAATGACTAATGACATTGAGCATCTTTTCATGTGCTTATTTGCCATCTGTATATCTTCTTTTGTAAGTTGTCTATTCAAACCTTTTGCCTATTTTTAAAAAAATTGTGTGGTTTGCTTTCTTATGAGTTTTGAGAGTTCTTTTATATATCCTGGATACAAGCCCCTTTATCAGATATGTGATTTGTAAATATTTTTCCCACTATGTGTCTTGCTTAATTTTCTTAACATTTTTGGCCGGGCGTGGTGGCTCATGCCTGTAATCCCAGCTCTCAGGGAGGCAGAGGCGGGAGGATAGCTTGAGCCCAGGAGTTCAAGACCTGCCTGGGTAATATAGTGAGACCCCGTTCTCCACAAAAAGGAAAACAAACAAACAAACAAACAACAAAAAAAAATTTTCTTAACATTTTCTTTTAGATCTTTTAAAGTGCAGAATCTTTTAATTTAATGAAGTCTAATTTACCATTTTTTTCTTTTTGATTCATGACTTCAGTGTCCTAAGAAATCTTTGCCTAACTCAAGATAACCAAGATTTTCTCCTTTTCTTTTTTCTACATATTTTATCATTTTAGCACTTATGCTTAACTCTGTGAGCCATATGGAGTTAATTTTTAAAATATGGTGGCAAAGGTTCACATTTTTTTGCATATGTATACCCATTTGTCCAGTACCATTTATTGAAACAACTCTTTTTCTCCATTTAATACCCTTGACGTCATTGTTGAAAATCAATCGACTGCGTGGATCTATTTTTGATTCTCTTCTATGTTTATCCTTATGCAAACACCACATTGACTTAATTAGTGTAGCTTTTTACTAAATCTTAAAATCGAATGGTGAAAAACCTCTAACGTTTAGTACATTCTTCTAGAGTGTTCAAATTTGGAAAAACTAAGAGGGGATATTTCTTTTTCCCACAAAAGTACTCTGAACACTTGGACATATTCTGGAAGCATCCTTTGCTTCCTGCAGTAATTTATATCCGTTACTACTAAGCTTTAAGTATTGCAGGAGTTCATTATAAGTTCTTGCCTTCATGTTCTCTTGCCAATGAACCCCTTAAAAAGATCACTTCATGTCCATGATGTGTGTAATTCGTCATGGAAGTCTAACTAATCCCAGATCTCCATGGAAGGCAAGTGGTAGCATTATCAAACAGCTCGACTTTTCAGACTGTCAAGTTATCTTGCTCACCCATGGTTTCCTGATACTTGGAACTCTGGCTTCTCACCTCAGAGGCTTTGTAAACAAAACAGGTTGTACAGGTTGCACTTAAAATGCAAAAATCTTACCTTTTAAGTGTTGGGAATTCCAGGGAACATCAAATCACTTTCACCAATTCAGTCTATAAAAATGAGAAATCAAGAGCGCTAGTCATGCAGACTATAAAGTCACAAATCAAGGAGATTTCTGCTGAAGACAGAGCTTTATCTTTGTTTTTTGGATGCAAGGACCCTCCTTTCTATCATCAAAGGAATATTTTGGACAGAAACTGTTCGTTTACTAGGGTATTTTCAAACTGGAAGAAGTGTGCCTTATATCACACTTCCCAGTCTATAATTATTGTCCAATCTATCATTTTCTCTCCCCAAACTAGAAAAGGGCAAAATGTGATAAATTGAGTTTAATGGTGAGTAACAGGTATCTTTGCATAATAGCAGCTCATTTTTATCAATATTATTGAAGGAATAGAACAAAGTATCAGCTTAAAATTTCAACCTTTTTACCAAAATGAATTAACACTTCCTTGTCTTAGTAATGGATAATGCTGAACATAATTTAATCTCACCTAGTAACTCAGGGACTACTGAGGATGTAGTGTTGTTTGCCCCTGCATTAAATAGTCCCTAATTATTGTGCTTTTTACTTCCTGTATTCATTTAATAGCTCCCCTCCCCTGCTGTTGGTATGTCTTTTATTTTGTGATGAGATAATGAGATTATTCAACAGCTCTATTAGATATGAGATAATCGAAGCTTGCTGGAATTGTGAGAAAAGTAAGAGCACATGAGTTTTGTGTGAGGCCCAAAGGCTTCTCCTATGAGTTCATGATTTTTTCTCACTAAACATTCTGACATGGTTTGCCTTCTACATGACTCAGAAGTTCTTGGCTTTGTAGTAGATTGTCAAAGTTGCTGGAAATGGCCAATCGTGTATGCATGTCTGTGTGTCTGGTGTGGCGTCTATGTGCTAAGTATGTGAGAAGTAAATACATGAATATATACACATAATATAAATTTTAAGTTCCACAACAGCATCTCTATATTCCTGTATCTATATAAACTAAGCTTTCAATAAATGCTTGTTGAATTAATTAAAAACTGTATATATTTTGTATTTTATTAAAAACTGTATATAAGTTGCACCATAGCAACTTCAACAGTTTTAGAATTCCTGCTGCCATGTGGGAAATGTGTAATGTCCACCCTGGAACAATGCCCCAATTCCTTTTGGAAGACAAAGGTATTCTGATAGCATTGTTATGACTACCATCCACACTTGTTTTGGGGGTTAAAATTCTAGGCAGCCAGCTTTATGCAGAAGGCTGATTCACTGTTTCTGTGTCCATCTAGCTCAAAGCCCCTCTGGGACTGGAACACCTTTAGTCTAATTTAAAAAAAAAAAAAAAAAAAGCATATTTGCCACTTTCCACTTAATAAAATGCTACATATAAAATCGATATCAAAAGATAGTTGCAACATTAAGATTTTCATACTTCTGTTAGATTAACAGGGAGTACATTCTTTTGCTGCTAATGCTATTGACAGTCACAAAGATAAAGGGGAATTTAATGGTTTAAGAGCAATTAACTATATTTCCTTCCTGGAATCAATCAGTAAAGCACAGCACATCTGAGAATAGAGAAAGGGATATTGGATCCAAATCCCAAAGATCTCACTTGAGATACATTTAAAAATTAGAACTAATAACATTGGACTATGTCTACCATGAGGTAAGATATTTGCTTTGACAAAGCCTTGCTTCAAAATTTTTTTTCATCCTCTTTAATGGTGTTGGAGGTCTACATCGATGAAGGATCAGTTACTTCTAATGGAATCTATAAATTTATCCTTTTTAATAATTATTAGACTGGTTTTCGCATTCACATTCTCTTAAAAATAATATTAATGTAACTTAATGCTTAAAACGACCAGTTTCATTCTCCAAATTGTTTGAAGTTGATTTTGATTTTGAACCAACTTACGTTACTCATTGACACCAAGTTGTACCAGTAGCACGTGAATACTTAGATCATACTGTAAATTCCAATATAAAGATTAGAGGTAGGGAGAACACAGAAGAATAACAGAATCTTGTGAAAGCCTCTGTGCAAAACCTCTGACTATCTCTTTGTATGCTCAGAGGATCTGATCTGGCACTTAATAGCACAAATCTACATGCCCTTCTAATCAAGATAATCCTGAGATTATGACATCTGTTGGGGCTCAAACTCAAGATTAAGTGTCCACGCTGCAGGTTGGAAAGACATCATGAAGAATTAACCTTATGATATGGAAATGCTAATGTGACATGAATCTTTGTAAAACTGTAACAAGCCTTCTCACTGTAGAGCTATAGCCTTTCTTTTATTCTGAGCATTGCACAACTGACCCAAACTGTGTTCATGCAGCATTCATTTTATAGAAAAAAGTATTATCACCAGTGGTGAATGTATTGGGAAACTAATGAAGCTTAAACTTCAGGGTGCTTCACTTGCACAGGTCCCTTCTAAATAAATCTTCACATCTATACATAATTTTTTTTAAGACATAAGGGTCTTGCTATCTCTGTTGCCCAGGCTGGACTTAGAGTCCTGGACTCAAGTGGTCTTCCCACTTGAGCCTGTGGAGTAGCTGGAACTATAGGCATACGGCATATAGTTTTGTATTTGTATTTTTAAAAAAATTTTCTTAAAAAGGGCCTCAATGTTATATAAGTGTCCAGCCCACAAGACCTGGCTCTGTCCAGTTGTATCCAGTGGGGTTTCTATCTGTGATGAAAATAGCTGGTTCGTGAGCAGCAGTCTTTTCTAAGAGGCATGCATCTAAACATTATCCTTTTGTTTCCAATGGTTATCCAGCTTGGTTTTGTTTCTGACTCTACCGTGTTGACTTACAGTTTGCATGACGCATCTGTCCAGAAACTATTTCCCTACGTCAGAATTTCCCTATGCCAGGCTTGTCTATCCCCCTCTTGAATTTCAGTTTAAGTTTTCAATCCTTCCTTCAATCACGTAGCAGTCAGTCATTCAGTCAGTCAGGTATTCTGTACACATCTGGTGTGGTGCAGATAGGACATGGTCAGCCTTGCTTAGGGTTTTGTGGATGGGCTGTTAAGCATGGGAGACTGGTGTGTATCTGCAAATCTCAAATGTATCTCATCCCTGGAGTTGTGTGTGCCTGTTTCAAATATTTACACATATTTTTCTTTCTAGTCATCTGTCCCCCCAAATATTATCAACAAATACATTGTTGGAAGCATGTTGTCTATTTGAGTGTCATAGAATCTCTAACACTAGGAGATTTCTGGGGCTACGATGGGAAGAGGCAAAAGTTGGAAAAGTTAGTGCACACTGTTTTGCTTTACAGAAAGTCATATTTAAAAAAATAAAAGTAAACATGTCGTTTCCTAAATTTGCAGACTCAACTTTCTTTAATGACGTAAAAATGCCCAGGGGGGCCCTGATAGTTGTGCAAATGTTTGCAAATTGTATCACTTTGACTGAATTGAGGGAATTTTAATATTATCAGGTTGGGTGGGCACTAGTAAGATCTGTTTGCAATTGTAATTCCCTGATATTGGCCACAACTTAAACACCTACTTTCCTATATAGTTGTTGGCCAGTTTCTGAATGGAGGCAAGGCCTTGTTTCTGCAATCTGCACTTCCATAGCTGACGTTTTAATGAACAGTGCAGTAGAACATACTATGGGAAAACCACTCTCCCATGCTGATTTCCAGAGCCATTAGAAATGAACAAGATCCAGAATATGACAGAGGCCTTCCTCCTGCTTAGCAGGCTTGGCAACAGCTTCCTTCTTGGCAAGACAATCAGTAAGCCCAATCACTTTGAAACACACTAGTCTGGTTACAAACGGAACCAGGAAGTTTTCCGGAAGTGCTGAATATGCCCCCAAATTAAAGGGTCTGACTCTGGTGTCCCTTCTTAGACATAATGCTTCTTTATTTCCATGGATGGACTGTGTGAGGGAGGACTCTGGGACTTGTTTCTAAAGAAGTTTAACATTTGAAGCTGATAAGGCTGGAAAATATCCACACACACGTTGAATGGCTCCTTTTCAGATTCCTGTAAAAATGAGATGTCTATTATGACTCAACGATGGTATAGAAAGTAATTGTTAAACTAAGCAATTTTATACTAGATTGCTTTCTCTCCATGCCCATTGATTTAAAACTCTGTCTGAGTCTGCATGGAATATCCAATGCTTTTCTCTAAGAGAGATTAAGAATTAAGTCCCCTGCCTTTCCCATCTGTTTCTTCTTCTTAAAAATGTTCCCAGGCTTTCTTGCTGCCACTTTTCCTGGGATCATGACAGAGGTACACAGATGAAGGCTGATCTCAAAATAAGCATGTCAGTGCAAAGAAGTGAAGAAAGAAAAAAGAATGGTGGCCTAAAAGAATGCAGAGGTTTACAGAAATGATGTACCTCCTGTAAAAATCTTAACTGCTCAGAGAGTCTCGGTTTTATGGAATGCCTCTTTGGAATGATTTTTTTTTTCCCAGCGGCTGCAATGCATAAAGGCCACTGAAATTTGCTGTTCCCCTCCCCCTGCTTTTTATATCCCCTCAAGTTCGGGTCAGTTTTCACCCATCTAAGCCCGGGTGGCAACTCTGGTTTAAATGCCATTTCATGCCTGATAAAATTTCATTAGGCATTTTAACTTTTAATTTCTTTTATTGACTTATCGTGCAGATGGAGAGAAATGTTTAGAAAGGGAAAAAAATTTAAATGGGGGATTTACTGAAGTCATGTTTCAGTAAGGAAGGAAATACCATTGACTTTATTACAGCTGCCTAATGTTTTCCACAAACTGTAGAAATAATGCGTTGTATCTTGGTGACCTACAATAGCAGCTGACTGCTTGCACATGATGGAAATGCAATCTGGTTTTGCTAAAAATTAACTATTTAATGTCCTGCTGTCCTGTGTCTCACTCTATCTTGTGTCTGATTTCTTTTATATGTTCTTTTCTAGTTGTGGGCAGTCATTTGCTATAGGCCTGAATGCTGTGCAGCTTCCTGAGAAGGGGCTAGGGATAGATGGGGAGAGGCTGCACCAGATACCTGTATGACTGTGTTTGCTGAGCCTACATAGTCCTAAATGCTGATGTGAAGATTTCTTCTTCCTCCTTCCTGTGCCCCCCTTTACCTACCCCGTTATCCTCCACCAACCAACCCCAAAAGGGCTTTCTCTCCCTTCCTCCCTTTTTCCTTTCTTCTCTCCCTCCCTCCCCCTTCCCTTTGCCAGGCCTTATCTGATATGTTCAATGATGTGATAAAACAAAAAGGGAAGTTTTTGATTGCACGAACACACCCTTTGGAGAGATTCCAGCTGAAGAGTCTGTTAAGGAAAGTGAGAGCTGTGTGGGGAGCCTGGGTGCCGGGTGTGAGGAAAATGCTAGCTTAGGAGGGAAAAATAATAACATGCTAGGATGGCAGTGGTGGTTGCAAGAGGTCTGGAGGGTGGGGGGAGTTCAAAAAGGAACTTGCTTAATGAGGCCTCTCTGAAGATTTACTGCTGTGGCTGCTGCTGAGAAGAGGATCCGGAGAAAAGATGTTCTGCCCTGACTAGCTTCACAGGAAGTCAGACAGGGCTTGTGTTCTCTGGCAGGCAGAAGAGAGAGCCGGTTAGGCCCGCAGCATCTAGGGACTTTCAGTCTGATTGTTTTTAAAGAGCCCTCTTCCATGCACTGTTGATGACTTTTATACATATAGTTCTCAAGGCAGAAAACCAAATAGGGAAACTGTTCTGGATGGAAGCCATTCCCCAGTGTGTCCTGAGGATGTTCACATCGATTCCCAGGGGTACCATTTCCTCCCCTGACTGTACCCCTCATGTAGCTTCAGGGTGCATCCTTCAGACATCAGCTTCTTGGCTGGGAGGACACAACAGACTATCTGCGGAAGTCAGAATGCTGTCTGTCCTTTACCCAGTGGATTGGGGCCTGGCCTTTTCCCATTTTTCTCCTGCGAAACCCAAAGCCTCCCTCTCTTCCAAATACTGCAAGTCAAACTCTGTGGTGCAAATATCACAGCAGCAGGCTGCCTGCACTCAAATGGGAATGCTGTCTTCATGCTAAAGGACTTATAAGGATGTAACTGCTAGGAGAAAATACTACTTTTCAGGTGCAAAAGCTTCATCTCTCTATCGTTAGCGTAGATACCATCACTGTCATTTTACTTATGGGAAAATGGTGGCTTAGTGAACAGGGTGATTTGCTCAAGGACACAGAGATACTTGGCTTTAGAACAGTCCTGCCCATCTGACTACTGGAGCACACATGCACCATGCTCTCAAGGACAGGCTGATGTCATCTTGAGAACTCATTCTGGGTAATAAATCAGAATCCTTCAAGGGGAAGAAAGACAAATGGGGTTCTGGGTGTTTTTCTCACAAAAGACAGGAAAGCAGCCCTCTGGTACACCATGTAAATCATAGTGAGTGAGACAGAATATGGAAAGACATACAGAGTTCAGGATTCCCACCCATGCTACGAGCTGAGGCTGAGCTGAGCTTCAATAAAATGAACTCAGCTTACCAGGAAGGCTCAAGGTAAATCCAAGGAAGGACTGAGTGTAGCCACAGTGAGGAAGAAAAGCAAAGCAATTCTTTGATGATAGAGACAGGTTCTTAGATCATTTTTACCCCAAGGACTGAGAAAAACAGAGCAGTGGGAGGAAGTCCTCCCTTCTTCACTGAGTGGTGTGTGGCAACAGGTAGAATGCTCAAAAAATCCTAAGCAGAAAATTAGTTCATTGATGTCTGTTTCCATTTTAAAAATACAAGATTCCTAGTTGCCTACTGAATATATTTTCTCTTTCTTTTTTAGTAAAAAAGCCTGAGTTTTTGGAGGGTGAGGTGGGGGACATAAGTTGCCTATCTAAAGCTTTTATTTCTCAACCTTCCTTGCTGTTAAGTTCTGGCGAGTAGGATGTAAAGTCAAATTTATTTGGTGGAACATCTAGGAGATTTCCTTTTAAGAAAAACAGACAGATGGCGGCTCTCTTGTCTTCATAAGGTACAAAGGTAAGCGCTAAGGATGTTGGAGCAGAAAAGGTAGAAGCCTGTGTCTCTAATGATATCCTCTTGGCCACATAAAGACTCTGAATTGTCTTTTCTCAGGTTTCTTTTATAAGAAAAAATAAATTCCTAATTTGTTTGAACCACTGTGACAGGGTCTCTATTACTAGCAGGAGAAGCCAATTCCCAACTGATACAAAAGGGAAGCTGCTTATTTTTTTCTCAGTACGCAGGTAGTACATATGACGCAAAGAAGTGAATGTTCAAAGTAAGAAGGAGGCCAATAAATACAAGGGAGACATTCTAAATCTATTGCATTCACCCCTTCAATGAGAATGTCTTAATATTTAATATCAAAGACCCTTTTGAGAAACTGTAGAAAGTTGTAGAAATCTCCTTAGGGAAATGCATATATATACTTCCGTATGAAGTCTTCACACACAATCTCAAGCATTTTATGGAATCAGTGAAGCCTATCCGCAAAGCCCTTGTTAGAGATTTCTGCACTGGGTTACAGTTACTTTAAAAGACAGAAAAGAAGGGACTAGATCTGGCTGGACTAACAGACTGTGCATTCAGGGTCTTTTACCCAGGAAGTCTCATGACTAGACTGAGTTACCTGGGTAGTCATACATCTTCCTAGGAGCTTTCTGAGAGAGCAACCTAAATCTTTTGGACTTGAAATGAGGTAATAAGACTGTTTTCTTCAGTAGAAATAAGAGGTCTAAGATCTGGTAGGACTCAGGGACAGTCCAGGCCATCACATGAGACTTCAAGAGGCTTCTGAGGCTAGCTGTAGCCCAGTGTTAAAACAAAAAATGTACAAAGAGCAGATTTACTCTGCAAAACTGAGCAAAGGATATTAGGAAGTGCTTCAGGATTGAATGGGGACCATGTTTAAGGAAGTACCTACTTCTGCTTATTGGATTTGAGTAGATTCTGAGTAGTTTTACAGGACTTTATATGTTTGTGTGACACACTGACAAGACATTCTGAATAGTTGGTTCGTTAACAAAAATGTAACAAGATATTTTACTTATAGCACAGCTGTTCCAATGTTTGGGCATTCCATTTCAAACTGCTATGAGCTGATCTAGTCCAAAGAGGCTTTACTGAAAAAAAAGTTGTAGTACACAGTGTCCATTGGTGAATTTGCGTAAATAGTGTTTTGTGCATTTTGTCTGATGGCAAGGACATATATTTGGAAGCTGTTTTGGTTTGATTTTCCAACAGAGTAATCCTTCCCTCACAAATGTTAATTGGATGATGCCACAGAATAGGCCTAATCCAGTTGTGAACATATGTGAGTCCTATCATATTAATCCCCAATTGGGAAAAAGTGTGTAACTCGTTTCTTTAGATCTTTATCATACATGATTTCTTCTTGAATTATTTACATATCTTTCACTCTTTTTCAAAAACAAGGTAAAACAAACAAAAAAACAAAACCCCAGAAACAAAAAATAAATGCCTTGATTTGTTCATTTCAACCCCCAAGATTACACAAGGAACATAATAACAGTGTTTGTGGAGCATTTTCTCATATTTTAATAGTAAATTAGAATATTCTGGGGCAGTTCTCGCATTTCAATGTGATAAGAATCACCTGTGGAGTATGTTAAAATGCAAATACCAAGGCCCCTCTGGACTCATTCAGGGGCCCATGCTGCGTTGGTAGCTATTGTGCTTTTTTTTTTCTTTTTCTTTTTAATTATACTTTAAGTTCTAGGGTACATGTGCACAACGTGCAGGTTTGTTACATATGTACA
Source organism: Mandrillus leucophaeus (assembly GCF_000951045.1). Taxonomy (NCBI): domain Eukaryota; kingdom Metazoa; phylum Chordata; class Mammalia; order Primates; family Cercopithecidae; genus Mandrillus; species Mandrillus leucophaeus. Next base: position 763,438 of record NW_012106086.1, on the reverse strand, counting down.
CATGTGCCATGTTGGTTTGCTGCACCCATTAACTCGTCATTTACATTAGGTATATCCCCTAATGCTATCCCTTCCCTCTCCCCCCACCCGAGGACAGGCCCTGGTGTGTGATGTTCCCCACCTTGTGTCAAAGTGTTCTCATTGTTCAGTTCCCACCTATGAGTGAGAACATGCGGTGTTTGGTTTTCCGTCCTTGTGATAGTTTGCTCAGAATGATAGTTTCCAGTTTCATCCATGTCCCTACAAACGACATGAACTCATCCTTTTTTATGGCTGCATAGTATTCCATGGTGTATATGTGCCACATTTTCTTAACCCAGTCTATCACTGATGGACATTTGGATTGGTTCCAAGTCTTTGCTATTGTGAATAGTGCCTCAATAAACATACGTGTGCATGTGTTTTTATAGCAGCATGATTTATAATCCTTTGGGTATATACCCAGTAATGGGATGGCTGGGTCAAATGGTATTTCTAGTTCT
>NW_012106086.1:754717-762301 GCF_000951045.1 Mandrillus leucophaeus | reverse complement strand
TGTAAGGAAGGGATCCAGTTTCAGCTTTCTACATATGGCTAGCCAGTTTTCCCAGCACCATTTATTAAATAGGGAATCCTTCCCCATTTCTTGTTTTTGTTAGTTTTGTCAAAGATCAGATGGCTGTAGATGTGTGGTATTATTTCTGAGGGCTCTGTTCTGTTCCATTGGGCTATTGTGCTTTAAAACACACAATCTAAGTTTTATAGAGCTGAAATTTCTTTTGATAAAAGGGCAAGATTATTTGCTTATTTTATTTCTTTCCATTTGAAGACTATACAAATACTTTAAAACAATATTGTATTGAACAGTAATGGGAATAGTGACATCAGGAAGAAAGTAGGAGGGAAAAACCTTGGTTCTCGTAGCCACTGTACCCTGAGTGGGATATAAAGTTACATCTGACAACCCATGAGGTGATGTCCATGCCTGGAACATAACTGACCGTCAATCACCGGAGTGCGTTCTAAGGGACCCCATCATTTCTATGGTGCCTCCTAAATGCTGTGTCACCTTAGGATTTGAAAACACCCTTTTCTTCTTAGGCTATTCATGTGATTATAGAATTGATGACAATATCAGGAAGAGAAACTTTTAAGCTCTTCTCAGATGCTGTTCTATCTGCTTCATGTCATAAGCCTACAGATGGTCCTCCCTTTAGGAGACATTGAACAGTCTTGTTTTACAATGTTAGGAATTATAATATTTTCAATGTGCTGCTCTAAAAGTGCCATTTATGTTTATAATATACTGTCCTTTAACCTAGAAGTATGTATCATGTAAACCACAGATGTCTATTTTTTATATTTATGCGGAGGGTCTAGTTACTATCTGCTTTCACTAAACCTCCGTGTGCAAGGAAAGCTTTTCCTCTCACTGACTCCATGTGTTGAGAGGCAGACAAAGCTGGGTGGAGCAACGAGGCTACTTCTGAGAGGGGCTTATCCCGAGATGGGGTGGGCTAGTCTGGAGTCAACTGGGTTAGAAAGGGAAAGGTCAAAACAGCAGAAGTCCAATACATCAATCTTCAGGGAAAGATGAGGTGTGGATAGTCAGGAAAAAGAGAAGGAGAAAGGCCCACATAAAAGCACTGGGAACTGATAAGAAAGGTGAAAAAGAAGCAATAGAGTCCAGACTATTTTTCATGAATGGGTCCAGGGTTCTTAAATTTCATTTTTGGTAGCATAAAATTTCATTTTCCTGACAAGACAAGCCTCTGTGAGTCACATTTTGGGTAATCATTCAAGGTGTCTGACCCTTTCAACTACCTCCAAACACAGGATCTGTAGTAACACTGGAGTCTCATTTATTTGCAGAGAGTCTTAAGGGCATCTAAAGGGAGCTCACTCCACATCTCATTTCCTCATGTGATTTTGTTACAGCTTCTCTGTTTATTTCAGCCACCTTTGAAGGCACTGAATGGTACCATCATCCCAATGCCATTGCCTACCGCGGGGCACTGATGCCCTTGCCTAGGATGGAGCCCCCTCGAGGCCCTTCAAGCAGCCCGTCCTCAGGGTGCGAGGGCAGAGTGTCTTTCCCCAGAGCCCTCAAAGTGAGAATGCTGCTGTGTCCAACCTGACACGGGGATAGCAGTTCTTCCTCCCAGCTGGCTGTCACACTTTGTCTCTAGGCCCCAAACAGTGTGGCTCCTGTCTCACAGAATTCCTCAGGAAAACACTTTTTTTCTGTCTTTCTCTACAGAGCTCAGAAATGAATCCATGGGGCTGAGATGAGGAACTAGAACCCATGGCACATACCACGGTATTCTATCTAGTCTTCTTCCTCTAAAAGCCCACTCCCATTTTCTGGTTCTTCAGACTCGAACCTTCATGCAAACCAACTCCTGGGATGAGCTCCACTGGTGCATTAATCATGCCTGGTATTATGTCTGGAATGTATTCCTTCCGGTGGGTTCTTGGTCTTGCTGACTTCAAGAATGAAGTCGCGGACCCTTGTGTTGAGTAGTGTGTCCAGTGTTTGTTCCTTCAGATGCTCAGATGTGTCTGGAGTTTCTTCCTTCTGGTGTTTCTTCCTTCTGGTCTCACTGACCTCAGGAGTGAAGCTGCAGACCTTTGCAGTGAGTGTTACAGCTCTTAAAGGTGGCGTGTCCGCCGGAGTTTTTTGTTCCTCCCAGTGGGTTCATGGTCTCGCTGACTTCAGGAGTGAGGCTGCAGACCTTAGCAGTGAGTGTTACAGCTCATAAATGTAGCGTGTCCAGAGTTGTTTGTCCCTCCTGGTGGGTTCGTGGTCTCACTGACTTCAGGAATGAAGCCTCAGACCCTTGCGGTGCATGTTACAGCTCATAAAGGTAGTGTGGCCCCGAAGAGTGAGCAGCAGCAAGATTTATTATGAAGAGCCAAAGAACAAAGCTTCCACAGTGTGGAAGGTGACCCAAATGGGTTTCTGTGGCTGGCTTGGGTGGCCAGCCTTTATTCCCTTATTTGGCCCCACCCCCATCCTGCTGATTGGTCTATTTTACAGAGTACCGATTGGTCCATTTTACAGAGTGCTGATGGGTCCGTTTTTACAGAGTGCTGATTGGTGTGTTTACAAACCTTTAGCTAGACACAGAGCGCTGATTGGTGTGTTTTTACAGAGTGCTGATTGGTGCATTTACAAACCTTTAACTAGACACAGAGCACTGATTGGTGTGTTTACAATCCTCTATCTAGACAGAAAAGTTCTCCAAGTCCCCACCTGATGCAGAAGCCCAGCTGGCTTCACCTCTCAGTATGTCTGCATCTCACTAGGCAGAAAGGCCTCTCTGCTTCTGGGGTCCGCTTCTTAATGCAGTCATTTGTTGGCCTGGTTTAAAGCCTCAGCACCTATGTGGGCAGCGTGGGACACCTTGTGCGTGCTACCCTATACACAGGTAGCATTTCAGTATTTGTTGCTTTCTCAGAAGACTAGGAAACCACTGAAGTAAGCAGTGGCATTAACCTCAAAGGTGGGGGGTCACATGGTTCTCATATTATAGCTAATATGTATTTGCAAAATAGTTCTAAATCTCAGGACCTGTGATATTTTCTGCACAAATTCCACAGTTTAGTTGTGAGCCCCTAAGAGTGAACCTGTTGTCTGACATCCTCAGTAGGTCCCAAATGACTTTTAGTTCGAAATAGTAAAATTGGATAATTAAACTCTGTGACTACTAATTACCTCTCTGCCTGAACAGAGCCTGCTCTAAACAGCATTATGCGGTGGATGAGGTCCTGGTCTCATGGCACCAGCAGTTCACACCCTTCTGTGCTTCTACCCCCACCTCACCTTATCTAGGGAGCCCTCTGTCCCTTGGGGGAAGTAAAGGCCAGAAGCACTGTGGCCAGAGATAAGGATCTGGGGTCAGAAAACCATTTCAAAGTATAGCCTTGCCACCTATTAGCTGTATGACCCTGAGGGTTCCTTAACATCTATAAGCCTCAGTTTCCTTATCTGACAAATGGAAATAACCTGAAAATGCTAGCATGAATGTCAAATGAGATAGTTCTGCCACCTAGTTAAGACTTGGTTAAAGAAAGCTGTTCTTGTTCTTGGTTTTCCCTTGTGTGGTTCTCCCTCCCAAGATGTCCCATGTCCCACACACATCCTCTCCCTCCCTGCATGTGAAACCTGCTATCAGAAAAGCATCAAAAAAAACCAAATTTCATCGTAGCTGCTAAGTGCATTAGGGGAAGGAGATAGCACAGTTGTGGTACATGGTGGCATTTAAATACTTTGAGTCAGTTAAGGTACGTGTGAGGGATCTGCAGACTATATTTTTCTGAAAGTGTTTGCGTGATTAAATGAAAGAAGGCTAAAAGCTTTCCCTTCATTCAACAAACCTTCATTGAGCACCAACTGAGTGTGAAGCACTGTGCTAAGCACGCCATATATGTACGGTAGCATTAAAAGCTGATACTGTCTCTGCACTCATGGAACTTTGAATCTTACAAATTAAAAGAAGGCTAATAGTGGAATGTTAAACACTGGCAACTGTGTAGTAGGGTGGGAAAGTAAACTTTAGGCATCTTCATGTTCACAGATTACTACATTCCATTTTATAGTTTGGTGGGAATGAGGGATAAGAGAGTTTTAGGGGAACTAGGAGATTGGGAGTAATGATGGTAAATATGGATTAAAACATAAAAAAATTAAATAGATAATTTAATTTCTAAGTAAAAGAGCATTCTAATAGGTTGAAAATATCGCATACAAGCAGCTCTAAGATCAAATGACCTCTTGGTTGAGATTCGAGATTGCAGACTAGCTCCCTAAAGCAGCTGAGGCTCAAGTTCAGTAAAATACCCATTTATGGCTTGACTAAGCACTAGGATCATTCCATAAAAGTAGGTATCCTAGAAAAGTGGAAATTGGCTATTTTCTTAATAATTTTATTGAAAAAAGTTATCTTCTTCAACAATCAAAAGAATGTACTTCTATTTCCCTCTATTAATAAGTTAGAAAATACAGAAAGCTAATATAATTACAAAAAACTTACAAAATTATTTAAAGCTTTACTAGGTGCTTTGCATAAGACTACTACATTTCACCTAAAATGAAATCCCAAAAAGAGATTATATAAAAACAAAATTTTCTTATAAATTAAACAAAATATTTGAAACTTTTGAAGGGCTACTAAATCTCATACAATATATAGTTTAACTATTCTCCAAATCTGTTAATTTTTTAAAGGATTTAGAACACATAAGTACTAACAGCGCCTTCTCCTGTGGTGCTTATGTGGCACTGTGATAGGAGCACTTAAAGAGATTTTTTTCTTTCAGTCCCATTTAATCCTCAACATCACTCTGTGATGTGGCTTTTATGCTTATTTTATTCATAGGAAACTGAGGCTTAGAGAGTTAATGTCATTTACTGGCAGGCAGAAGAACCAGTATTGGAATTTCCAGCCCTGTCCTTTTTCCACTAAACCAAGTGGCGGCACACAAATCTCTATGGGAGACAGTCCTGGCAGCTTAGATTTTGCCTTTTATCTGAAAACGGCTTATGATTTATTTTCTGATTTAGAATCTGAAAAGGATGTGGATTAAGTTATTTTATAAAAACAATTAGCCAACTCTTGAAGCAAATTTGAATCACATTTTTATGACAAAACTACAAAACCTCATAATAATCTGACCCTTAGATTGCAAGAAAAAAAGGAGAGGAAGGGTGGGCAAAGGACAACAGGGAAAGGGAAGAATAATCAGGCTTTGGTGCAGCTGAGGAGAGTAAGAGATGGATTCCTATGAGAAAGTCTCACATGAATGAGGGCCACTCATGCCTGGGTCTTCAGGACCTGGTTACCTGCCTAATGTAGGCTCCCACAGGGCCCATGGACTTTTATACTAGCAATGCTATTAGGATGGTATCAGTACTGTTTATGCTGGGAAGAGAGTGGGCATTAAAGATCAGGTACCTCCTATAGCAAGAGGCTCACTGAAATATAATACTTTGTATTCAGACTCATACACAGACGAAAACAACTAAACATTGTAAGATTTTTGGATGTTTCCTGGAAGTATATGGCCTTTTCTTTCAAGTATGTGCCGACAATCATCTGTTAGTTTCCACTTCTGTTCAATGCAGAAAACAATGTGAGAGGCCAGTTTCACCTTTGATGTAAGTTCTAGACCTTGGATGAGAAACGTGGAGATGTACACTCTATCACAAAAGACTTCTTTGCTGAGTTGAGGTGATCTTTCTGGAGGGTGGGAGGTCAATCCAGGTCATCATGGAAGTGAGAATCCAAGGATGGGACAGTGTGGCTAAATGTACTTTTCATTCCTTCTTTTGGATGTGATTAGGGTCATGCGCCCTAGAGTCCAAAGGTCTGGGTTTGAATCCCAACTTTGCCAATTCCCAGCTGTGTGACCTTGGGCAAGTTACTTAATCACCCTATGCCAGGGTTTGTTAAATAGTAATGTGCTAAATAGGGATAATAGTAATACACGGGCATGTAGTGGGGGTTATAAATGATGATTTCTATAAGCCATTCAGTACATAGTAAGCTTTTAAGAAATGTTAACTGTTATAGGCTAATTAATTCTTAAATGAATATTGATTAATCTCCTAATACGAAGTATATCTTGTCACTCGGGAGTTTAAGAAAATGAATCATTTATTCTCTGTAATTAGGTCAGAAACTCTAAGGAAATATATAGGTTGAAAGCCTGCTAACCACAATTCCATAATGAGAGGGCTCATGTCCTTTTCATGCGGCAATTCTAAAGCTGGAATTGGTGGGGGTTGCCTCTTGGAAGAGGTTTCAGGGATTGAGTCTCTAGAAAGGGATCTCCTCCTGGTAGAAAGATTTAGGAAATTTAGCTGTTAGTTCTATTCATGAGGCTGGAACCAGGCATTACAGAACTGCTTACAAAGCAGAATGGTTTCTGATATTTCTGGGAGTCAGAAGTTGTGCAGGTGTGTGTGTCTGTGTGGGTATGGGTAGGTAAAGGGAGGAGGGATAGATGAGGGAGGTTTAAGAACAAAGTGAGTTGAGGTGAGGCAATTCGTCTACAAGAACCACAAAATTTTATGTGGGGTGGAGAAGATGGGGAGAATCTAACAAATCTAGGCTCACTGGGGTTTTGTTTGTACATTTGTCGTGCAATTCCTCCAGCCTTTTGAATTTTCATTTAAGATGTTCCTGGCCCTTTAGGTGCACCAAGGTGGCATATGAAGAAGAGAGTTCAAGCTCTTTCTGAAAGCAGACCCAGCAGGAATAGAGAGACTCTGCATATCATTACTAATCTGGAATGAAAGGGCAGAGAGCATATGTTTTTATATTGCAAAGAAGCATTATCTCTTTTGCTTTCAATTAGAAATTGTTTCTAATAATCAAGTTTTCTAAATAGTCACTTGTACCTTAACATACCTAGCAAAGCAGTGCCCTACCACAACCAAGGATTTATTATACTCTCATTTTTTGACTGCTTTTATAACACAGAGAATGGCAAAAAGTTTAAAAAGTGTTTCTATTATATAAATATAATTAATAAACTAGCAAAAATTCAAACAATTTAGAAATTAATTAATAATGAATTTAAAATTTATTGCATATGTCTGTGGACTTTTACCACATTTGGTTACACACTAACTCTATGATTGGTTTTGCAAAGGAATTATCTGTCAAACTAATATTAATACTTATTGAGCACCTACTGTGTGCCAGGCACTTTGCTAGAAGCTTACCCTAAAGGAATCAGTAAGATAAAAATAGTTTCTATCCTCAAGGAGTCTATCAGAGAACAGAAATCTTATAATAAGTGAACGTGTAGTAAAAACATATATTAGGTTGGCTGGGCGTGGTGGCTCATGCCTGTAATCCTAGCACTTTGGGAGGTTGAGGCAGGTGGATCACGAGGTCAGAAGTTCAAGACCAGCTTGGCCAACATGGTGAAACCCTGTCTCTACTAAAAATACAAAAATTAGCTGAGCGTGATGGCAGGCGCCTGTATCCCAGCTACTTGGGAGGCTGAGGCAGAGAATTGCTTGAACCCGGGAGGTGGAGTTTGCAGTGAGCCAAGATTGCGCCACTGCACTCCAGCCTGGGTGACAAGAGTGAAACTCCATCTCAAAAAAAAATATATATATATATGT
>NW_012106086.1:752892-754272 GCF_000951045.1 Mandrillus leucophaeus | reverse complement strand
TAAAATATACTCTCTCTCTCTCTCTCTCTCTATATATATATATATATTTGGTCAAAAGAAAGGATCATTCCTGCTCTAAGATGGCCGACTAGATGCAGCCAGGAGGAACATCTCCCACAGAGGGACCAGAACACTGGGAAGAATGGCACACTCCTAGCAGATCTTCAGAGGGACGGCATCGAGATTGTACAGAAAGAAGACACAAATGCTGGGCTGAAGCAAGAGGAAGCTGGAAATGCTGCACGGGGCTACCATGCATTGGCTTTCATTCCTGGCCCCCAGTGATTCCTGCCAAAAGGGTGAGTTGAACAGGCAAGGAGCTACCCGTGCTCTCCACAGGCCTCTGGAATCCTGGCAGGAGACCTCTTGATCACCACCAGGGGTGGCGAGGAGAGCTGCTTTGAGAAGTGGTAGGGCCAGAACTCCAGCCAGTGCAGAGCCCAGAGGGTTGGGTGTGGGAGTGTCTATAGCGGTGCACAGCCAGGGATGCCCATGCCCCTCGGTTCTATTGGCTCCCAAAGGAGACTTTAGCCCTTAGGATAACTGTTGGACGTGAACTCTGCAGGGTGGTCTTACCCATGAGATGGGGCTAGTCCAACCTGAGCAACCCTCGGCCTTCTGGCTGTGTCTGCTTGAATTGGAGCCCCCAGACACACTCTGGGGGCCCATGTCATAGCTGTTGCACTGGAGGACCACCCATGACCAGCAGAGTGCTCCAGCAGAGCTGTGCCCACTGGACACACACTAGCTCACCTGTGCCCAGCCCCCCACTGCACTTCCCCATGGTGCTTTGCCTGAACATGTTCACCCACGGCAGCCACCCCCATTGCTTTGCTGGCACATGCATGCCTGGGTGGACCTTGTCTTCCCTTCTCTGCCAGTACATGTGCATGTGCACCCTGCTGTGTCACTGCTGCTGGTATGAGTGTGCCCTGTCCCCATTCAACCCATCTGGGATGGTTAATACTGAGTGTCAACTTGATTGGATTGAAGGATACAAAGTGTTGATCCTGGGTGTGTCTGCGAGGGTGTTGCCAAAGGGAATTAACATTTGAGTCAGTGGGCTGGGAAAGGCAGACTCACCCTTAATCTAGGTGAGCACCATCTAATCAGCTACCAGCGTGGCTAGAACATAAGCAGGCAGAAAAATGTGAAAAGAGGGACTGGTCTAGCCTCCCAGCCTACATCTTTCTCCCATGCTGGATGCTTTCTGCCCTTGAACATTGAACTCCAGGCCCTTCAGGTTTGGCACTCAGACTGGCTCTCCTTGCTTCTCAGCCTGCAGATGGCCTATTGTGGGACCTTGTGATCATGTGAGTTAATACTTAATAAACTCCTCTCTCTCTCTCTCTCTCTCTCTCTATATATATATATATATAT